>NC_132945.1:10000000-10333000 GCF_034638445.1 Ciconia boyciana
TTACTCAAATACACATTAGATGCAATAATTAACTCAAAAGATTTTATAAAAGGTTGGTAAGAGATGACTAGGGTGTCTACTTGTATGTTTTTCAAGTATCCGCTACTATGGCACCCTAACACATACTCTTATCTTTGGAAGCCATAAGAATTACCTGTGTGTATAAAAGACCGTCATTTCAAGCAATTGCTCACTAAAATAAAAACCTGATCTTCATAGCCAGGGAGAAGTCAAAGGTAAACTATAAGGAAAAGAGCTATCTTACAGAAAGGTCGAGGAAAAGAAGGCTTTATGTTATGGCAAGATATTTAAAACCAAACCAAAAACAACCCACCATCAAAAAACCACCCCAGTAATTAATTTGTTGTGCAGCCTCACAGTTACAGTAGCATTAAAATGCCAGATCAGAAACGTATGCCAACTTCGTTGCTGAAGCCAGCATGCGCTGCACCATTTCTCTTAAGTCCCACTGTCTGCACTGTCTAAATTATGGCTAACAATAAAATTAAACAGCAAGTATCTGGCCTAGTTTATTATCTGTAAAATCTCCAAGATACCTTTTATTGTCTTAAAAATGAATACCTGAAATACCATAAGTAAAAAAGACACTTGAAAGTCAATAAAAGAAAAACAGATTAAAAGTTAAGACATTTAATCTATTCTCAGCATTTACATGACTCTTACAAAATACTGCATCTGGGTTGAGCACATTGAAATCATACGTAAACAGTCCATTCATAGACATTTATCTATTCTCAGATAATAAAGGACCTCTAAGTTTTTATTCTGTTCAGACCCCCCAAAAAATTGAAATTAAGAGGGGAAAAAGATTGGTAAACCTGATAGGCTATGGGACTTCTTAGAATAATGTCTTAATCAACAGATACATTCATCTTAATTGAATTTCTTTCCATACACTATCTGCATGTAGTTTCAGATATTATATATACACATTAATTATACACCATACATATTCTATTATATAACAATATATAATCCCATACATTATATATATTACCATATTTTACCTGCATAAGGAATGTTTTACTTCTTTACAATAAAACCACCACAGGTAGTGATAGATTTTAATTCCTGGAGCTCCTCCCCACCTCCCCCTGCCAATTTTGTTTTAAAATCCTATTACAATTAAAGTTACTCACACAAACAGTGCCATAGGCGTGTGTGTGGGTATATATATAAAAATTTAAATAGTTTGAAGTTAATGAAGGCACAGGTGCAGATCCATTATTACTCATAAAGAATCAGAAAAAAATGAACCTGCAGATATTCAAAACAAGGGTGGAACCTGTAGACATCTTTTTTCTCCATCTTGCATACACACTCTTGCTTCTCAGAGACTTTCGCATGTAACTAAACTCATGCTACCCTGCAGTCCTGTTCAAATACTTCATTGTATTTACTGGAACGGTATGATACATACTGAAGAAGAAAATTATTTTAACAACAGAACAGTTTGATTTTGTAGAGTATCAAACTTTTACATTATCAAGCTTTTTCTACACGGTAGGTAGCAAAAACTAGATCTGAGCTTTGCTGTCCTTAAATGGGACCTGACCTCTGTTATACCTTTATGAAACATCCCCCTTATCTGACAAGGCCAAGACTTATTACAATTTTTAGTAAGAACCCAGAGAACTTCAATGTAAAACAAAAGCAAAAATAAGCAAGCAAAAAAACCATGTGGCTTTGTTTTCGTCAGGTCAGCCATAAGGCGAGCTGCTTGAAAATTCATGACTATCAAAACTTTAAAATCAGCATTCAAACCCACCCATTCTCAGACTTTTAAGGAATCACCTTCATCTTCCAACCATCTCTGACCTGTGGCAGATGCAAGCTGTCAATCGTATGTTGTGCTGAAAATGGAAACCACTGAACTCACTTCCTCTATTCTTAGCTATTCTTTCACTTTGGTAACACAACATGAAGAAGCTTAGGAAACAGCACAAATGAGCAAAAAGAAAGAATAACAACACATGTCCCAAAGATTAGCTCTTTGACACAGGCAATTAAAAAAATTTACACCAATTATTTATGAAGAGTATTCTGCATTGAGGAAAGGAAACACAAAGAGAAACTTCTCATGCCAGTGAGCTTCTGTGTAACTGAATATCCTTACATTTCAAATGGAGTCCCACTTAGCTTCCATTCCATATATCAATACCTTTTAACCACCTAGTATCTTTAAAAAACTCCTCAAACCACTGCATAAAGCTGCATATCCTTCAGTCTGCTCACATCTCTGAGGAGCATGGCCTACCAAAAGAGTCAGAGGAATTAGGGAGGGAGGTGGGCACGCATTATGTGGCTATGTCTTTTTCAAATCGTAGTAAAGACTGAACGCTCTATAGCTAGGAAGGATGGACACCCTTAGATGAAGACAGAAGTCAGTTCAAGAAATCAACAGGTTCTGGTATCCCAAAGTGTTCAAACTCCATTCTGCATTTATTAGAGTTCAACAAGCTGATCTTTCAGAACAAACTGAATCTCCTTTGTTGAACAGTGCAGGACAAGTGAGTGCTGAATGGGTAATTAACCCACCTCAATGAACTAACTGCCTGTACACCTGAATTAGAAGTCAGAAGACAGAGGACTACTGCAATTTCTCATTGCTGAAGAACATTTGTAATATCTCCATTTTATGAACTGCTTTGAAAAACCTAATCTGCAGAGAGATTACAAAAGCCACGTCTAATAGGAATATGGAAAAATAACCATTTATGGGCTGCAGCCTGCTTTCAGCAAGCAGCCTGCTTATCAGTACACAAACACATTTTTTTTATTTTTGCCACACCCATTTAAAGGAACAACTACATCAAAACTCTGCCAGCAATAAACTATATCATTACGGCATTTGGACGATTTTCCTAATATTTAGAGGTTCGGTTTCTACAGCTAAATGGCAACTGCTACATAAGTTTTACAGGCCTCCTCACTGCTCTACCTTAGAAGCAATTTTAGCATTTTTTTCTGTGCAAGTTAGAACTTGATACACAGATTTTCCTCCTGTAAATAAGATTAAACTCATACTATAATCCAGATAGAACAAAAATAACAAAATCCAGCTTTTTAACTTGCCAGTTTATAAACTAGAAAGCAGCAACAAGACCTCAGGTTTAACACACACGTAAGTATCTTTGTTAAATCTCTCTACTGAAGTAGTCATTACTTATTTTCAGGCTAAACAAAATGAAAGCAAGGCAGAAAAACAGTGGTTGAAAAAGGATGGCTCCAAAACACAATGTGGGTTAAAGAGCAGGCCACAAGTTTATTTACCACAGACAACTCTCCAGGCATAATCACTGCCTGCAATGAACCCCAAGTGCGAACCCACGGTTAGAGGCTATCACATCATTCCTTTAGCTTTGGTAGGGACCATTTTGAGAAAGAAGGCAAACACACCAGTCTACTAGAATCCTAGATTTCTGTTCTCTCCCCAAGGCTAGAAGACCACAAGCTTGAAAGCTGTACTCTCCTCTTGAATACTGGCCCTTGATCATATCAATCATACTGGACCTGAAGCTACAAGAAGCATACAATGAAAAACCAGAAATACAACTCCAAAATGAGCTACAAAGGAAGCAAGAAACCTACCCTGCCAGAACCAACCTGCCCATTTCAGGAAACTCCTTTTTCAATTACTTTGCAGCTCATTCATAGCATGGCAAAGCATCTCATTACATAAAAGGCAAGGGAAAGGGGGATGGGAGGAAGAGAAACACCCTGAAAAAAAATTCAGATTCTTCTTGCCAACTAGGCTGGAATAAAGCTGTGCAAGAATGTAAAAATGTTCTTGCTATGACCGGTTGCCAGATGACACCTTCCTAGGTGAGAGATCAACAGCAAGCTCATCTTGCTCCATGCATAGTTCTCTATATGCTTTTAATTGATTTACATCAGCAGAAGTTCAATCTTTTTCATTCAGTGTTTTACATTTAGGCACTTTATAACACTCATGATCATGTCAAGCTGCACAGCGTTTTTATTATTCTGCATTCAGCTCCCAACACAGAAGCCTGCACTGAAGTACAACTTGACATCTAGCAAAGCACAGACACCCTCTGATCCTCCCCAGTCAACATTATTCAAATATTCAGAACTTATAACAGTATTCAGTTGAAAGGAAAGCCCGCAAAAGGTCGGGGAGCAGGGGGGAAAGAGAAAAAAATCCCCACATTCTTCAAGACTGAACAGATGGCTCTTGACTTCTGGTTGATGAAAACAGTGAAGCCACCCTGGGCTCTTAGGCTCCCCCTTCCACACACAGCTCAAGTGTGAAACCTGCAGATAACTAACATTTCTCATTCCTTGTTCTCCTTCATCAGTGCATATAGAATTCACACAGATCCAGGATAGATCATGCCACAAAGCTTTTCCAGATACGCTGCCTCAATCAAGACCATTCAAATACAGATTCTGGCAAGACTAACTTGGCTTCACACTTCTGAGAGTCAACTACACAGTTCTTCAAAGCTTTCTTCATAAAGAAAGATCTAAGCTGAAGCCATGCTCTTTCCCAAGCTACGGATCTAATCAATATAGCTTATCTCTGCAAAACCCCATGCACAAGATATGAGGAAGAATGAGACCAGCAAGCTACTGCTACCTTGTCAGTCCTTCTATTAATAGTTTCTCTGATTGAGTTCTTTTTGCGAGATTTATTTGGCTAGCAATCCCTCTGGCAGAATGGATTTCAGTGAGTATCACTAGATGGGCACCCTTCCCATGAGATTTAAGTCTCTCCTTCACAGCTAAGGAGTGTGCTCAGTGATCCTCATCTAATCAGCAGAACAGACTTGTTCTAGAAGAACTGCTAGAAGTTTAAATTTAAAGAACAAATGACAGTTCTCTAAATAGAGTAAAAACTGGTGAGGCAGTATTAGGAAGGAATTTTATTTTGTTATTAGAAGTTAGAACGAAATAGCAGGATTTGGAACAGTGGTTCCTGACATGATAGATACCTCACCAACTCTTTATTTCTGCAAAGACAACATAGATGTAGCCACTAATTACAGCATGTCAGAAAATTGTTACAGAAGAATTTCAAAACCAACTTTGTACTGTTCATCCCCATCCCTGAACTCTTCAAGTGTCCATCAATTATTAAACTCAGTCCCTAAGAATAAATGAAAGACAAAACAATAGTCTCTTATCACTCTTCAGAGTTGGTGACTCTTTCTTAAACCTGAAGGTAATCACCAAAGAGCAAACAAGTGCTACTTTTACTAACAGGTTTAAAATTCATCCTTTCACTTTTGGAGACAACTGAAAACAATGAAAACTTAGGATAATAGGCTTGCCTATCTTTACAAAGACATTTCATAGGTCTCCTATGACAAATGCTGCTGCAGAAGCACAGTCATATATACTCTTCATGGTGTGCCACAAAGTTACTGTATATAAAGAAACAATCCTCCCCTCAAAATAAGCATCTAAAGAATTTTTTTTTTTAACAACAAATTGCAATATATTACTATGCTACTACTTGCTATATATTCTCCTTTTTGAGGAAGAGGAGGGAAAAAAAAAGAAATCTTTCATCAGGACTTGTAAAGCATGACAGTAAGACACTGGAGTTCAAAAACAGCCAGTGTGAATCTTTTCAATGTTAAACTTAACAGAAAAAAAATGCTACAGAATAAAGTAACAATTTTATATTTTTAAAAGTTAAAAGTCTGGTTTCAGATGTAATGCAATGTTTTTACCTTTCAGAGGCAAATGATCCTCTGCCCAAAACTGAGAGCATATGATGGTACAGAACAGCAGAGAGATTAAGGTGAGACGAGTTGAGTTTGTTTTATGTACTCTCTGCAGCTTCAGATTTGCCTCTGAATTCCAGGTCAGTGCACTTAATGCATGTATAAAACTGTAAAATCTGCACAAAAACTACCAGTAAAACACTGCTATGGATTTTTTCTTCTAAGCCTGATAAACGTGTCTGCTGAATTCCAGCTGATTATACACCTACACAGCTCCCATGTATCAAACACTTTCCAGAGCTAGCTCTATCCTCCTTCTTTGATAACAGTAAGACAGTGCAAGTATGACTGAGCCCTACTTTTCTTTGTCATCAGAATAACATCACAATGCACAAGACGGAAGAACCAAGTTCAGCTAATAAAGCCTGAGCTGAGTTAGCAGACTACTATTAGGTATGATACAGCTTAATACATCAAGCACGACCAGGAAAGGAACAACTGCAGTGCTGAATTCCACAGATATTTTAATGCATATCTGCTTCAAGTAGCAAAAAGGCATGTTCTCCACAGGTCTTAAAATACTATCTCCCTGCAGTCTGCCTGCACTGTGGCTCAAAGTACAAATCACAGAACTGAAATTGGACAAGGTATTCATCACCAAAACACTGGAGTCCATCCTAGCTTAATTCTAAGAAACCCCTGTTTTCTAGGCACTGTGGAAGTCTCCTGGCGGTCTGCAAGTGCTAGACTTTCGAGTTTCCTTTAAGTCAGTCATGTCTCTAAATAATAAAAGTTTAAAGCCTTTTCAAACTCACTGTAGAAGCATCTGGATACAGCTCAGTTCCTAGGAGAGGAATAAATTAACAGATCCTTGAATGGATCTTTCTTCAAAGGTTTAAGTTCCTCTAATGCCCACCCTCTAAACATTTAAGCATTTGACAGTAATAGACTGCTTGCTCTTAACGGAAGTCATATTCTTGTAACTACAATGCATAATGAAGTCTGACACACTTCCAGACTAGCTTTTGACACCATACAAAGAGCCCAGTTCTACAGGTGCAATAACTTACGAGAAAATGTATTTTTTCTTGGTCTATGAAAAAGACCACTTCCAAAATTAAATGTTACCTCTCCTTTCATTTTTCTATACCCATCCAATAAGTAGACATTAACTGATCCACCTCTGAGCATCCTGCAGGGAGAGACTCTCCAGCTGCCAGCACCACTGTTCAGCGAGCAGTACCCTACAGCCAGTCTGTTAACTGGCAGCACGAAGAGCAAAGCTCACCTCTACATCCAAATTTGTATTTAATCAAGCAATCCTTCAATTGTGAATCAGAGTACACCGGCTGACAGGTCACATGCTTCTGGCTGCTCTGCTTTTAGAGGAAGTTAGGCTCTTTATTACAAGATAGTCTGAATGCCAATAAAAACAGATGGAGGTCAGGTCTAAACAACTTTTCTGGCTGCACTCAAGACTACTGCCATACAGGATCAGGAGATATCAACAAAGCCATGACAAAGGAAACAAAAAGTGTTTAGATGAGTAGGATAGTAGAGAGAAATAAAGACCCAAACCAGGTTCCAAAGACACACATACTGACAAGAAGAAACACAAATGAGAAGAATCAACATTTCCATCAATTAATGAATGACTAGTTCACAGACTTAAGATTTTGCACAACAAATGAGAACAGGAAAAGGGAAAGTTTATACATAAAAACTCTACCAGCTAAAAAAAAAAATATTACTTAAGTGATGTTCCATTGCTGAAGTTTACAGAACAGTTTGAAAAATTAGGGTGTTGACAGAGACCAAGATTTCCTCACTGTCCACCTTAGAAAGGTTTATTGTTGCTCATTTGTAAGCTTACAAATAAGAAAGGCTGGTTAAGGTTCGGAGTACTGTATGAGATGCTGCCAATAACATAAATTCATCAGAAACGCATAATTCTGAAATGACTGACATACTTTAAACTTTCTGATGACTTGAAATGAACATAACCCTCTGAACTATACGTTCTGCCTGCTGGGCAAGAGAAAAGCAGTAGAGTAGGACTACTAATAAGGTGTCCAACACCTTCACTCCAGCTCTGTTTTCAGTACAGGCCCTGGATTGGAAAAAGAAACAGGTAGGCTCGAACATCTCTCTTGCAAGCCATACCCACAAATACTCTGTACGAGTTCAACTGGATTCCTTGAAGACAGTGCCAGTGGACAAGTTTCTCACTGTGAGACCTCAAAGCATTCCAGACTAAGAACTAGTTTGAATATTTTTATCCCAAGGAACAAAGTTACAGTGACATTACTGAATAAAAACTCCAACTTGACACTCAAACTCATTGCAAACTGTGCTTCATGTAAGCAGGACACCTTAATTGTGTTCACATAGCTCCATCAACCTTTCATTTTTCCCCTCTCATGTTGGATTCTGTGTAAAATGCCATAATTTAGGGTATCACGCTTAGCTTCAGAGCACTCATTTTATACATTCACCAAGTACTTTGATTTTATTGAATGGGCTTAGAAGTTTGGCAGCTGGGTAAGTTAACATCATACAATTGGATCAAGTGGAGCCTTTCCAAAGGAGTGAGGAAAATGAATGTGTTTAGGAAGCTGTTTGCACCGGCAAGAATTGTTAGGTATAAAATTTGGTTTTGTTAGGGACACAGGACAGGTTAAACAGAACACAACCACTACATAAACAAATTGTTCTGTAACTACTCATAAGGGCAACAGATAATACTACCTCTGGGTCTTCCATTGTTGCCAGGGTACTGCAAGTCAGACTCAGAGTTCACAAAAATAACTCTTTGTGACTTTCTGTAATTTTCCATGTTTGGATTTTTTTTTTAAAAGGGAACCTGACTCTTCATAAGATGAAAGATCTTAAAACAGTCAAAAGAGCTTCTGTTATACTTTGGTGATAAACTTTCAGAGCCTTCTTTTTGGAGTATGCGAATTACATAATAAATTATTTTTTTATTTTTGTTGATACTGGTTTTTTGCATAATGAAATGGGATTGAAAGTATAAGATTACAATAAAACTGCAAACTTCAAACCTGTTACACATTCTCCGGCAAATTCAGTTATATTCAATATAATGCTTCCCTCAACACAGGCTACAAAACAAGGGGTTTGACATTACAGGCACTTTCCCACAGTGACAGTTTTAACTTAACTATTAGATCTTCTTCCATTAGAGAAGAAACTGTTTATTCCTTCTTCAATTGATCACCACGCATTTGCTTTTAAGACTTTAACACTGAACAGAAGCAGGGATGCTTTCATCATCACTTGGATGTTGGATGACCCTGACTGAAGAGTTCAAATAGGTTAAAAAACAAAGGAAGCAAGCCTCATACCTCAGACTACCACTCTCTTCTAAAAAAAAAAAAAAAAAAAAAAAAAAAAAAAGAAAAAGAAAAAACACACCACCAAAAAAACCCCAACCCAAGCCAACTGTATTATGACTCTTCTAAAAGAAGAGTAAGCAGCATAATTTTGCACCAAATTATATTTCTTTGTATTGACTTGTGTAATAGCCTTCATAAAAAAAAGTAACCAAGGGAAAAATATATTTTAATTCTATACAGCTGTACCTATCTAACAGTTAAAAAAAATGCTTTAAACCTACAGATACATGTTAAGGGGTCTGGGTTAAACTAACAACAATACTAGTGGAACTAAGTATGCTATTACATAAAGTTTATTGGTTTAACAATGGAAAACAGGACCTTAAATAATTTCAAGGTCCTTTTGTGATGACAGGGCAGCTATGGAAAATAGGACAGCAACACATGAAGCAGATATAAAAAGGAGGAATTGATAAACTTGGATTTTGAAATAGAAGTCTCCCAAATACAAGCACACTAAAAATGACAGAGGATATAAATAAAGAAGCTCAGGCTAAAGCCTCTAAATCTTTATCAAAAACTTCTTTAGCTTCCCATTGTTAAGGATGTACCAATACAACAGTAACCTTGGCATATCAATGGAACAGGGAGTCTGATGTGGTTTATGTCCTCTTCTATGAACAGAAAGTCAGCGGATGACCAAAATTTAACTGACTTCAGAAAGCCTGCAAGTTATTAGAAATCAGAAAGGTAAACCAAACCTTGGTATTGCAACTGACCTAACTTAAGACGTAAATCCTGTTTGTGTATCAATTCTACACTTTCTAAAAGTGATGAGGACATTTGAACAAGATAAATTTTAACTTTCTGTTCTGAAACCTCCTGAACTCTTAACTGTACATCTCGCATACATAGAGATGTATCATAAAGGCTTCTATGTTATTTGAACTGAAAACCAGTACTGTACAGACATGACTATCCCACAAGTTAAGAGAACGCTCAAAAGACTGACTGGGCTGCCGGTGTCTGACAAGCAACACTGAAATGAGTTTGGTCCTCAGTTCCTTTACGTTTGATAAAGATCTCTGACCAAACTTGCATTAAGACTGCCCAGCAGAGTAAAACAAGGAGCCGGAGGTATCCCACCTTTCCTATGAAAGGTCAATTATACGGGAGCTTGTTTATTTTCTAAGCAGATACCACAAACACATAGAAACGGCACCAGGTCTCATTCTCAGCTGAAGAGAGGTGTAAGTTTCCGACAGATGACGGCTCCTACAGCAAGCTGGCCGCCGTGCTGTATCACCACCGGACCTCGCGTTTACCACCTTTCCACGAATCGCAAGGTCCTCGGAGAAGCTGCGCTACAGGCCCAGCGCCAAGCGCATGTTGGTGGGTAAGTCCTCCAGGAGGTACGCTTGCCAGCGAGCCTGATATGTCATTTACTGCACACCCACACACCCTGCGATTAACTTCATTTCGCCTTTAATCAGTTTTAGAAGCTCTTACGTGCTTCTGGATGCAGCGCGGCCAGCCCTGAACAAAGGGGGAAGGGAGGGAGGGGAAACCCTTCGCCTCCGCGGGGCTGGCTGCAGGTACGCGGCCCCCCCGGGGCACGCTGAGGGAGCGGGGCCCCTCCAGGGCCTCCCGTTACCTCAGAGCATCCCCCTCCCTCGCGCGGCGAGGGCTCCGGCCCGCGCTCCTCCCTAGGCCGAGCGAGGCCTTTCCGCGGCCCCTGCGCGGCCAGGCCGCGCCGCCTGCCCCGCTTCGCCCACCCGCGGTCCCCCGGACCCGTCGCCCCAGCGGCGGCCTCCGCCCGGTGGGGCCGCAAGCGCCGCTTCCGGAGCCGGGGCCGAGCCCGGGCCCGTCGCCTCCATTTTGGGGCCGGCGCGGCGCGGAGCTCACCTGCATGCCGGGCACTTGCACCGCCACGGGCGAGTGGGCCATGGCGGGCTGCGGCGGCCGGGCGCCGCCCGCTGCTCCCCTCTCTCGGCCTCCCTGCTCCTGGGCGGCGGCGGCGGCGGGGCCTGGAAGGACAAAGCGGCGGGGAGGCGGCTTTAGCGCGGGCCGCGCTCCCTCCTTCCCTCCCCGCGGCCCGCCCTGCCGGCAGCCCCCGCCCGCCGCCGGCTCACCTCGCGGCCGCGGGGCTGGGGCCGAGCTGCGCGACGCGGGCGGGAAGGGGGTCCCTAGCGCCGCTCTCCCATGCCCGCCGGGCTCCTAGCAGCGGCCCTGCCGGCTGGCGCCGCTCCCCCTGCCCATGCCCCCCTCCCCGCTCCCGGCGCGGGGGCGGCTGCTTGGGGGCCCCCCGGAGAGGCGCGCGGGGTGGCGGCTCTCGGCACGGCCGGGGCAGGGCTCAGAGCGCCATGTCGGGCTCCGGCAGGAGGCGGCGGCTGCTGTGCGGCGGCGGCGGCGGCTTCTTCCGTCTCAGCTCCGGCCTGGCGGGGCGGAGCCGCCGCCGCCGCCGCACGGGTCCCGGCGTCAGCTGCCCCCGCCTCCTCGGCCGCCTCGGGCCGCCCGCGCCGGGCGGGCAGGGACCGCGGGACGGAGGGAGGGGCGCCGGCGGCCCCGCAGCGCTGGCCCGGGCCGGGCTCGGGGACGAGGCCGCCCGCGAGGTTGCGCGGCGCCCTGGGCCCCTCGGGCACTGTCGCACCGGCCTGGACCCCTGAGGGGCTGTCACAGCGTCCCGTCCCCCTCAGGCGCTGTCGCAGGGTCCTGTCCTCCCGCACACACTGTCACAGCGCCTGTACCCCCGGACACATGGCCTCAGCCCCTTGTACCCCCAAACACCCTGTCACCACCACACCTGCACCCCTGGCTCCTGCGCCCCAGAGACACATGGGTGCAAATAATTGAGTGGGTATTTTATGGGTTTTATTTGCTTTTGTGACACAAGGAGGTGGTGTCTTCTCATCTCAGGGGTGCTCCTGGCAGCCAGCTGTGGCAAGTCCGATTGCAGCTGTGGAGGTTCAGGTCCCAGTTTGGGGTGGTTGGTTTTCTCGCCTCCCCAGGAGGATTCCCCACCCAGACCAGCTCTCCACCAGCCCTGCCCCAGCTTCTGCGGAACCTTCTTGCCCCTCACTGCTGCCTTCTTCCTCGGTGGGGTCGGCTGCCCCCCATGTTCTGCTAGGGCCTGGGGAGGAGAAAATAACTGGTTTTGGGTGACATTTTTCCCATTCACACATGAGTCACCTATTCGTGTGTGTGATTCACATTCCTATACATGAAAGTTTTGCCAAGCAAAGCTAAAAACGACATCTTTTATGACACTGGTCTTCCCCTCACCCCTCTGAGCAAGAATATAGAAATCACATGGGCCTGTCACAAATATCCTCGTGGGTATGCGAGAACTTCCCTCAAATTCACAGGTTTATGGATCTAAAAGCGCAAAAAACGTAAGGTAAGCTGAAGATGTTGGATTGTTGGCCATACCATAGCTACCCTGTTCAGAGGGTGAGTCCCTTAGGAAAGGATGTGACGGAAGGCGGTCTCCCTCCCTTACGACTCAGAGAAATATTGCACTGTGGCAAGGAACACAAAACACCTCTGTTTAAGGTAAGGTTGTGTTAAAACAGGCTAAAGCCAAGAATTTCAAAGTTAGGCAGTCTTTCCATCCTTAACTCACTGTGGTTTGAACCAAAAAACAAACTCACAGTGATGTTAGTTAAGGACAGGCTCGTGGCTCATGCTGGAATATTTTTTTTTCCAACTTGCCAGTTTGTTAAGCCTTTACCGTTATGAAAATATTTACTTTCTTCTGCACCTTTTAAAAAAATAACATAGCTTTAGAAGGCTTCTACGTGATAGTTATACATCTAAGTTACCTAGGAGCCTATAAGGAGTTCATTTTAATGGTGGACTATTTAAGGTAAGTATTTTCTGAAAGTTTATACCGTATACTTAAATTTAAAAATGTTTTTTATTAATAAACCTTTGGGAAGAAAGGGGGATCTCTACTGACAAAAAGCTGTCTTAATTAGGTACAGTGGATCAGTAAATAAATGAATGAACATCCATTCATGGAACTTCTGAATCCTGCCCAATTCATTGTGCTCAAACATACTTAAATCACTTCTCCTCTTACCTTTTAATGGTCCTCAGAACATGAGCCCTGAAAAAATCCTGACAAATGAAATATGAGGAATTTTGTTTCACGCTGCTAATGCATTACCGTCCCTCTGTTCCTCTTCTGGCTCTGAGGCTCTGCTTTTCTTTTTCTAACCATTCGTTACCTTGATCTTTCTCCGCAGAATCCGGCTAACTGGTTATCTCAGCCTTGTCTGGATATTATACTCTCTCTCACATATTTCCTCTTGAAGACACCTGTTTACTTTGTATCAGAGAGAGTACTAATTGCCAATCCACGCTTCCTGTTTTGGGGCCATATGCTGAGATTTTTGGCCTTTTATGCATTTCTGACTTGCATGCAGCTTAATATAACATGAAAGGAACTGTAACAAATCTATTTAATAGAGTACGAGCAGGACAATTCCTATGCATGTGATAAGGTATTCTCCCCAGTAATTATATCTGTAGTTATCTCCCACCCGTGGCAGATTGGCCAAGAGAACTGCAGTGACAACACAAAGCAAAATGTTCAGCGAAAAGGCAACACTTGTTTATGCCATACTCGCTCAGAAAGCCCTGGGATGATAACAGTGAGTGAAGCCAGGGAGGAAAATCTGTCAGGGAATCTTAAGTAATCAGCCGGTCACGTAAAGACTGAATCATCGAGCCAGGCTGTGAAGTGAGGTAGGCTGGCACCATAACATCTAAGAAAAGGGTTGTAATATTGTATGCCACTCTGTAATTAGCAAGTTCTAATTTGTGCATTAAGAAAGTCAGATGGTCAGCTGCTGATATTGCCGAATGAAAAACCTTCCCTGCCCCCTCCCAGCCTGCCCTGTAAATACCTGTTGCTGCTGTTTTCCAAGACTTAAAATGTGTCTATAATTCACTTAGGACAGCTCGCAGGGCCTTGCAGTAGTGATGTGACCCAAGTCAGACCTTCTACTGTTTCGTGCATTTAACTACTATTTTTGTGTTGCTGGTGTGAAAATGTAATTATTTTTACATCAGAAGACTGCAGGGAGCTAGTAAAAACACTGGGCTCTTTGAGAGTGCCTGCACCATATTAGCTGGTTTAGACCTATCACAAAAAGTGGTAGAAATTTATTTCAAATTTCCAAACATAAAACAATAAAACAAAATTACTGACACTGCTAAACAGAAAAATACTGCATCTTATAGCTGTGGACTTTAGGGACTCCTTACAGTGATTTGCTGGGGTGAAGGAGGGAGTGGGTATCTGATCCAGTTCCAGCAGAGCTGATACAAACTCCCCATTAGGAAAGACCCCATCAGACTCACACATCTGTCTAGGAAATGTGATGCCCAGTTTCTATGTGTCAAAGTGGATCTGGGTATTTGAAACCCTTTAGTGCCTTTGCAAAGTTCAGCTGGCCGCTGCAGCGCTGACCCAGGCTGTGGTGACGATCCCATGTGATGCATTCTCCTCACGCCTTTCTCTGAATGCAAGCAGCACAGCTAATGGGTCATCACATACAAGTGGAATACAGCATCCCAAACTGGTAAAATTCAATGCCTTTCATGTTTTTACATTTGAAACACCCTGCCAAAGATGTTGTGGAGGTTAAAAGTTGGCTGGGATCAGGAAAAAAAGCGCTGCATATTTATTTTATTAATGAGAACAGCAGAGATGTAAAAGAAAGAATGAAAATATTTTTGCAAGGATATAATCGCTCTGTTCTTCGACATAAATCAGTCTCTGATTCACGGGCATTAGGGAAATCACTTTACCTTAGAGGCAAGTTATTCAGCAGCTGCAGAATTTCCAGCACTGCCACTACAAACTGCTGATACTCACTAACATGGGAGATAGATGCAGCTCTCTTCAATCCCTCATTACAGCTTTGATATTTCTGTATCAAGTTAATAATTTAAAATTATAAAGCCTTGCAGCTGGACTAGAAACAGTACCATAGTACATCCACTTCTGCCCACCGCTTTCCTTCCCGTGCCCTGTATCCGTTGTCTTTGTCTCTCCTCATTCTCCAGCTCCTGCAGCACCCGACCTTCCTTCCCTGTTGGCCCTGTGACCTGGTGTGGCTGTTTCCAGCCTCCTGCAGCCTGGGTACACACAGGTGAGTGCCAGGACATAAAGCAGAGGTTGCCCTTGTTCCCAGCATGGTGACAGCAGCTCCATGCCACCAGGAGAACTGGCAAAAGTCTTCTCCAGCTCTGGGTTCCCCTAGAGGAGCCAGCTCAGTCATTCTGCAGGACAACAGGTGCAAGGAGCTCCTTCAGCACAAACAGATTATTTAGAGAATTCAGCTGCCAAAGTCTGCCAGTGTCAACTAAGTGTTCATAAATGGAGATTTGCACATAATATGGCCAATTTGTACATTGTGTCCAGGAGACAACAATGGCACATCCTTGACACAAGTATGATGGCTTTACTACATTCCACGTCCTCCCTCAAAAACAAGGGAGCAAAATGATATTTCTTAGCAGGGCAAAATGATACATATTCCTGCAATCTTCTTCTTAGAAATGGCTGAACTATTTTTTTAATTGACACTTCCTGTACTTTTAAGGAAAATAATCAGGCTGAGGTAAATGCCTAGGATGGAAAAGGTGGGGGAGGGATGCTGGTTCACCATCTCCTTCAACCCAAGAACTAAGGTTCATTAAATCAAACAAGCAGGTGCCAAGTTCAAAACAAACAAAAGTAGGCACTTCTTCACACAGGGTATAGTTAAGCTGGCGAACTCCTTGCTACAGGCCAAAAGTGACTGAACAATTTAATGGAAGAAAAACAACAACATTGGGAAATACTATTTATAAAACTAGCACCTCTTGTTGAGGAAGTATGTGAGCTGCAAATCCCTGCAGGCAAGTGCAAGCATTGTCCCTGCTCACTCTGTTCTCACACGCTTCCCTAAGTCCTTGCCACTGGCTCCAGCCAGAGATGAGCTGCTGTGGTAGATGGGCTTTGTTCTGGCACAATCAGCCTGTTCCCATGTTGAAGTTTCAACCTGGAGGGTTAACGTTTGGCCAAACAGTACCCAGCTGAGATGGGAGGAACTGTCCTGCGATAGTAGGCAAAGCTACCTGCTAACAGAACAAGTAGACATGGTGCCCATGGTACTAGATGAGTCTGTAGCAGAGTTTAATTTCTTTCCTGGGAGTTCTTCATTGACATAATGTTTAATTTTCATAACAGGAAAAAAAAATCAGTAAGTTGTCTTTACACAGGTACTAAGCTAATAGTGAATGTGTATTGTACCAGTGTGGTGAATGGTGAGTCACTGTGTGACTAAGGATTATGATAAATTGAATGCACTGTTCACAAGTTCAAGGGTAAACTTTCCGCCATCATCACAAAAAGATCCTTGTACCAGTGAACTTTTTATTTCAGTATACTATCTGGCTTAAAGAAGCCAGTCTTCTGTAGGATAGTCCTGTGCTTCCAAGATTGCAACATAAGTGAGATGGAGTTAGTGTTGTGTTTCTGACGTCTTTATTACAGAAATACTCGACTTATGCTTCCATCTGTAAAATAAACCATACACACACAAACAGATATATTTATAGGTAATTATATCCAATTCAATAGTTTAACATCACAGAACACTGATCTTCTCAAATTAATGTTCTCATATATTCTCCTCCCTGCTTGCAAATATAGTTTATTCTTTTAAATAACTCTTCCCTGCTCTAATTTCCCCCTTAGCAGGAAACCAAAATTTCTGCAAAGCTGGCACTCTTGGAATACCAAAAATAATTTGGCCACAACAGTGGAAGGGGTGAAGGAAGTGAGTGAGAGGCCTGCCAGCGGGCAAACAGAATGCCAGCCCCATCAGCACAGCGTCTTTGCATAGCTGGTACAACCTTTTTTTAAATTTTTTTTTTTTGTAAAATACATACAGTATTTATAGAATTAAAAATATTTCTATATAAGGGAACAGCAACAAGAAGCTGGTTCTGGTGGAATTCCTATACTAACAAAGCACCCGCTCCAAAGGGGCGCGAGGCTGATAGCCCCAGGCAGGGCTCCGGGCAGGGTGCTTGTGGGGGCAGGCTGCTCCTAGCACCCACTTCCCACTTCTGCCAGCACCAAGAAAAGGCTGGGGAGAAAGAAAGACACGAGATGGGTTAAAGGAGAGAGAGAAAAGAGAAAAGAAACAGATAATTTTAAAAAATTTCCAACAGGTATACTAGGGAGGAAATGAAAGGAAAGGGGAAAGGAAAAGGGAAAAAATAAATTCAGGAAGAAGTGGTATTTCTTGTCAGTAGTTCTCACCTGGAATTACTGTCCTAAAGAAAGGGATCTCCTTACCTTTTCTACCACATCTTCAGTATTTTTTGGTGCCTGGCTTCTCATGCTCTGAACAAAAGGATGGTCTCATCAGCTCAGCCCCCAGCCATGCTGGTCCAAGTCTGCAGCAAGGCAGCAATGATTTGAAGAAGGCAACTGGGAGGAACAGAAAAATGAAGTGCTGGGAGCACTAGCTGTGCGCAGAAGATTGCTTTTCCCCAGCCTTGCCAGGCTTTCAGCACCAAAATGAAGCCACACAAACACACATATGTGCGCACACACACATGCATGTGCATAGACACAAGCACGCACATGCACACCCGTTTTCTCACCAGTCTCCCCAGAGCCTCAACCATCCCTCCTGAGAGGCCAGGGCCATCAGCTTGCTTTGTGTTGCTCTGCCACATGCCTTTCAACCCTGTTCCCCTCCGCACTGGCTGCAGCGACAACGCCTGCCTGTTGGGCCCTGACAGCGCTTGGCTCCTGGGAAGAAGCATTCACACATGATGGCAGCTCGAGAGAAAAGTTGAAAAGGAATCAAAGTCATCTCTGTTGAAATAAACATCTGCTCTGCGTTCAGTATCGTGGCAACAGGGCTCACAAAATGCACGGGCAACCCTCCAAGGGCTCCTGGCACATCACAGCTATCAGTACCTGCTGAAAACAGGCTGGCGGAGTGGTCACGGCACGGTGGGGAGCACAGACGGGGACGCTCAGAAGAGAAAACTGGTCAAAGCTAGAAATAACTTCATAGTTCCCTTGGAGGAATATGGCTTAGAAATCCATTGCCCCTGCAGCGATGCTGGCAGATAGGAAGAGACGACGGCACCACGGTTCCTTCCATGCGGCTGGGGCATATGCTCATCACCCCAGCCCATGGACAGTTTCTTCCCAGTTGCCTCAGTGCAGGCAGAGGAAGAAAGCAGTGGGATGCAGCTGTGGAAAAGCACTTGGCCCTGGAGCCCATGAAAGGAGACATGTGTGTTTGGTGGCTTTCAGTTAACATGCAATTCCCTGAGGAGCGGTCAGAATAGGCAGAGACCTGTTGTCTTTGCATCTGCCTACAGCTTCTGCAAGGCCAAACTAGGACATTAAATGCAAACCTCTCTGTTCCCTGTTTCTACCTTCGCATTCCCATATCCCTGCAGAGGCAGCCCTGTGACACAACGTTCAGCCAAGTCCGAAGAGGGTAGTGGGCTCTAACCATCGGGACACTATTACTGTCACAGGCAGCGGACTCGAGGGCTGTACTTGTCATATATACCCTTTGCTATTAATGATGATGCCTTAGTAGGGGGAGGACCATAGCTCGGCTCATGCAGACCCACCTGAGCCTCCAGCTGGAACTCAGTAACAACGGCAACTAGTCTTTTTAACAAGTGAATTGGATGTGGTTGAGCCAGGAATTGATGTGAAGGGACAGCCTGATAATACTTCTGTTACTGAGCTCCTTCTCAGAGCAGAAACGCACATGAAATGCAGGAATCCGATACCTTCCTGGGAGAGGGAACAGAGAGATTTTTGTCTCCAGTCCAATTTACCCAAATTCCTCCCAGAGCACTAAGTGACAAACATGGCCTTCACTGAGAGCTTCAAAAGGAAATTGCTGTTTGCATAAAAGACATACTAAGTTGAGTTGGTTGTTAAAAGGGAACTTGAGCAAGAGGAGAGAATGGAACAAATCTCTTGGAAAAATGTCCAAAAGCCACTGGATTGTGGGAAATGAGGCTCAACATCTGTGTCCCAGTTGGGCTGTCACTCGACAAGAACAGTAAGCACCCAGCTTTGGGTGCACTGCTAGACATCACAGATGGTGGCTCCTGTGTAGAGAAAATCAGAAGATGCTCAAGACTTCAAAAAGGACAGTAAGAGGGAAAGGGAGGGCACTGAGAAGCTGAGGTGAGGACAGTTTAGAGTTTTGCTAGTTTTACAGCAAGACAGAGTAAAACGGTGACAGAAATGAAAAGGTAACACAGGGCTACCAGAAAATCCTGCTAGGTTTTCATCTCCATTTGAATACGTAAATAGGGTGATCTGGAAAATTTCCTGCCTTCATGATTCTTGTTTCCAGGAAATGAACCCTCAAGCAATGCTGCAAACCAACCCAGCTGCCAGCATGGCTGCAACTAGCTCAGGGGCAAACAGGGTGACGACAGGGTTGACAATTCTCAGTCCCAGTTCTGCAATCAGACTGGTACAGGCAGAGCCTGGTAGGTAAAATATAACTCCATGCAAGGGCCAGGGTCTCTCTGGGTGAACGGGTGAGGTGAAGGCACCAGCGTGGTGAGCTGCGTGGGTCTAAGTGGGTTCAATGACAGAGCCTTCAGCAAGGAAGGGAAATTTCCAGTACAACCCCGTGCATACGGAGTCATTTTTCTGCCAACTAGGAGCAACCAAAAAGCAGATGACTCATAAGTACACATCTCTCCTGGCTGCTTCAGGAGCTCTCCTCTATCTGGTTCAACTGCTACGTACACTTATCCCTTGTGCTGATGAGGAAGTCAGACATGAATATGTGGATCAAGGCCAGCAAGGCTACTGGTGAGACTGTAAATGCCATGATGGTGACAGTGTGACCTGTGTGCTAGAAGGCTGCATCTATAAAACGCACAGTGGTTGGTGCGTCCTTCGTGTGTGCTAGTGCTTGACCACCTTTGCATCCAGGAAAGTGGGTGTATTTTTCAGTAAAACATAAATAATGGTGAGACCTAGTTAAGTGCCACCTTCTGCCAGCAGATGTTGAACAGCACACTCAGTCCAGGAAACTGCCACTACAAAGGTTAAAGTACCGGGAGGATATGAGTGAGAAATGGAAGAAGGGAAGAGGAAGCATCACAGACCCTATTGCCATTCACTCCTAACGAGCTGCTGAATACACGGGCCATTGGTTCCCCCTTTCTCAATGTGTGAATGAGGAACGACAGCAAAATAACCTGCCAGCAAGTGCGAAACGATCCCCGGGAGATGTGTCAAGAGTGCACTCCAGAGCCTGATCTTCCTGCTATGTTTGGAGAGGCTGCCACGGGGCGAAATGTTTACTAGATTGACTCAGATACTAATGGGAGTCGGGGGATAAGTGGGAGAAGAAGGAAGCAAAGAAGTCAGCGCCGCAGAGGAGAGCTGAACTTTCGTAAGAGGGAAGTGAGGAAAGCTTGTTTATGAGCTGCTTTGCCAGGAAGTCCTGTGACTAACCTTTCACACACCGATTTTATGGACCAAAATGTATTTATGACATGCAGGACAAAATGCACAACAAAGCTGTGAAAAGGTGGGCTCACCCTTCCTTCATAAAGCTATAGCGAACTCCCTGAAAGCTCTCCTGCCGTGAGAGCGGCCCACCAGAGCAAGGCTTGGCCTTTGCAGCTGAGACTGTCGCGCAGGGGCCCGGGAGCAGATTTTGTAACCCCGGGGAGGGAGCAAACCCAGCAGAGCTGTGTGTTCTTGCAAAAAGAACTGTTCTTTTTGCAATTTAAAGAAATAAAATTTGACGTGCCGTAATTTTGTGCTGTGCCAGTCTGATGGTTCCGGTGCAGCACAAGAGGGCATCTCTTCTCTTTCCATTCCCCCTCTCCTGCACCTGTCCTCTCTTTGCACTCAAAGGAAAGCAGGACTATATCGTTCTACAGTTTCAATGGCAACTTATGGATCACATAGGAAATGTATAGGATTGCACAGGAGCCAGCCTTCTCTAGCAGAACTTTCCACTTTCTGTCCATACCACAACGCGGACAGAAGACCAGAGATGATGTGGGAGTTTGTGCAAGCCAAACAGGACAGACGCGAAGCGCAGCGTCACCTTGAAAAGCCTGTGCTCATGGCAGGGCAAGTCAAGGAAGGTGCTGACAGACTGAAAAAATCAGGGAAGGCCTCAAGGGCAACAGTTTCAATGCAGAAAGATTATGACAAAATAATGCTTGACTTGGTTAAACATCAACTCACAGATAAGAGGAACAAGCCAGCCTCCTGAAAGGGTTTGCACAAGCCAAAAGGATGAACTGTTTGGCCTAGGCCATATAAGCATGTGTAACAGAAACAAACAAATAAATAAATCAAGTTATTTTTCAGAAGCAGGCTAAATAACAGGAAAACTGTTGCAGTGGCAGGAGGTACTAGCCTGGGCTGTGGGGCCCAGTGAGCAGAATGAGGTGCATGTGGCATCTCAGCTCTGCACTGCTGTCTGCCCACACTGCCTGCACCTGTGCCACTGATGTGGGGACGAGGGACTGGTCTGGGTGCTGCCAGGCAGGGTGAGCAGATGCCCTCCAATGTCCTCCCTGCCCCACATCCCGCTGCCAAGGAGGGGAAACCCTGCAAAGTGCTCTCTCTTCCCTGCCAGCTCCTGGGGGAAGATGGGTCACCAATCTGCACGTGTAAGGTCAGAAAGGACAAGTAATGTACCCAGACTAGCCCAACATGGTGCTGGTCCACAGAGGCTTATGCTTCAGCTGCTTCCCACAGCCTTTCTGCAGCCTGTGAGCTGCTCAGAGGCAGCACCAAGCCCTGAGAAACAGGCCCAGCCATCAGTATTTGGTCTGATGCCCCCATGGATTAGGTAGGTCCCATCTAGCCAGTTTATCATCCTAGACGTCTTCTCTGGCACATCTTCCCATGCTGCTGTTTAGTGGTTTACAGCTGCTCTGATGGATGCATTGCTGGCTGCTGGGTGGCTTGTCCTGACCTAATGAGCAGATTTTTAATTGCCTGCTGTCAGCAGGGTCATACTACTGCAGGGACAGACAACCACTGTGGCTATGTTTTGATCTGTAGTGCTTTTCTTTCACTTCTCCTTGACGTGGTGGGCAAAGTGGGTGGAAATCTCCTTTTCCCTGGTGTAGGGCTGTAGAGGGAGCAGGGACATGGCCAGCAGCAGTGGATCACCCCTGGCAGAGATGCACACCATGACATAGTACCACAGGAGTTGTGGGTTTGCACTCACCAGAACGCTGGGATTCCTCGTGCCAAGTCCCGGTGGCCCCTGTGCCCTTATATCTCCTGCCCGTCCTGCTCCTGGTGCAGGCAGTGTCACCAGGAACTCCTCACATCCAGGCTAGATTGACACTGCTCTCCTGCAGCCTTGCCTGCACAGTTGCATTCCCCTCCTGGCTAATTATATCTGGGGTAGATGGAAGCCTCTCCTGGTGCTTCCCCATCTGGAGCAGCACGTTTTGGTGGGCAGGTAAGGGCTTGGCAGCATATCCTGCTTCCCACCCACCTCCCTCTCCCCACCATGGCTCTGCACAGCCCTGACCATCAAGCGCTGCCACGCTGCAGCAGGGACCGCGCTGAACCTCACCTGCGGCTGCAGTGCTTCCCCTGGACTTTCCCAGCGCTCTGTACGGTGGTTTCTGTGGGTGGTTTCTGTAGGTGCTTTGCTGTGCTCCAGAGGTACCTGTATAGGTGGATCCCATTTAACCCACTTTGATTAACATGCTTCTGCTATCAGCTCTAGCACCTTGCCTCCCTCCATCTGTGGTGTGCCCATGCTGGTACTCCTGTGGCATGCAAGTGCCCGAATTTTGGAGCCATTCGTACCAGCTGGATATCGCTGCTGGTACTCTTTACTCTTCATCAAAATGAAACACTAAAGCTCACACACACATATGCAAATATTTGTATGCATGGCCTACAGCCCCTGCTTTCCATCGCTGCAATAAACACCCTGATGCATCCTACAGCACAGCTTCCTCAGCCTTTCAGTTTTGTCCCGGCTATTCCCCCAGCCCAGGCTTTTTTCTCGGGGAGGGACCTGAAAGGTGGGCCATGGCACAGAAAGACCCTCTGTGGTTCCCTGGGGTCCAACGTAGGTGACCCTTTGCCCTGGGCTGGCTGTTGAGACCTGTCTCCACAGGGGGCTGGTGCAGACCTGGGTGCACCTCTCCCTGCCAGGGACAGTGGTGATGCCCAGCCAGCCCTTGGCTCAATGCCTGCCCCTGGCACATGCCAACGGGGAGGGCTATGGCTTCCTTCCCCGCAGGGCTCCCTGAAACTCCCTGGGCATTAAGGAGAGGGGCGCCCTTGTGAGGAGCTCTCTGCAACCTGCTCCTATTTTCTCACTCCAGTAAGATGGCAGGGATGGGGGAGTAGTTTGCCTCAGCTGATGCCAGGGCAAGAGCTCAGCATCTCCTACCTCCGTCCAAGTTTCTACTGCGTCTCCAGCCTGGGAAAGGAAAACACAGCCTGGCAGCATGCCTGGTTCAGCAGTCTGCAGGGTGGAGGAGGACAAGGGTCAGAGTCAGACCTTATGGGGTCAGGTAAGGTGGAGATGGGAGCCTCCCCCTCTGGGCCAGCCCCCAAGCAGGCGACCATTCCCATGAACATGTGCTCTTCTCATTACAAAAGCCACACTGAAGAACAGTGCCGTGTCCCTGCAAAGGTCCCATTCCCTGGAAAGCCACTCCACACCGGCCCTTTCCACCTAAAAGTCCCCACTTTCCTCTGCTTCGGGGGATAAGGGAAAAGAGGGAAGGCGGGCAGCAACTGAAGTCCTTCCCCAGCGTTAGCTCTCGCCCTGGTTAGCTGGGAGAGGCAGCAAAACTGCAACCAGATCTCTCAAAGAGGCAGCAAGCACCTGGTGAAGCAAGGCCTCTCCCCCAGTTATTTGGTAGATATTTATCACCTAACACGGACACCTGCACCAGTACTGCCTTTGAAGCCGATTTGTTTAGGAAACAAAAATGAGAGAAAATAAACAAGTCACCCGAGGTGTCTGAGCACGAAAAGGAAGCTCAATAGTCAATTAGCTTCCCTCTGATGCCTGAAGTGGATGGCGATTTGGGGAGGGAAGAGAGATAAGACAGGAGATTAGCTGACTTTCATTCATTTGCAAGTCAGGCCGGTTCTGCAGGATTTCTGGCTCCTGACATCAGAGCGCTCCTCAACAGATGGCAAGGCAAAGCCAGCATATGAAGTTTTCAGGAAATGCCAAAGAGATGGTCATTAGTGGCTTGTTAATAAAATGTCACCCTTCCCTGTCATCTCAGGCTTTTGAACCAGGGCCTGGGCACCCTGCTCTGCCCCCTGAGGGACTTCCTAAGTGTGCTTCACCTTTACTACTTCAGGCTGTCCTGGCAGAGCAGCCCCTGGGTCCTTTCCTATTTATTTGTCCTATTGCACCAATTTCTCTTGATCTGGCAGGAGCAGAAATCACGTCTGTATCATGTTGACAGATGTTCCTCCAGGTGTCCACCATCCCATGGGAAGCCCATGGTGCAGAGGTAACCTGGCCGACTGTGGAGAGATGTGTAGCAGCAGATGTGGCTTCATCAGTGCCACATGCTGCACGACCACAGCACCCATCTTCTGCTACTGGGAGCCCTAAAGCAGGGTGTAGCACATTGTCAAACATCCAAGAGTGGCTGGTCACAGGTCACAGGCTGCTCGGTCCTGCTTGTTAGAAAACACAGATTCAGTTAAAGCAAAGAAAACAGATTTTGTTGAAATATCAGAGACTGGCTGTTGCCAGGGAGTAGGGGTCGAAGGTGGCTGCAAGAGCTCTTTCTGCAAAAGGGAATGTGAGTAACTCTTGGGTAATGCAGCCATGTGCAGCTCTGACCCCACTGTACTCGCTTAAAAAAAAAATTAATTTCAGGAGATAGATCTGTAGGCAACTCCTGGCAGGTGCACACCATGAGGGCCCCATCCATCAGTCTGCTCCCCTCTCACCCTTGGGCTGCATTTTGCACCTCAACCAAAGCCCCTTCTGGAGTCTCTGGGTGCTGCTCCGTGCCTGGGACAAGGGCTGTGGGCGAGTGGAGAAGTAGGAAGAGCAGGAGGACTCTCACACGAGAGCAGGAGGTTGGTGAGGCTGTAGACCAGGGATATTCCCAGACGGAAGGTCCCTGTGCTCTGAGAAGTTCTTGGAGCTGTTACTCCCTCATGGCCAGACATCTCCCAGTTTATTAAAACAGCTGGAGGGATGCGCTCCCTCTGCTCACCCGCCAAGCCAGGCGCCCAGCATCAGCCCCAGTGCTGGCCATGCCCTGGAATACGCACGCACGTCTCGGAGCACACCTGCATCCCCCCGAGCACTCTTGCACGCCCGTGAGCACACCTGCACGCCCAGCCCCGGTGGTGCAACCGGCCGCGAGGCTGCTGGGTGCCTGGGCACGCATGGGGTGGGGGGCTAGGTGTGCACAGGGGGTGCCGGGGCATGTGCAGGGGTGGCCGGGCGTGCGGGGGGGGGATCCTGGGCATGCATGGGGAGGTCCCGGGCATGCATGGGGGGGTCCTGGGCATGCCCCGGGGGCGGCCGGGCGCGCAGGGGCCGCACAGCGCAGCCCGTGCCGGAGGCGACAGGCTGGGACGGGACAGGGCAGCCCAGGCCGGACCCGTTCGCGGGAGGCTCCTGCCCCCCAGTGTCGGCCCCGGACAGCGCCGCGCTCGCAGGCCAGGCCAGCCCTGCCCTGCCCGCCCGCCCCGCCGGGCCGGCGCTGGCTTTGCAGCCAAACGTCGTTTTAAACATCGGTTTAACGAGAAAAAAATCAAAACACGCCGCCCCCCCCCCCCCCCCAAGACTCAAAACAAACAAACCCCCAAGAACACTCCCTCCCCAAAAAAGCCAACCCAAACCCACAGCCACAGAAGCATCCCGAACGTATGCACGACAGGGACAAACACGTGGATGACACCAGCTCTGTCCCCCCACGCTGGCCGTGCCTTCTGGTCTCGCGGCTGGTGACAGCGGCACCCCCCAGGCCTGTCCTGCCGCGCTCTGGTCATTAGTCACCTCTGCACTCAAATTTTACATTTCCACTTCTTGTGTAAACCTGGCTTTTCGGAGGTGCAGGGGAGGGGCTGAGTGCTTCCCCTCCTCTCCGGAGTAACTTCTGGCCCCTTTCAGCTGACTTTGTTAAAGGGCTGAAAGGGCTTCTCCATGGGTCTGCTCCTACCAGCTTGTGAAGACAGGAGAGGGATGAGCACCGTGGATGCGTCCCAGGCAAGGGATGACAGCACACCTACCTGCCAAGGGGCCGTCAGGGAGTGCACAGCACGAACCTGTGGGAATCAAGGCTTCATTTGTTCCAGTGCTCACAGCCTTTTTCTTTGGCATGGAAAGTATGGCACCTTTCCCCCTGTCCATCCTCCGAGCTACGAAAATAAAATGTAACAGGAGCCCAAGCTCTCCTGAGGAGCTAGTTATCCTCCAGCATTAATAACTACAGACAGACATGTCCAAGTTGCAGCTGGCAATAGCATTGCCTCAGAGTATCTGTAAATGAGGTGCAAGTAACACCACAGCCTGCCATGAATCTCACAGTGTTTGACATTTTTCCAGAACTCCATGTCCTGGAGACAAATGGCTACAGCTTCCACCTAGAAAGCAAAGATTTTACCTTCCTTATTATTAAGGGAGAGCCAGGGACTGACCTGATTGCACCAAAAAAGCAAAGAAGCCAGGAAAAAGAAAAAAAAATCAGTATGATGTATCCCATCTGTATCTGTGTTGCATCAATCCTGATCAGTTGGTTTGGATTCTGTGCTTCTGGAGATACAACATCCTAAAGCTTTCAGTTTTATCTGGATTTAGCTTTAAAAATAGAGGGTTTTTTTTCTTTTCTTTCTTTTTTTTTTTTTTTTCCTGGCAAAGTAGAAGGTTTTACTCCTGCTACTCAGGATTCATAACAGGACTACAAAATCAAATGTATTGTTTTAGCTTACATAGAGCAGCAAGTTTCCTTAATTGTTTCTCCATCACTCATTCAGAGGCATCTCATAACAGTTAAGCAGTATAATAAAAGCATTAATTGTGTACCAATTCCTGTAGAGGCCGCACACAACTCATTTATAATAGTGGCAGGGGCCTTGGTAGGAGGATCTGCTAACAAATCTGTCCTTATACCATGAACTATGCACGCTGAAGAAAATGCTTCTTTTGCAAGCTTATTTCACTTATCTGACCTAGCAAGGAATAGAAGTGGAAACACAACTGACAAGCCACGAGATAAATGTAACAGAAGGACAATATAAGCAGAAGCACATTTATAAAATCATTCAGAAAATGCCTTTGCTTTGTCGTCTGTTATTTAAATATGAAGAATTATGGTCATATTCCAGATCATCCAGAAAGACACTTCATGCCCATTACAGGAGGAAAATTTCTCCCTTGCATACTGGTGTTCAAGAGCTGGGTCAGTACAGACAGGAGGAAAATCTGAAAGGCTGGGAGCAGCTGTGCCCAGGGGGGAGCACCCCGGGAGATGCCCAGGGAGGAATCGCAGGGCTGAGACCAGCTCACGCAAGCAGAGACCAGCTGCCTCCAGGTCCCTGCCCTGGCTGGCCCACGCCACAGGCTGAGCGGAGCGGGATGTGTGCTGGCTCCTCAGCTGCTTCTCAGCTGAAGGGGCTGGGAATGCTATAGCTACTTCTGCTCTGAACCAGCCGGCATCGCACGCCTTTCTGGGCTGCCAACCCATACCTGTGGGAGGGAAAATAGCTCGGCGAAGGTCTGCTTCGGGCTTGTGACAAAGGTCTCAGCTGCTTTCTCTAGTTGCTTAAAAAACCCAAAATTTAAAAATTACATTTCCCAATCCCAGGCGGGGTGTTGCATTTCCTCGAGAGGAAGCAACGCTGTACAACGGCTGAATGAGCTCCTGGTTGTGTAAACTGCACCTCCATCAGCCAGGGACAGACATCCACTCTAATCCCAGTTTTACTAACATCCACAAATCTGCAAGGACCACCCCGTTGTTATAGTAAATTCACATCTCTGGAAGTCTTTGCATAAATAAAATGAACGCTAGAAACCCCTTGTGCATTAAGAAGAAGTTGCTATACAGCTTCCCCACTTACAGATAAAATAAAGGGTTGCAGGTGTAAATAAGACCATTTAAAGACCAGTATCATGAAGTTGGGCCCTAGCAAGTTGAAAATCTCTTACTACTTACAGTGCATCTTATATGAGCGGAACAGAGCCCTGAACCCTCTGGCTGCTGTTCTTTAGAGTACTGTCATGGTTTAACCCCAGCTAGTAACTAAGCCCCACACAGCCACTTGCTCACTCCCCCCCGGTGGGATGCGGGAGAGAATCAGAAGAGTAAAAGTGAGAAAACTCATGGGTTGAGATAAAGACAGTTTAACAGGTAAAGAAAAAGCTGTGCGTGCAAGCAAAGCAAAACAAAGAATTCATTCGCTCCTTCCCATGGGCAGGCAGGTGTTCAGCCATCTCCAGGAAAGCAGGGCTCCATCACGCATAACCATTACTTGGGAAGACAAAATACCGTAACTCTGAACGTTCCCCCTCTTCCTTCTTCTTCCCCAGCTTTATATGCTGAGCATGACGCCA
Source organism: Ciconia boyciana (assembly GCF_034638445.1). Classification (NCBI taxonomy): domain Eukaryota; kingdom Metazoa; phylum Chordata; class Aves; order Ciconiiformes; family Ciconiidae; genus Ciconia; species Ciconia boyciana. The sequence continues at coordinate 10,028,693 of NC_132945.1, forward strand.
TATGGTCTGGAATAGCCCTTTGGCCAGTTGGGGTCAGCTGTCCCAGCCGTGTCCCCTCCCAGCTCCTTGTGCCTCCCCAGCCCACTCGCTGGTGGGGTGAGAGGCAGAAAAGGCCTTGACCCTGTGTCAGCACTGCTCAGCAGGAATGAAAACATCCCTGTGTCATCAACGCTGTTCCCAGCACACATCCAAAACATAGCCCCATACTAGCTACTGTGAAGAAAATTAACTATCCCAGCCAAAACCAGCACAAGTACACTTCCCATTTTGTTCTACTTCAAGAGCACAGCAACAGAGCAAAAAATTTCCATTACGTGTGCTTTCAATTTTTTTTAAACATTTTAAAAATTACCGTTGATGAGTGTGCAAAAATACACAGCATGTAAAGAAAACAAGCCAGCAAACTATTTAGGAGCATCATCAAACCACCTTTGAGAGCACTTTGAGCAGGGGAAAGCTGCATGTTGGAACCGGCTGATATGCACACTGGCAGGGCTCTGCCTCCCCGCGTTCCCACCAGGCACTTGTACCATATTTGGTAGAGTAATGAGGACGGAAGACCAGAAGGAAAAGCCTGGCTTGGCAGGCAGTTGTGGTCACTATCTCGGTGAGCACTGATGCCTTTCATTTGCTCTGAGCATGCCCTTCTTCTGCCCTCCAGCCCTCACCCCACTGGGGACGGGGCTCTGAACCACTGCTTCCAGCATGACTGAGGGCACGAAAGCAACAGGCTAAAATGACTCCTGATTAACACGGGACAAAACAGACAAGAAAAGAGCCTTTGGATACCCTACAAGCCAAAGGAATACGAAGTGCAGGCTCATGACCAGATGGGAAAGATCAGAATGAGCTGCAGTAAAGCTTGGTGCAATTTTTCTTTTGTTTTAGTCTTTACAAAAAGGATTATCTATAACCAGAGCAAATTAATTTTAACAAGCAAATAAACATACATCCAGAAGAACAGGCTGGAGAACATTTAGATGAAGTGGATGTCTTCAGGTGGGCAGGGCCTTATTAATCCTGCAGCACATAATGATCTAGACACTGATGCAACCTGAAACCCGGGCAGTTTTCTTTGAGGCCTGTAGAAAAAAGAAGTTTTTAAAAACTGAAGGACAAACACCATCTTTGTCTTCAGAAAGGAAGCATCCAATAAATTATTGGTCCATTTGTCCAACTTTTATCCCTAGACTAATTCTGGAACAAAGTAAACATTTTTTTTAATCCCTTCTTTGTGTTGTTTACCATCAAGAACAGTTTGTACCAAACCAATCCAGTTTCCCTTTTTGATAGACCTAAAGTATGAGGCAACATCCTTCTAATCAGCTTGAGGAAACACAACAGTTAATCACCGAGATAGATATGCAGCTAGCTGAAAAAAAAAAGGGTCTTAAAGAACACTTGACCGCCCAGCAGGACAACGAATGCCGCTATTTTGCAGGAATCTGTCAGGTTAGCAGCTTTATTCAGCATTTTAAACAATTTGATCACGTGAAAGAAGGCACTCCATGTATTATATCAAAGGAGGAATGGTTAGAAAGATGTTCAGGGACACAATTAGAGTATAAAAACAATTGCAGCAGTGTTCCAAATGGCACAGCAACACAAGTTACAAAAATGCATCCAATAAAATTGTAAAAAGCATTCCTCTTAGGCAGGAGAAATTAATTTTGCAGTAAGGACTGACTGACAGGGCAGCAGCATTGCTAAAAAGTTCAGAAATCGTAGAAAGCCACAAACTGAGGAGCAGCTATACAACAATCCATTGCTACAGAAAGAAGGAGAAGCTACTTGTTCTGGATGAACTTGTGGAAAGAGGACTGAGAGACAAATAAGGTAATTGCTCTGCTGGTTTGGGGATGATGCAGCCTGGCTTAGATAGCAACACACTCATCTCTAGAGAAGACCAACAGGAATGATGAATGATTTAGAAAACAACTTAGGAGATGAGGTTGAAAGATTCGGGCTTTTTTTGCAAAGCAGAAAGAGCAGAGACAGAACTCAAGGCAGCGTGACCAGAGTGCAAACCAGATGCTAAACAACCATGGTCCCTAGCGAGGGGAGGAAGGAGGAGAAGGCAAGTTAATTTGCAGCAAAATCAATTTAGGTCAGTTGCTGGGGGAGTTTTCTAATTAAGGAGAATACAGCAGTGAGACAGAATATTTGGGAGACTCTTTCACTAGAGATTTTTTTAGAAGTTGGACAAACCTTCACCAAGAGCGCTCTGTCCTGGCACTGCTCAGCAGAAGAGCACAGGGCAGGTGGTACCCTGACAACTCTTCCTGCCCTACCTAAGCTTTAATAAACAGATGATCAATACAATTTTACATACATCCCAGAAGCAAAAAAAATTAGTTACACACCTAATAGAAATGGCTCAGTGTTTCCAAGGCTGCAGGATTTTTGCTCCAAGCCAAGGTCAAACACAGCCCTTAAAGTCTCACATACAGGAAGGCAGATGCCCTTCTCTCTGACTGGTATGTCACCAGCTTTTCTACCTTTTATTCCCCCTAGGAAAACAAGAGACAAAGTCTTGTAGGCAATAAAAGCTCTATGAAAATCAGCTGTGGAAAAATGTCAACTAATGGCTCTGCCTTAGTACCTGCTGATCTAGTCAGGGTTATCTACAGTTGAATATTCTCCTAGAACATGATGGGATGTGAAGTTAAAACTAAATAGCCATACCATGAATAACTTTCTCTGTAGCTGACTTTGACATTCGAAGGACTGAGCAGTTTCACACCTTTTAAGAGTACATAGCTGGCATTTTTGAAGTTTCTACACTGACATTTTGTGTGAAGGAAGGAAACTAGTGAGGCTAAGAGGCTTTGAAGTGCAGGAGGGAGAAAGGCTCCAACAGGCAGAACGGATAGACACAAGCTAATTTTGGTGCTCTCACTGCCATTGTCAAAAGATTAATGGATTTTGTTTCGACTTGCTACATTAAAACAGGTTCAGGAGAAGTGGCAATGACATAGCTAAGTGTCTTAAAAATGCCTCATTTCTGGTATTTCAGACTTTACAGAATTACACTGTACACGTGCAGAGAGCTCCAAGACAGCAATTGCTGATAGTATGGGATCTAATCAATCTTTCATTAGATCAATAGGGAAGGACGCCCATTACACACACAATTTGTTCCTAGCATGAAGCACATATTCAGTTGGGGTTTTTTTTAGCACAGAAGATGTAGGACCAGCTCTACTTTTAAAGCAAGGCATTAGTTTAACTCCTGGTTCAAGCTGCTCCTAACTTTTGATCTAGCTTAGTAAATTTTGTCCAGGTTCCAGAAAGTTACAACGCCTGAGCTTAACAACACCTCTTTCTCACTAAGCTTTCAATCTAAGCATGCTCTTAGCCAAGTCCATTTTAGCAGTTTGAGCCAAATTAAATAGAGGAAAACTTCAATGTAATAAGCTAAGAGTATGGTTACTGGAAGTACTGGTTAACTGGAAAGCATCTCGTTGTAGATGCTTTGTGGAAGAGTCATCAAAATAATTGCAGTACTTTGTCAAAAGCAAAACAAGGAGCAGAGAGTATTACTAGAATACACTGGCTGTTTTACAGCTTTGCAGTGACAGCAGCGATTGTCTTTCCCCGCTGAGTTATTACCCTCAGAAGACTACTTGGCAATAATCAGAGTACAGCTGTAGAAGGGATACTTTAGCGATAAACAACACAAGCTTTACAAGCAGAGAAAGGGTTTCATTAACCTAACCAACGTAGCTGGAGAAAAGAGGGGGGAAAAAAAAAACCCTGAAAGTCATCAACAAACTTTCAGGCTCTTATGCACTACAAACCTGAGGCAGTTTCCGGACTTGAAAGTTTGTCTCTGTCCTGTGCCTCCCACCCAAACCCATATTGCTTTGCTGTGGTGATAACATGGATTTAGCTACATCAAAATGATCTCAAGTCTCCTACTTTCACCCTGATTCAACATAGCTAGCAGGAAGCTAATCTGAACAGAGATATTTTAATCTGGTTTTGCATTTGGATTTGAAGTATTATCTAGAAGCCACATTTCTACAGCTGGCAATACAACTGAGGAGGGTTGCTCCCATAAAACATTTCTTGCAAATATTGAGTAAAAACTGAAGTATTTGAGAATTATCTTGGTGAACCTTCAATAACCCTGGTAGATCTGCTCCTCCCAACCCCACCGTGCCCATTCCTGGACCTGAAGAGCTCAGCTGCTGCCTGACCACAGTCTGGGGTGAAAAGAAAGGAGGGAGATTTCTGCAGCTGCAGTGCCCTGACCATACCTGGGCTTCCACTCACCTACCTCCACTCTTTCTTGGGTGAGGGGAAAACCTCCAGAACTGAGTCTCTTCTTTTTTTAAAATTAAAAATAAATCAGCATTTCCCTTCTAGGGGAAATTCTGAATATTTGAAGTTCCAATTCAGAACTAAGTTTATTGAATATTTTCCAGTGAATGGAAATACTCAATCTGTGAATTGTTTTACCTAGTGAGCATTGAAACACCATGGCTTACAATTCAGTGTGGTCATCTCAACTCATTTAAAGCTATCCAACTGTGTCATGGCATTCTTTAATTAAAATAAATTAAAATTCACAAAAAAAGAAATAGAGTTTAATTTTTCTAGCATGCCAAATACAGAAAACTTAAATTATTTAACAATGTATTAAAATAGAAAAAGGTCACTTATGGGGAGTGATTAAAATCATTATTGCCACAAAAAACTGTAGAATTGGGAAAGAAAAAATCCAAATTGACTTGCTTTTTAACTTCACAGTTTATTCCTTAATTTTGAATAATCTGCTCACTGACCTGAAGGAAACAAAGTATGCTTTCTCTCAATCTTTCAAAGAAACCATTGCTAATGTGTTTATTTGGCACTTGAACACATTTAGGTCTAAGCAACTAGGTAATGGCTTTCATAAGCTTTGCAACCTGGCATCTTTAATGACTTCAGCAGCTAACAAAGACATAAAATATTGGAGCTACGTTTGGTAAGGCTACAGCAAGCTCAGTCAAATTCCAGTCTGAGAATTTATTAACTCTCTACAGTGTTATGAATAAACATCCAATGTAAGAAAACAGCATGGCATTGAATACACAGAGGGTAGGAGCACAAGTCTTGTGCACAATTCCATCTCCATCTCATTACTCCAGCCAAAAAAAAGGACAGCTGTAGCATTCCCCATGGATTGCATGGGCTGAGTTCACTTTTGAAAGGGAAGAGGGCAAAGCAACACTCAGTTTTTCTTCTCTGGGTTCTGCATGCCTCAAACACGGTTTCTCATTAAACCACTGCCATCTTTTCGGTCTCAGTTTATCTTCTCAACCCAAGAACAAAATGCCATCCAATTATACTGAAAAATATTCAAACATATTTATTCATTCTTTACAGATCAAGTAACTGCAATGAAGAACAAACAAATGATAGGAAAACATGGGAAATTTCAAGCTAAAAAAACCCTTAACCATAAACAAGGTATGTTACAGATGAAGATATACTCAGACACTTACTTCACATGCCAAAACACAGACTCGAGAAATTCATTCATTAGGAAGGGCATAAATTACTATTATTCAGGAAACAAAGAATTATCCAAAACTTTTCTATAGTGATCTAAACCATCCTCTGCATTTAAGTCTTCCTTTGACCTAGCACCTTCTGTCTGTTTTTTGCCCTCCTTTGGCTTTATGAATTTGGGTTTTTTTTTGTTTTTCAAACAAATAAGCTTTGGTTTTACCATAAACACCAAAACAAAAGTCAAAAGAATTTAGGGTAAAGTACCAAGGATCATCTTCCTAGATTGCTATACTGAAAGCCACAAAACTTTATATCATACTGTTATGCTTGCTTATCTTGAAATGATACATTTCTGTTTGTCTAGTGGTCTATGATGAGCAACATTCTAGATGAGGTAGATTCGAGAAATATTTATATTGCTATAATGATACAAATGTTGTGGGGGAGAGGGAGTGAAGGTGGCACAGGAATTTAATTACCCTTTTGCCCCTGCTATTCCTTTACCTCTGGAATATCAGATAGTGCTGCTAGCTGACCTTATATAACCTGAGTTTTGTTTTATCTCACTGAAATCCCTGAGACTTCATTCTCATTTTGTCTCGCTAACCAATTTTTATAATGTCTTTTTTTTAGCCTGATTGTAAGTAAAAGATTTAAGCTAATATGGGGTCTGCTAGTTCTGCTACATTTCTCCTCCCCTTTCTACCACCAGTAACAAGAGGTAGATAAGTGACGTGGAGGAAACTGTATATTTGAGAGGCTCAGTGGGGACTGGAGAAAAAGTTGAATTTATGAAGAGTGGGAGGGAATACATAAGAGGATAAAGGATGTAAATTTGTAGCTAAAGAGCAAGCTCCATTAGTTCTACTTCTCGCAGAACTGTATGTTCTAAAAATGTAGCGTTTCATTTCAGATTTTTGATTGAATGGAGTTTGAGGACAGGGCTGAACTTTAAAAGGTTAGTGGCTATAGCGTTTGTTCCTAGCAAACTTCTGAGGAGATCTCTTCCCAGTCTAAGACTGACTATATCAATACTGTCTTGACTATATCAATAGTGACTATATCAACAACGTGTCTGCACTTAGCGAGGAGGAGCAAGAAATTCCTGAACACTAACCATAAACAGCTTGCATGGATCCCTTTCTCCCCATTACATTACTTTCTGCCTCCAGCACAATCAAGGTACTGCTGTTAACACCCTTGCAGCACAGGGTAGAAACTAATGCTCAGAATTCAGAGCAGACAAATGTCATAGTTGTGCCAGAAAACGTCTGCTGAGCTTTGCTGGGTAAAGCAACCTCAAAACAAAACCATCAAAAAATGAACAAATCAATTAATGGTTTACAAAAAAAAAAAAGTCATCAAGCTGCTGCAGTAAAGTATAGAACAATTTTTTTTAAAAAAGTCAAAACAGCACTTTAAATTGCTAAGCTCCTAGAGGGGAAGCTCAAATCACAGCTTCATCACCACAGAAAGAATAAAGCTTATCCCTTAGAAAGCAGGCCAAGGTTGTCATCTCCTCTTCCCCCAAATCCATCAGCTCAGCAGTAAGGATGGGTCTTGGAAGTCTTTGAATTAATTTGGCTTCAGTGGTTTAGCACTTGCTAATCAATTTGACCACAGCTCCTTAGACTCATGCATCCATGCTGGTAATTTTGCTGGACAGACTCAGGATGACTTAGCTTGCAAAAATTGGTGTTTTCAGGCCAATATGGCCAAAGTAGAATCACAGTCTGGTGAGACTCAATACAGTTATCGGCCACTGCACAACACAGGTAAAACAATTCTATTTATCATTTTAAACAAAGTATAATTAACCCAAGAAGTCCAAGAAGGCAAGGCATCTGAGGACAGGCACTTGAAAGGATAAAAAACTAAGCCTTTTCTATGAATAGTCTGAACACCAGCTGGAAAGCAGAGAGGCTTTTCATACACATTTTTAAAGAAAAAACAACCCTCTTTTATGGGGTTTGACCAGGCCACAGCTGATGCACATCAACCAGGAGCATAAGAAGGTCAGTCCATAAATGCCCTCTGGAAAGTGCCCTGCCCTGGAGCACACAAAACAGGCCATCCACAAACGGTCCGTGCTCTGGCAGCCTGCCTGGCAGCAGTTCCACGTAGTAGCACTTATGAGCCATCTCCTGTAAACGAGCCTCATCTCACCTGCTGCAAAATTGAGCCAAATACTTCAGAGAAGTCACAGTGCTTGCTCCAAAAAACTCGGTTACAGTCTAATGTGAGGCGCAAACACAAGTGCAAATGACAAGTAATACGGCAGAGCTGGCTGGAGCCAGAACGCGAGACGCTGCAATGCAGTCAGATGAAAGTTATGTACACGCTCATCTCGAATGATCCCAGATGAGTCTTTCTAGCAGAGATGGAGGAATGGTCACTGTTAGTGATGTATCTTCTGAGCATCAGAGAAGTAAGGCTCAGAAAGGACTCAGTAAGGTGAAAGCTGGTGAATGTCTTGCAGGCCTCTTCACATCTACATTGTCACCTGAGGTACAGGAGCAGGAACGAAAGTTTCCTCATCTTTCACCGGTAAAGCAGAGTTCATCGGTTTTCTTTTTCAGAATTAGCGCACTCTGGAGTTTCTGTTAAAATTAAAGAATGAATTTCTTCTTCCTTAATTAACCTGTTGTAAGCATTCACAGAATCATCCTTTGCACAGATCTGAAAGAGAACAACATTTTTAACAGCGCTTCTTCATGGCAAGCATTGTTTTGTCAGCCCAATAAGACAGACCCATTTCACAATGCATAGCCTATATTATGGTGAAAAAGCCAAGGTAGCTGGGCAACAAACTGTGCTTATTAGGGACATGGCTTAGGCCTGGTTGACAGAAGAGTTGTCCTCTCTGGAGACAAGGAAGAACTGAAGGTTGGCCCCCATCTTAAGAGTGCTTCCAACTACAGCTAACGGGTGAAACTCAGGCAGGAGGATGGAGAAGTGAGGATATACACATCAGTAGAGTTTTCACGGAGGCCCCGAGCACACAGAGAAGACCAAGATAATACTCAGAGGCAAGAACATAGCGTTACTTGGGGCAATAACAAAGCACTTGTCAAAGCACGACAAAGCGTAACAGCTACCATACTTATGACCCTCATGGCCAAGAGTCCCATCTTAGTCCCATAATGACTAATACATGCTGAAATGTTTATCCAAAGGGTAGCAAACTAGGCGGCCAGATCCATGCTTTCCACATAGTTCTGGTTTATTATTAGGTGAACTCAGAATACCCCTGTGAAAAAAGGGAACACTGGATTTTGGACTCTGACTCCATTTACAATTGGGACGCCACAAAAGGAGACTTATTTTCAAAAAGTCCGTGATTCCTGCAACTCCTGTTCAACTGAGAACATCCAATGCACATGCAGCATCAAACACCCAGATAGTCACTATCCTCTATAAAGGTTTCACAGGTGGCATCAATTTTGAGATGCCACAGTGAGTCAGAAGGTCTCTTCCATGCAAGGGCTGCGTTCAGCGAACAACATACATTGCCTCATGTCCCGGTTTGAATTAGGGCTTGTCAGTGTACTTCCCTTAGGATTTTATGAAAAGCTACTGAGTTAGATTTGTTTAGAAATAAGAGTTTCCATAATCAGTATTATTTTTCCTGAAATAAGGGCCCATAGCAAGTCTTTCATCAACCAAAGCTTGAAGCAGCTCTAGTTAGTTTTGTTCTTTTACCAACAAGAAACTAAGTGTCCTGATTTACTTCATAGCTAACTGGCTGTGATAAATGTGAAAGTGATAAAAATGTAAGTTTCTGGAAGTCGAATATGAATAGCTTTATTCAGCATCATAAATATCAGCAACTAGCATGATATTGCTATAAATATCATGCATCATAAATATCATAAATATTCAGCATCATAAATATCAGCAACTAGCATTAATCTACTTCTGAATGTCCAGAAGTAGATTAATGGAGCTGAAAAAAAACACAAAAAAACCAACCAAACAAAACCAAAAAACCCCCCCAAACCACACAAAACCAAACCAAAACAACCACAAAAAAAATCCAACAACCAGAAAACCCCCACCCAAGAAACCCAACTCCCAAACCAACCCAAAACACATTTAAGGGACTAGCAGTCTGTGAAATAATAGAATAATGCAATTCTACTAATGTATCTAGAAAAGTATACGCAATTTGAGGGTAAAAAAAAAAAGTCCTTCTCAGCTTTGGGTAATTGTTTCTGAACAACTCTTATTACTGTAAATACTTACTCTTTGTACGATATACTTATATACAGTTAGTTTTAAGACAGACACAGGTATAAGGAAAAAGAAAATTGGAAGCCTACAGATTCCAGTTCAACAGATTAGTTGGCCCAACAGCTTCTTACTAACCTGGGAATCCTCATTCTGCTCTCCAAACATGCGCTTAAGAATTTCTCTAGGGTCCGGAATTGGTGGAAGAATTAGTATCTTCAGCCTTCAGAAAATTAAAAAGAAAAGCTTTAGATGAAAGATGTATTAATTTAAAAATCACCATTTTCATGTCATACTTGGGGGCAGTCAAGAAAATTTGTGGAGTCAGCTTTGGCATCACCGGGCAGCTTTCATTCTCTGCAACGGTAGCCCAATTCTCATTTTTACTCCCCGAGCCAAAAGAAAATGGGAATATTCACAGAGACAGATTCTGAATAACTTTCACTGTTGACAAAGACAGCAGCAAAAGTAGGGTTTTTTTTTAAATCTGGTAAAATATACTATATAAGCTTAATTTTTAATTTGGACTTCATTGCTTAAAGAGAGGGCATGCAATAGCTGTGCAACAAGAAGTTTACTGTAAGCATACATAAGCAATGTTACCCAAGCGCAACCAGAGAGTGTATATGGTCTATAAACCTAATTCTAATGACTGAGGCACAACGGGGCTGCCATTTTTGTTATGCAATGCATGCTATGGATAAAAGAGCGGCTACTGAAACATGCCACCCCATGGACAGTTACCTGGAAGAGAGATGAATTGTAACCCCAGTCACAGACCAATCAGAATTAGTGGATCGTAAATAAAGGGAGATCATTATTTACCTTTTTAGATAAACTAGTAGAATTATCATAGATACTGCTACTATTAATGGAATGGTGATTATTAAAACAAAATAGAACGTAGAGTCTGTCTTCTCACCTGGAAAACAAAAATTGTAGAAACTTATGGATGTTTTGGGAGGCTTTTTAGGAATAATGACAACAAATTAAATAATTCTCTAGTTAATTCACAGACAATGTTTTTCAAATATATTAGCACTTTTGTAGGCAAGGACTCATTTTTCAAAGCATGATATTATAATGTGGATACATTTGGCAAGAAAATGAAAACCAGCAAGACTCAGGGCTGAAAAACTGACAGCACTGGAAAGGGGTTATTGCACAGCTACACAGATGGCAACCCCATCACCACAGATAGCAGTACAGGCAGTAGCTGACGGCACTGCGGAAGGACTAGAACTCTCTTGCCCTCTTTTCACCAACAATTAAATAGACACATAGGAAGATGATCTTCAACTCTCATTTACTTAGCAGACAAACGGTATTAGATGCCTTACAGATGAAGAATAAAGTGCAACAAATTGCAGGAAGAATAGTTCTCACCAATACTCTTTTCTTCACTCCAGTCGCTACAGAGCTTGCTGCTGTAACACTCGGGCTTTGGTTTTGCTCTCACTTTGAAGATGTACTTGCTGTTAGGATCAACGCTCGGAATTGACGTATAATTATTTTCAACCTAAGGTGAAAAGAAAAGGTAATTTGCCTTGTTCAATTACCAACATATTCTCAGTCATTTACAAGCCCATTTTCATTGTGCACTTAATGTATTTGGAATGTTTTGATGGAAGATCGTTTTGTGAATACTGAACTTCATATAAAAAGACATAGTAGCATTGAACCAGCACAGACTGCCTAAACAGAGATTCCAAAGCTAAGATTTAAACTTATTCACTGCTACATCTATCATACAGCATTTGGCATCAATGATTAAACTAAGACTCAGTATCTGGAACACTGCCTTTTTTTTTTTATTTTTGGAGAAACATCTGTGATTTACACTGCCTTCCCCTCTCTGTCAGGGCAGCAATGCTGATCCAACTTTGACCATGCAAAAGTCTTCTGTGATGCCTCTACAGAGACAGGCAAACACACTAGCTGGGATCAAACTTCACTTATTTTTGATCCAAAATGCCAGTTTCCTGAGAAATGTTGATATTATTCGAGTTTGCTAAATTTGGGGTAGGACACACAACTAAATATGCTCTGCAGGAGAAGACTGCCACCTTACTTTTAAATTTATCATATTGTTTACCATTCTGATCAAACAGTAGAGTCAGTTTGGCTATGCAGATACAGGCATGAGTACATCCAGACACTGAAGTCAATGCTTTTTACACATACATTAAGGTCAGTGTATCTAAGAGTGCATGCCTTTTTCTTCCCTCCCATCCTCAGTCTTTTTATCCCCTTGCTTTTCTGTATAACATTCTGTGTTCTTGTGTGCACGCACAATTAATTCTGCTTTATGATAATCAAGTCACATAATTCAAGAACAAAGCAGTCATCTGACTGAGCACAGACCAACGACAGGAAAACCCAACACCAGCAGAGCAAAGTCCCATATCACTGAGAAGCAAAGAGGCACATGCACTGCAGTATACTTCCTGATAAGTGTTGTTTAGTTTAGTGTATACTTCTTTATCAGACTGTTCTTACACGTTACTGCTTTGCCATAACAAATAATGGCAAGAATTCAGAAGATTTGTATGAATTGTGTTGTATAGGTATTACTACCAGAAACCTACTGTATGGGAGAAAAAAATCTTATGTCCCCCTAACACTTCCAGCTAGTGCACCAGACCCATTCCTATGCAGCATATATAATTCTTCACTTTTAAACAGAAAATATTTGAGTTACTGTGAATATCAACACAAATTATAAAAGATACGTAGGAAAAAAAAAATCAGTTAACTGTAAGTAATGAAAAATTACCTTAATTATCTGAGCGGTGTCCAAATCACCATTGTGATATTCAACTTCATAAAATAAACAATTTTCTGGAAAGGTGTCTGATTCACTCCATTCTACATATATTTCATCATTAGTCTTTGACAGTTTAACTTGTCTCGGAGTAGCAGGTTTTACTGAAATGCAAAATGGAAGAATTAGTTTAAAAGTGTATTTCAGTGCTCACAAAAACTGTTCAAGTCCTGTATTGCATCATATTACACCAATTCAGGAACAGAAAGAGGAAAAAGTTAGCACCAAAAAGTCAAGAAAGAATAAAAACGACTAAAGAATAAGAGTAAAAATTAGTGGAAAATGACACCCCACCCCCCCAACCCCCAAAAAACAAACCTTGTCTATATAATTCCCAAATCAAAGATCAATAGAAGAAGGGAGCATTTAATCATGTTGTCTCATCCACAGCTTATGAAGTGCAAGCTTCTCAAACACAACAATATACTAGCAAACTTCTTTTTTTAATTATTTTTTATGATGTGGTGTTAAACTTACCAAGGGTGGTAGGATTTTCACTTGCACACACAGGCCTAATTTCTTCAGAATCATCTCTAATCAAAATACTTATAGCTGGGTAAGTACTGGTGACTTTTGGGAAGCTAAGATTGAAAATGCATCCAAAGATTCCTTGGTGCATAGAATAGTTGCTGCACTTCTTATGGTTTTTCAAACCATCAAACCTATAGGAATAAAAATGTTTTTTTTTAACTTCAAAAGAATAGGACAGCAAGGGGCCAGCTTGTTCTTAAACCTGTTGCGAATTCTAAAGACTGATCTTGCATTAAAGCTGTACTATAGCATATATAAAAATAAAGCTAAGCAAAATAAGAAGCTTCTCATTTATCTCAAGCTTTAGAAAGAATATTATTTTTGTAAAGAGTGTCAAGCAGCAGAAAGAGCGGGAGGTTTGCTTTATATCCAAGCACCAAATACAACAGCTGCTTTCAGCTTTGGTTCACGTTTTCCACATGGGAAAACAATTTCAAGGAAAAAAAAAATATTTAGAAAGCAAACTAATTTGTGTCCCTTCCTGTCAACAGAATTTCACTTCTATGATAGAATGACCTGATCAATCTCCTTCAGCAATGCCTCAGGTATTGCAGATCTTGCTTGAGATGGTTGAGTTTCACCTATTGCTGCATTTGCTTTTCAAAATGTCAGTATTCACTTCCAATAACAGAGAAGGTATGACAACCTTCTTCCTTGCTTCCCTTTGTTTGCCAAGTCCCAATGAAAACGTGCCAGTAGCTTTTCCTCCCGAGAAAACGGATTTATTTATTTATTTATTTAAAAGTGGTACAGAGTAAATCAGAGCTTCATTTAGGAGCACAATAGGAATGATGTTCCCCTACTTCACATCTCAGTGAATCACATACAGGGGCTTGGGAAGCCAAACCCCTCTGTCCTGTTTTCAGGACAGACCCCTTTTTTATCCACCCTTCTCACCTCCTGCCGTGGGGCTGATGAAGCCGGGAGGCATTCAGAGCAGACAGCACCATGCCGATGCATCAACCTGCTCTTGTAAGCCTCTGTTTCAGCAAGTATTACTGTGCACTGACTGGATTTGTTTGTTCTAAGCTAATGTCATATTCATGTTCATTTTGGATGAAAAGATAGGGTTTTAGAGGAAAATATCAATGAAGAATATAAAATGGAACTAAGCAATAATTTTTCAGGTCACTGTTCAGTCATTTCTGGGGAGGAAAAAAAAACCCCACAAAACAAAATGAAGATTAAAAACCCCAAACACACAGCCAAAAACAAACCCTCACCTGCACTACGGAAAATGTATCTTTCAGTCCAAAAGTCAAGTGCTTCCTTGGTTTTCAGCTTTAAAACCAGAAACAAAAGTATTTTTCTTTCTAAGCAGCATGAATCAAAACACACTGCTGTCACTGCAGCTACATCTTTCATCAAACTAAGGGGTAAGTTGAAAAGAGCTCTAATTAAAGCATTATTCCAGTAAGTGTCGATATACCCAGAAATTCAGATCTTCAATGCCTCATTGGTACTGTTCTTGTAATAAAGAAAAATTTTCTTTCAGTAGCAGTTTAGAGAGAGAACAGTCCTCCCTGCATTTAACTAAAGCAGCAAGTGTTCTGCTGTTTGCTGTCCAAATGCATTAAATCGAACAGTTAGCCTGTGAGGCTGCCACTGGAGAGGGAGAGGAAAAAGTTTATTTAGTTAGTTCAGATAAGATAAAAAGCTGATTTAAACTACAACAAGGGGCTTTCAGAAAGAAAACTTCAATATTTCTACAGAAGCTAATGCAATCTGGCATTTCACAAGCTCCATCAACATGCAGAAATATGCATAGATTAGCGTGCACAGATCTTGCTGCCAAGTTTTTGCTCACACCACAACTCTGTTCCTTTGGAACAGGAGTCCATTTATGGCAGTCAGCTGGCAAGCGTGGATGATGATAAAAAGATGTTCTCCATAACTTTCAAGGTGAATCGGTTATTTATGACATCGAAGATACAAACCAAACTACTGTTAAGTGTTATTAATGCTTTCATACCATTTTCCAATGATTTAAGAGCTGACACATACATTAGTAAGTGAATCTGACTTAAATGGCCCATGTTTATTGGCCTGCAAAAAAAGCAATTAATACATTGGTCTTGCTCAGTTCTTAATTCTTCCCCCTTTGAATCCACAATCAGAAAAAATTAGAAAGCCAAAGCAGTTATTTTTAAAATGGGCTGCAGAAGCAGCCAGTGCTTCTCATAAAAGTTACATCAACTTCCCAAAAAGACTCAGAAACAGCAACCGCTTGACCCTTCCATAGTGAAGTTTTCTGTTGGACAGGACCCAACGCTAACTTGTACGAAATGCCCTGGGATCTTCCAAGGCAACAGGAAGCGGACAAGTAAAACGCCTAATGTAAAACTAAAGATTAGCACTAAAGCGCTTTAGAGTTGGGAATAAAAAGTTCATACGAACCAGTAGAACAACGTGTAATTGGTATCACTGCTTGCATTCTCCCCAGGACGCCACGTACAAATCATGTACTCCAAATTGTGCCAAATACAGCTCAAGTCAACAGCAGCAGTACCTGGAATACCTGCAAGGCAAGTTGGAAAGATCTCTTAAGATTTATTTTGCCAGCAGTCTTGTTTCCAGAAGTAAAACATCCCTTTTCACATAACTGAAACTGTCTGGAAGGCAAAGACGGGTTACCTCTCAGCCCGCACTGCCTGTCTCAGCATAGCCAGTGATGAATTCCAGTTGTTTATTGCTTGCAATAGCTGAAATCTCAGCAAGGCAACTTCTAAACGCAAGCTAATTCTAACAGGGATTCTCAGTTTCCACCATGTCTGAATTACTACTTAGAGCTACCTGATGCTAAGGACAAGGTGTTGAGTCAGGAAAATATTTTTTTCTATTAAGCTACAGATACTTTAAAAAGGAGTTAAAGTAACTGGCAACTATAGGGATAGCACTTAGCTTTGTTATAGTTACTACAGCCATCAATGTTAAAAATAAGCAGCATTTAAGTATAGTATCTTCTCCAGATACAATATTAGTGTCTCAGTATTCTGAATATTGAAACACCTGCAGATCTTAAATGCGGACAAAAGCAACACTGAGGTAAGTTGAATTTTTAATTGAGACCCATACACCTCTAGACAGTCACTTCAACGTATTGAAAACCCAAACTACAGAACATAAATACAAATGAGTACATAGCAATTGTGAATAGACACATCAATGTATCTCCCAGGCAGAGCAATTACAGAATAAAGTCCTTCATATTCAATCTTGCATTTTTTATGGTACAAGTTCTTCATACTGTATTATCATATTACAGAACATTAGATATTTTTTCCTTTTAACAAGTTGCAACGTCTCCAACAACTAAAAAAAAAAAAAGACTTAATTTTATCAAGAGTCCAGACTTTTATTGATAGCAAACCCCAAAATACCTTCTACTTCTAAGCTTGCATTCTCCCTGAAGCAGTAACTAAAGAGTATAGGAAAATGAAACTGGTTTTCCTATTGCAAGAAGTATTTAAAAATATTTTATGTGCAAGCAGACTTTTAAAAGCCCCAACCTGTTTAGTACATGCTGTCCTAATGATCCGCTTCCCTGATTTTCCAGAATACCCTTTTGACAGACACACAGACAAGCCTGATAGGGTCTCAGATTCTCCCATCCACATGCCGTTTTCATCCACATAGAGTCACACTCCTGGGTTAGACAGACTTTTACTACTCAAGGCAAGAGGCTCTATTTCCTTGCTGTACCTCCTAACTTCCAGCATCCAGCAGAATACATTATTCCTTAAAGTCTGCTTCCTAACAATTTTGCTATGGACCCCTTATTGCTGGATGTCAAGAAAAAAAAATATTTTTTCTCTATTCATTTTGCTATGCACAGCTTTGTAGACCCCAGTCATCTCTTTTAAAAAAGACAGAACCCTACTATAATTATTTAATTAAGTCATTTATTTATTCAACAAGTTGTTAAATTTGCTAGATTCATCCCTCTAAAATAACCCTACATTTGTAAATGTTAGACACTTTTGCTTGTACAGAAAAATCATACAAAATAAACTGACTTAGATGTTAGTCACAAAGTCAGCAGGCTTAATACAACCTAAGTTATCTCTTATCCCACAACCAGAGCATGGCAGGGACAAGAGGAATGACAGGAATCACATCATTGTCTTGGAAGAACATTTAAATTTTACAAGCTCGTCCATAAGGTTTTAAGCGTCGGAAGACTCCACTTGGGTTTAAATGTAGTATAATCGTTCTGTTTAAGCTCTATCAATTGAGCTAGCCCTTGTGTCTGGTATGTCTCTATTTCTCTATAATGTATTTCTATGATATTTTGTTAAAATAGCAGAGAAAACAAGGCCATGTCTCCTCAGGCCCAGAGAGTCACATCTGTCTCGGGTCTGGCTGCTGCACGTGTTACCTTCTGGCTTAAGAGAGGTCTCCACCCATCGGCTGGGCTCGCTGGCATTATCGTACTTGCATTCACTTCTCACTTTGAAACGCATTTCCTCATTCAAGAATATATCCGTCACACGGAAGCGACTCTTACTCCATTCCTGGGTTTAGATGGGGGGGAAAGAAAACCAGAACACTTGGCATACCATATCAGACACATGGGAATTACTATTAATGTAAGAATACATTACAGGCCCTCACAAAGACTGCAACTCAAAGCCAAATGAAAGGAGTGTCTGACAACATGGGAAGCCTCAGCATCACTTTGCTTTTCTTTTTTGCCATCAGGCACACCCAGAACTCACCAAAGGAAAACTACTTCTACTCCAGTGACCTGTAGACACAAGCAAAGGCCACACAGAAATCAAGGAACAAGTATAACGTGGGGGGAAATTATCATAAACTCTTCACAAATAATGCAAAATAAGCATGTTTACACTACAGCTATATAAACAGGAGCTTACAGATCTAACCTTCATCTTTCTGTGCGCGCACATGAGTGCAGGATGAACAGAAAAAAGAACCAAAAAGCAATGAGAAGAGTTTGCATGGATTTAAGGAGCAAAAGAAGAAAATTATCAAAACAAATCCACAAATGGCTATTAAATACAGTGACAGCACATCAGGCCCAAGTAGTCCATGAGCTTCCATTTTCAGAAGAGAGCATGCATGTGTGTGAGAAAAGGCTTATCATACACTTACTTGAGCATCTTTTATTGGGCTAGGGGGATACCTTTTACTTAACTGGGAACAGGATTAAAAAAAAAATAAAAATCTTTGTTATGACCAAAGAATGGTGTAACCACTCGTGTATAAAAAAAAATAACAAATAATAAGAGGGCAAGGAAATCAAACAGCAATGAACAGACTAGGTTCTACTAGTTGTAATGCAAAAAGTCTGGTTCACCCTGTCATGTGAAATCACTGTCCCACAGCTCTTTCATGGCTGTTGACCTTAACAGCTGTTAGACACTTCCACAAACTCATTCAGCTCGTTAACCAAGCAGACTTTCAACTTGTTAATTTGTTAATGAACCCATCAAAAGAGGTAAACAGGCTTCTGCTGAGTTAGCAAGTTCAACTGGCTCATCTAAAGGTCCAATGAAGATCATTAGAGAAAGGGGTGTCAAAAATGAACTATCACCCTTTTAGCACTGTTAAGCCATTAAATCAGCTCAGCTGTTTGCAAAACTACAGACTTACTTCAAGTCCAGGATATCCTGGGGCTGTCAGAAAAGCATGGCAGTCACTGTGAAGAGGCCATTGTAAACATCAGGCCATAAAACAGTAATAGGGCTCAACAACAAAGGACTGTTTTAAGAGGCATCATATAGATTTTAACCATATCTGAAATAGCAGCGCTGCCGGCCCCACAGTCGGTGCATATTCAAGGCTTCAAATTCTGACAGTTTGGAATTATGGACTGATAGCATATTATCTTACTGGCAATAAATTGTAAAAATATTTGTCCTATGGCCCCTTCAGTACTATGGCAATGCTGCTCTCATTCCTGACCAAACAGTTGTTAATCCATACCAAGGATCACATCTGGGCTGCAAACCATCCGACATAGAAATAAAAACAAAAGCCCCCCCCCCCCCCCCTGAAGTTCTACAGTTTCTCTTCCAGGGAACAAATGTGTTCCATGTTGTATTCATAACACATCCCCATGGATAACTGTAAGCGCAGGTGCTGGACAGGGCAAATGCAGGAATACGTTAACACTTGGCATTACCTCCAGAAGACACTGTCAAATCACAGATACATCAAGGTTAATGTGGACATTTCTTTCTTAAATTGAGTTCAGAGTGAAGGAGATCGGCCTTTGCAAATTGCCATTAAAGTCTTAAAGATGTAGACTGCCCTGTATATATTTTATTTTTTCTAGGAAGCTGCATAAGCAAAGACTGAAACAAGTCTTTTTGCATTATTATGGTACTTCTGTGTTATTAGTAGCAGCTCAATTATCAGAGAGCGACAGACAGATTTTTCTGATCTGAAGATCCCACATGCTGGTATGACTCGTTCTTGAGGTTTTGATCCCATGACAAGAATTAAAGGCTATATTAAAACTGTATTTATATACATTTATATATGTATATATGCTTACATACACACAATTTTATCACAGTAAGACATTTACTGGAGCATAGCAGCGTTTAAAGAGGCGATGCACTTACTCTTTTGTCCTGAGGGACCTTATCAATCACGATGTCGCTGGAATACTCCAGGTCACAGCTACTGCTGACGTTCTCTGGGGGGTTCCACGTCCAGTTCAGGGTGCAGATTTGGATAAATGTGTAGCCCAGGTTGGATGGAGGTGGAAGAACTTTTGCTCCTAGAAGAAATAAGTTATCAGTGTAACAATCTTGTTGGTCCACATTTTACCCTTAGTAACACTGACCAATTTTTAACTCTCCAACAGAAAAGAACACAAAAGACTTCTCAACTTCACTAGCTTGTATTTGCTATCAGATAAATGCCCACTAAATTGTTGCTACTATTCCTGTTATCTCAGTCTATTAATCGCTTAAATAATTATAATAAATGCACACACAAAAAAAATTGAAAAGTAATTTTAAAGAAATTGTTGCATGCTGCAATGTAGTAGCTGTGGTAATGAAACTTATGCTCGTGGAGGGAGGATAAGTCTCATTTTTTGGATCTTTTCTGCTGCGAGTTTGCATCGCGCATGATGAATCTTTAGTAAAAATAGTAAATACATTTTCTGGAGCAATTAACACTTTATTCTACCCCAAAAGTATCCATCAATGCAGTTTTAGAGAGAAAACTTTAAAAAGACAAGGGATTACATCTTGCAGGCGACAGCTGTAGGTTAGAACCACAATTTAGCCCAATCCAAGCAAAACCGAGAATGTTAAAAAACAACAAAGAAACCACAATGCTTTTTCAATTACTCACCTATTAAACTTTTAATGCTATGCTTTGGCACAGTGAACAAAACCAGTGTGGGACAAATAGTAATTCACTGCTGGTGCACTTCAGTGGTACATTTTCTCACCTCCCCAAAAGCAAGATAGAAGCGGAGGAAGAGACATGACTCAGAGAGAGCTGCTGGAATAAATCCATTTGTGCATTGACCCTTCCTCACTCTTGTGCACTGAGTCACAGACTACTCAATATCCAGTCATACAGCTTAAATGTCTTACTAGAAAACAAAGAAGGGAAGTGTGGCAGAAAACAGAAAATTGCCAGGAAAAATTAAAGTATGTGCCAGACTCCAATTCTAGAAAAAATTACCAACTGCTAATTACCTGAGAAAATGAAAGGGAATTTTGTTTTTTCTTAAAGGGCTACTCTAATGTGTACTATTAGGAGATATTAAATGAGAGGCCAAATGAGACTGCTTCTCAAGGGTATCTACAGGTACCATCACTGAGGCACCACCACCTATTTATCTGTGGAAAGAAAGTACCCTTGTTACACAGTAGTTTCACAAACACTTCAAACTGATATCAACTAGGGCTGCAGGTCTTGCTCGTCCCAGGAAACCAGGCTCAACCTGCCCCAGCATTTGGGGGAGCACATAGGGAAAGGGCAGAATAATTCCACCGAGATCAGTTTTCCCATCCAGGTCACAGTGCAGCCCCATTTCCTTCTGCTAGTGCAAGGAAGAGGGCAGATGGAAAGGCAAAACGGCTTCTTTCAGCAAGAATTCTGCTCAAAGCATCCATGACACCATTATCTTACATTTCCTGAGAGCCTTAGCTGCCAAAGCTGAAGAAAATTAATCAAACTCCTGGAGCTTTCTCAGACCTTTGCAGAGTTAAAGGACCGGCAATGGTAGAGATCAGACATTACTACCATCTGCGTGTCCGCGTGTATGTGCGGATAATGTATGCTCGCACAGAAAATGAGACTAATGACTAGAATTTACTGTTTTAGTCTGAATATGCTTAGCTTTTTTGAATACTTAAAACTTTTGAGATTTTTCTGTTTGTTTGTTCAGTTTTACAGCTGGCCTTGGGAGCAGAGAAGACAAAGTTTTGTTCTTACAAAAATACAGTCTCCTCTGAGAAAACTGAACGTAGCCAGAGCATCTTTGCCTACTACCTGTTCCGCTAACAAAAGCTTACGACAGGTTTTAGTAACAGCATCGGGAGCTTAAGTTTACAAATACTGAATCCTTTAGATCATGTAAAAAAATAAATATATTTATTCAACAAGACTACACAGCTCCAAACATTGTCTTTTCATGATCACACTTTTTATTACCTACAAAAGCCACAAACCATTTTAAAAAAATAGTGTCATCCCTGATTGTCGTTCTGAAGTTCTACACATTTCCTTTTAATAGGTTTGATTAGAAGTAACTGTGCTTAAGCTTGCAGATCTCTAACCTCACAAAGTAAGAGCTGGGAATACTCAAAGTTTAGAAATAAATTAATAAATTGTATTAGCATAAAAAGTTTAAATCTAGTAGGTTTTAGATTAGTCTATACAATCTGAAGCTCATGCTTTAATGTTATATTCAGCTGAAGATTTGCTTTTATTCATAGGCTTGGCCAGTCTCTACTTTTGTTGTATAAAATATACATACACCCTAATACTTTTGTTATTAAAATCTAATCGCTACAGCAATTTAGCAGAACAACTCAAAGACCAACTATGAAACATAGACAAGACGTTATTTCACTATTAAAAAACAAAGCCACAGTGATGCTTTGAAGAAAATAAAGTGCAGCAGTAACTAGCAGAGATTAGCTGAGGCAATCCTGCATAAGAAAAATTTTATTTCTAAAAGCGATGCTGTGGAAACATCAACAAATACTTTGCATCAAGTATCATAAAAGTGTTGTAAAGTATCATAAAATACTTTGTATTTGTATTTTGTCCTCCTGTATTTTCTTAAGGTTGATTTCATAGTTATAAACCGAATTGTAGCCAGTTGAAAAATAACAATTCTCTAATGTTTGCAACTGCATTTTTGCATAACATAAGCAAAGACAGAACTAATGAGGCTTCGAGCCCCGTTTCTGATTAAACCCTCTCAGACACGCACACATCTTTCCTGCAACTAAACGTTCGTGTTTCCAAAAGCGCGGAAACTAAAAGTAACGGCAAACGTAATGTACAAAGCACACGACAAGGGCAACTTTATGCCCAGAGCTCCCACAGCCAGCAAAGCCAAAGGCGGCAAAGGCAGCGAAGCCAAAGGCAGCTCCCGCCGTGCTACCAGCGGCTGCCTTCGCCTGACTTCCAGGAATCCGCCGCAAGACACACGCACAGAGAGAAGGGCGCTGGTTTGGTTTCTGCCTCGGCTCTTAAGGCAGAGACACTCCCGGGAACCGAAGACAGAGCTCAAAAGATTTCTGCTGACCCTGTCAACCGCTGCCTTCCAGAGAGAGAAAAGCAGATTTTTAAGCATCCCCGTTCCTCTGCCCGGCAAGAGGCCGGGCGCTACCGGCATCGCTCTTGCACGCAGCCGACGCGCTTCGGGCGATTTCGACTACAAAATGAAAGCATTTGACTTAACTATAAGAACACAGACGCACCGAGCCCACAGCCGAGCGGCCAGCGCAGCTCCCACGGCCGCCCGACCCGCGCACGGACGGGTCCCCGCAGCGGCTCCCGCGCGGTGTCCCAGCCCCGCCTCGGGTCGGCAGCGAGCGGCCCCGCGGCCCCGGCTGCGCCGGCCGGGACGAGCGCCCGGGAGCGGAGCGGGGCGAGCCCGGCTCGGGGCTGGCAGCCGGCCGGTGGTCCCGCTCCCCTTCCCGCTCCTACCTGCCGCCGGCCCCGCGGCGACCACCCAGCAGACGGCGAGGAGAAGCCGGCACCGCAGCGGGGCTCCGGGAGGATCCATGGCTCCGGCGTCCCGGCCGCCCGAGCACGGCCCTTCGCTCCCACTTCCCGTCGCGGGGGCCGGGCCAGACGGGAAGAGCCGCGACGCGGCCCGCCCAGGTAACCCGAGCCCAGCGGGGAGCGGCGGCCGGCGGCAGCGGTCCGCCCCCGCTACCTGGGCAGCGCCGGCCGCCGCCCTACCCGCCCCGGGGCTGGGCTGCCGGCCCCCGCCGCGGGGCTGCCGGCCCCCGCCGCCCCCCCGACAGCGCCGCTCCGGGGCTGCCCGCTGCCGCGGGGCCGGGCTGCGTCTCCCCCGCTGCGAGGGCAGCGTCCGCGGCAGTCCCTGGCCCCGCGCTGCCCTCCCTCTGCCGTCCCCCCGCCGGCCGCCCCCTGCCTTCCTTCCGGTCTCTGCTGGCCGCGGCCGCCTCCCGCAGCCGCACCGCGGAGACGCTTCTTTCCCCCGGAGCCTCTGGCCTCCCAGGGGCCCTCCCCAAGCCCCGCCTCGGCCCTGCTGCAGAACCTGAACTTCGGCGTTGCTCAGGGACCCTGAGCGCTTCCCGCACCCCCTCTGCAGGGACCACAGCCAGCACCGCCCCGCCCCGCACCCCCTCTGCAGGGACCACAGCCAGCACCGCACCAGCTCCGCACCCCCTCCGCAGGGACCACAGCCAGCACCGCACCAGCTCCGCACCCTCCCGCACCCCCTGCCGCAGGGACCACAGCCAGCACCGCCCCGCCCCGCACCCCGTGCTGCTTCCCCTGCTGCAGCCCGGTGCCCCGCCGCGCCTTCCCCCAACACCCTCCCAGCTCCCCTCGCACTGCACTTCAGCACGGCCCTAAACGGAAAGGTCTTGTTTTGGGAGTCAAAGTCGTTTTCCTTTTACAACCAGATCTACACTCAGCTCCTACTATTACTGAAACGTGCCCGAGACATTCATATCCTCTCACCAGGAAAGCCACTATGTTAGCACATCCCCAAATAGTTCTCTTGATGTTAAACCTAGGTATTCAAAACCCCTGGCAGAACTCCTCTTTTCAAAATCCCTCCTGCAAATTCAGGTCACTTCTATAGTTCTCATCTGTACTAAAAATGCATATTGTTCTTTTTCTAATCCGCTACTACAGATTCTTCTTTCTACAAACTTCCCCAAACACCTTCTGCTTCAGCCCCTTCCAAACATGATACGGTCACTCGCAATTTTGCTCTCACTTTTGCAGGTGTGACGTGGCAACTAATTTTCCCAAATTTCCACAGAAGTGAGAATATCACGCAAGTGATATTTTGATACACTTCAGGATAAGAAAACATTTGGGATACGCGTTTTTCTTCTCGACTAGATTTTTGTGGTAGCTAGCAAGCTTGCTCCTACTTGCCACCCGAATACAGGTATTATAAAAATAATAAAGATCCAGCAGAGAGGAAACTTTGGCTAAGTTTGAAGGCAAATCAAAATTAATTAGTGAAAATTACTTATTCCTAAGCCAACAGAACGTTTCAGTAGTTACTCAGCTCTTCAAGGAGTTTTGTAAGAGTTCATCTGCTTTTTAGACACTCATTTTAGAAAAAGGGAAGCGGATCTTTTTATGATAGGGCGGGGAATATCCTGTGTTAATGTTTTTTTTTTGCTTTTCTGCCTGTTTGTTTTTATACTCCTGGGAAAAGAAGAGGATTTAGCAAGTTTCTTAGTTGCTGTTAGAAATTGCCCAAGGGCCTGCAATTATAGTAAAATAAAAATTGTGCCTTAAAGTTCCAGGACGTGGAACGTTTAAGCTGTGTGACGGTGATCAGACTGTGCGACTACCTACAGCCGGCATGGACTACGCCTGCTGGTGATGACCTTTGTAGAGTAAAGCTGATCTGAGATACAGCGACCTCTCTCTTGCTTTTGGTTTCCTTGCTAATGTTTTCTTTCCTTCCTTCTTTCTGTTTTGTCCACTCTTTCTCCTGGGAGAGCCAGTGCCAAGCACACATCCAATGGTTCACATGCTTTTGGCTGCCTGCCCGTTATCGGAGGCAGCTGGAATGTTTTTCCCCGGCTCCCTCCCTCCTCCCCAAGTGCTGGGCTTGTCATCACATTCCCATCTCAGTGCATGGCAATCACAACTCCCGCCGAAGACTTTGATCCCTGCCACCTACCCGAGACTTCCCGTTTCTCAATCTCATTGAGTCCTGTCCTGCATCTTCCTTTTGCAAATCTCATGCTCGCTCATGTTCTTGTTAGACAATACACCTGCACTGTAGTGACTGGAACTCACATAGACACACCTGAGGTATCTTTAAAATGATCTGTTAAGTAAGTACTTGGGGTATGGCTTCATGCTTGGTGTAAACTGATTTACGATCGTGCTGGTGATCTGCCCTTGGCCGTGCATTCCTGCCATTTCCACCAAAGCTAGCAATCATGGGGCTGTGCAGCGAGTTTGCCGATGCATTAAAAAAACCCAACTAACAATTTTTTTCTGTACATGTTCCCTAACTCAGATTAACAAATGATGCTGATGCATGGTGTGGCTGCATGATTACTAGGTCCAACAAGAGGCAGCGGTAATTAGCAGCATGGGGCTGTGGGGAATTGTCCCTTTTGGGAGCAGAAGAGTCCTCAGTTGGCCCACACCGATGGTGAGATTCCTCCTTTTTAATTTCTGATTTTGCAGCAGCTTCTGTCAATACTTTAGGTCTCAGCTGACATAATTATAGGCTCTTCAGAAGATGGCTGGGGTCAGTTCAAAAAAGGGCTCAATTAGAATACAGCTGGATCCGAGGCACAAAAATCCAAAATTGTGAGCTGAAAAAACCCGGTCTGACTCACAGGGCCTCTCCCTTTTTGACCTCAGTGTTCTTTGGGGGACGTCTAGGGTTTTGTGATACGTGTGTTCAAAACGGCCATGAACTCTGCAAGTTCTCTCCGAGCTGCTGCCCAAGCATCACCGGAAATCAGAAATTATGCGGAATAAAAACTGCATCCTTTGAAGAGCATTTTTGGGTAGATGTGGAACCAAGCATGCTTGTGCAAAAATTGTATCCCTCTCCAGTAAATTGCTACTGCAAGTCCATGCATCAACTTTTCTGCTCACAGTTCCCTAAATACCAAGGCCTATTTAATTCGTCTGTTTGTTCGGCAAGGGAGTGACTCCTTTACCCATCAAGGGAGGCAGGGCATGAACCTGGTTCTACAGCTGCTCGGCCAAGGCTTGCAAGAGCCCCACACAGGAAGCCTCAGCGGTAGAAGACAGCAGTAGAAATAGCAGTTTGTCTTTTATCCACTGGTGAGGTAAATAACAATAGTTACACCTGACTTCCATTCCATCATGTAATAGCCGATACAACTGCCTGAGCTTGGCATATATATTAGTATGCTAGCCATTTAAGTTGAGTTAGTTGGAGAAGGGCGACAGTAAATACATTCCCGAAGAGCAAAAGTCTGGGTTTGAAAATTGGAACTACAAAACAGAGCAAAAACCTGATCACAAACTTACTGAATATTCTTTAGGAACGTAGGGTGATGTGCTGGGACATTTCCTCACTAGCGATTCACACCTTATTTCTATTTATAAATTTGTATGCATTTCTATGTCTGTCTCAGGTTTCCTGATGAATCGTAGTTTTGGGATCCTCCGAACTGGATGTGTGGGATTTATGCTCCTTCAGTATTTCTGAATCAACATCTTCTATTTGCTGCTGAATAATTTAGTGTTAACAGTTTCATTTGGTGTACATATCTATTTGAAGATTTATTACAGTAATCTTTAGAGGCAGCATAGGCAATAGCTCATTTGACTAGGTTTAGTCCTATGAATCTTACACTGGTGTTAGCTTCAGATCACTCATCCTGTTCTGTGAAGGGAAAAAAAAAAACCCTAAGCAAAACATGTTTATTGAAATACTTATTTTTCCTGTTTTTGTAGTCTTTTATTTTGACTTGGAATAAACTTTCTTTTATCTGGATCGACTGAAATGTGATTTTGCCCTGACTTCTCAAAATTATTGATTCTTCAAGAAAAAGAAAACGAGAATAAAGAGAGCAATATAGGATCGCTGGTCTCAGAAAGCTCTGGAGCAGCGTTGTGTATTACTCGGTGTCACAGGTACATCAGTTAACAACCGAGGCAAACGGGATGTACCGTTCTGTTGTCACACACAGAAGGTTAAACAGGGCTTGTACAACACACGTATATACAACATGCACAATAAAAGCACTTCTGTTATGAATATGTAGTAGCAGGTGTTAAATTTACATGAAAAGAGAGTAAATTACATCCAGAATAGCTGAAATATTATGTGTGCATCATAATTGGTTCACCATTGCTTGACACAAGCATATTATTTAAAGGTTAAGTACTACAGTCTGTGGTTGCATAATAATTAGCTGTATACAGTATTCCTAAATCCAGTAAGAACCCCTTCTTTAATTAGAACTCAGCTCAATGATGAAATGAAACACCCTAGACACATGCTACTCTCCTAAAGTGCGTAAATTGAGTAAGATGTGGTTTAATTTGTATGAGACTTTTGAGGCCATGATTTCCACTTATATTTTCCTCCAGTCCTTTTGGGCTGCGTTACATCAAATTGTAGGGTTATTCTGAAGCCTGCTGTGAAGTTCATGGGACTCTGTCTCTACCAGAAGGGAAAATGAACATATTTTATCTATCTACTTGGAGATAAAAGGCATTATGCTCATGTAAACTCTTATTCTATATCAAAATACCACATGGTGTACGTTCAAAAGGCTTCTGAAGCAAAATAAGCGCATTACTACAGATATGCTCACATCCATGATTTTCCATTTCTTGGCCTATCTCATGAAAATTTCTGTTTTCAGAAGAAATTTAGAACATCGAGTAGTATGTAGAAATATATCCTTGGCTGTAGTTAATTCTGGATTCCAGATTTTTTTGGGGAAAGAAACGTAACTCTGAAGTAATTTGTCTTAAAATACTACTTTCTGATCTCTCTGCAGAGAGAAAAGCAGTAAGACAAAGAAGAGACTAGAGGTTTACACTTTGCTTACTCTATCTAGGTGTATAAATGTCTAAAAGCATGTTCTTGTACATAAAGTGCTGGCAGACCCTGTGTTGTTTTATATGTCCTATTTGCAAACAATCTGGCTCTAACACATACCATTATCCAAAACAGTCCTGATACTGAGAGTAGCCAAGTACTCTTAATCCTCATGGACAGATATCCTATTTCTTCTCCTTTTATGCAAAATTACCAATGCACCCCTTCTGAAGACTTGATGTGTTACACAGCACTTTTGCAGCAAAAGTAATTAGAGGTGTACATATAAAATATGTATGTGTAGCTATATTGATATATAGAAAGAGTGCATGCCAGGTTGTAATTTGAAGTATGTCTACTAATTTTTACAGACCAAAAAAATCCTGCCATTCCTTAGGCAGTGTAAGAAAAACAGAAGTATTAATGAACAATAAACATTTATATTCTTCCAAAAAAGGTAGCAAATAGGAAGTACCCAATGTGAGTACCAGCTACATAAAACAGGCACATATACAGTACACTCCCCAGATATATATGTGAATTAAGCTATTTCAGCCAGAAATAAGAAAAAATCTGGAGGACTTCTTTAAACTGGGACAATTATGTAGGAAAAAGATAGGAAAAGAAAATGTGAACACTTTCTTGGCACCATTGTCCAGATACAGCTGTAAAATACCTAATGACCACTCCCTATCATTTCTAGATTAGTGAAAATGTAAAGAAAACCAAGCTGGTTTGTTACCAGTCTTTTTATAACCCATCTAAAAAGGACAAATTTTCCTTTGAGATTTTTCTGTTAAAAATCTAGTCGAATTATTTACCTGCAGGACAGAAGGCAAATCCTTAGGGCATGATCATTTTTGTTATTCATCAGAATAACATAATAATATAAGCGTGTATCCTGAACTGTACTGACTGTATATATTCTAATTGGACTGGTATTAAATACTTTTTTTGGCTGAATTACCAAGACAGCTTTCCAGTATATTAAATTGAAATGACCGGACAACTCCAATACCAACAATAAATTGAGAAGTTCAGACAAAAATTCATTTTGGACTATTACAGACATGCGAAGATATAAGTGAGAATTTCACTGGAATTCCAGTAAAAATAAGGAATAGCAATTGAAAATTCAGCCAACAATGTTATTTCAGAACATTAAGGACATCAAGAAACATGAATAAGAATTTCACTGCAATTCCAGGAAAACTATTAGGTTAGCTGTAGTATTTAAAAGAGCTATAGTGCAAGAGCTTTTGGATGTCCACATCTCATCATTGCTGATTGTATTCAAGATATGCCTTTTGTACTGATGTTTAGTTTAACTAGCCCCCAAAAAACCTTGTAATGTATCCACTACTAACAGCTTCATCACCTTTTAGTAAAGTAATTTGGAAAACTCTCACTATCTGCCTTTAAATACTATTTGTTGAAAGATGAAAATCAGTAAGGTAGTAATCATATTTAAACATACTAGTCTCTCTTCCTCTTTCTGTTAAGCTAAATTTAGAGCCTGCCTGGCATAAAAGCACATACAAGCAGAAATGTTGTCTGTTTGTTATATAGGCACATCTGTATTTTTGCTTGCAACAGCTAATGGATGAATTTACGGATCACAACATTACTTTCTCAGAAGACAATTAATTTTAGGTATTTAGAATCATGCACAATAGACATTTTGAAATGTGGTCCAGTTACTATTTGGAGATAATTTTTGTTACAGAAATTAGAAGCTTAACATTTTATAGACACTATACCCAAGCTAAATACCCAGCTGGAGTCCTTTTATTACGGCATTTTGTTACATATCCTTAAAAAAACCCACCCTTCCCATATGAACTACTGGAACCATATTTACAATTGATGGGATTTTGAAAAACAGGGATGTTAAAAATGTTGCTGGATAAAAGAATTACTGATCTGTTTTCTTCTTCCTGCATCTGAAAGTGTCTTATTAAAGAGACAGAGATAATGTATTAAAGCTTTGGGGAGGGGAAGAAGGAATAAAAGAATTCTGGAAAACACATTTTCTCCAACCACCTGTCAGACAAAAATAACGTGCTTTCAGAAAACAGATCTGTTTAACAGGAGGGAACATGCATGTCATGTGATGTTAAAAAACCCCCTCAATTTTGTATGAGGTATTCTGATGTGCTGCATTTTTTTTTAAAGCACATCTCACAGATTATTAGAATTTTTCTGATAGGTGTTAAAGCACTTTATAATTTCCAACTCAATTTAAGGTGTCCTCAGAGTTTATATTTGTGTGAGACCATGAGTGGTAAATAGAAAAACTCGTATCAAATGACAAATCTCTTAGGTTGTCCTCAGTGAGTACAATCCATCCTCCTGCAGCTGTGAAAGATCAGCCAAAATTGAAATCAGCTATAGTAAGCTCAGCTCTCGTGGAGGTTACTTTAGAATTATCTGCTCAGAGGATGTATGAAAATTACTATTTCTGACTTAGGTTTTAGTTATTCCAGACTAGGGCAGGTTTACTCTCATTGTCTGAGTGCAACAGGGGCACCTGGACCCCAAGTCACTTTTTAGAAGAGGAAGGTCTCTTACTAGTGACTACAATTTCTCCTTCATGTTCCCTGTCCAACAAAGCTTTTAGCAGCAAATATGACATAATGCTAATTTCTATATACTCTACGCTCCTTCTATTTACAAAGTAGTTTTACATTTTATTATATTCCATTGTACAACTTTACATAGTACCGTTATCATTTCAATTCATAGTTCAGCACTTCAATACATATTTAGATAACTGCCTTTCCATGTCCTTTTTTTAGCTTTAAAAAAAAAAATAGTAGAAAACAAGCACGGTGGTGCACTGTCCAGGCACTTTCAACATTGCTCAGCAAAATAAGCAAGCACCCTGTTTGAAAGCATGGCAATTTTTTGGGAAAAAAAAAAAAGAATCTTTGCTCATCATGGATTTTTTTTAAACATCCTTTGTACAGTTCCAAGTATTCCTGAGAAAGCTCTGTAAAATATGACTGATATGTTTATATTTCAGCAGCGGGTCTGAGTGAGCAGTAACTTCCATCACCAGATGTTCCGCTGATCGCACAGAAGACATGTAGGGAGTCATGCATCCATGGCGAATGCATTGTGTCTTCATGGTAGATCTAGACAAACCAAAATAATCACAAATTCAGTAAAAGTTTCCGTTTGTTATTATAATCAAGCTGTTTAAAAAGGCATGCAAAAGAGATATCCAACCTTGTCTTCAAAGCTGTTTCGCAAAGGCAGCATAACAAAGAAATGAGAAAGAAGAGTAATTTAGCAATTTCTGTAGCATTCATATATACACTGTTCTGTGTATTACTGGATCATTTTTAGTTACAACTATCCAGTATAGGAGAGAAACAATTCTCTGCATAGCAATTTTTTATTATATCTTAGCAGTAACAGAATTCTAATAGGTTTTTTTGTAAGCCCAGGGAGTACCTGCAGCTAAATACAGCAAACACTTACTACACCTGTGCCATGTGGCAAGAATTTGTACTTTATAACCTGAAGGTTGGTCTTACAGCACAGGACCTAACTGGACTGGTAGAGCTGCTCTAGAGCTGACTGTGTATTTGTTTTTCACCCCGTGGTTCACCAGTCAACAAGTTAGTTAGCCTGAATTGACATTAGTGAAACTGAGATCACTGGCCATCATAAACAGTTTCTGGACATCCAGTTTTCTGCCACTCTCCGAGGCTTCCTGTACCTGTTCAGCTGCAGTTTTTCAATTTTTTATGTTTACAATTCCCTAACTTAAAAGATCTGTAGATAGGCCACAGGCTGATCCAGTGAGTTACCCATCTGCCCTGCCCTGTCAAAATAAGTGCACTGCCTGTGCTGTTTTGGGGCACTGACAATATTTAGAAAAGCATATGTTATTTGCAATTAGAACCCTAAATTAATGTAATATACTTTTTATGTTTAACTGAGTAATTTTGCGGAAGAGGAAAACATGTTCCATTAAGTTTAATTTGTTAGATACTTAGGTCATTTGATGGCAATACAAAGTTCAAGTCAGCAGTTATCTACATAATGTTGTACAACCATAAACAACAGTGCCCGTAAACATGATCTTTTAAGCTGTCTTTTGATCTAATACAAGAAGAAAGTGAAAAGTATATCCTTCCCAGTGAGCCCTTCACTTTGACATTTCAGTTGCTGTAATATTTTGCACATTAACCAAAGACAACATGACAGTGGATTTGTAAATCTATCAAGATAATAGGGAGTGTGTTTTAACAATACTTCTTTGTTTTAAGATAATCTTAACTATTGTACTGCGATGGTGCAGAACTGAGTGATTTGGTTTTGATTTGACTATTGCAGAATTCAGAAACCACAAAAGTTCCAGCAGCTGCATGCAAATTAAATGTCTTGGAAAGGTTTACTTGCAAACAGCTTAGAGTAAGCAGGTGGCAACTCCTATGAACGAACATCTCTGAGCAAAATTCAGCAGTGGAGTATACATGGTAAGTAATGTACTTGAAAAAAATGAGTGTGCCGAATGTGC
This sequence comes from Ciconia boyciana, assembly GCF_034638445.1. NCBI lineage: Eukaryota > Metazoa > Chordata > Aves > Ciconiiformes > Ciconiidae > Ciconia > Ciconia boyciana. The sequence continues at coordinate 10,061,525 of NC_132945.1, forward strand.
AAAATTAGTAATTTGCACACTAAGAAAATGGTGGTCATGAGCAGAATAGCAGGGAAATGTAACAAAAGCAAGGGGGACGCAGCAGTCACTTATTCTTTAACGGATCCTCCCTTATACTCCTACAACAAAATTCAGCCCCATCATGAGACTGTTTCCCTGAAATGATATTGTACTCTTCCATAACAAGACTCTGTTTGATTCCCATAAGCATTATTTTATTGTAAATACATCTGACTTACAAACAGCAGCCTGGTGCAGTTGTATGATTTTGCCACTTGTGCATTTTTGCATTAGTTTGAACAACTGCTCAACTTACTGTGGAATTTGCCTATATATTTTTTGTGACTTAAAATGTTGCATTTTTAATTGTCACACATGGACTGAATGTTGAGTAACTGGGAGATTCTGAAAATATTCTTCTAAATTTCTAGTACTATGAATCACAATGCAGTCTGTACCGTTCATTTTATGTGCTTGATACTATAAATCTACTATGAGCTTTCTTTTGTCATAATGAAGGCAAAATTAAATAGCAGAGGTACAGAGATTACTTCAGAAAGCCAGTTTTAATCTAATTTCACGGCATGATACTAGGTAGAAGTGCAACTGTTCTTTAAATCTCTCACCTCTCTGATGCTACTGTTCAAATGTATTTTCCTAGGAAGATCCAAGAAAACATTAAAACACAGGTCAGATAAATTAGCACAAATATTTTAACAGTGCATATAAATAGCATGTTGGCATTATGCCAAAATTAAAAGAAAACATCCTTTAATGAAAAATGATAAAAAAAAGGAACTTAAGCTGGATATAACTGAGGAAATGAAAATTTTGCCAAAGAATTTTGATCTGTGGCTTATCACAGGATTCTTACGACGTAGAAAACATGAGGCAAAACATGGCACAGGATTTCTGATGACCACAGCAGCCAGGAAACTAATGGTTTGTGTCAGCGAAGACTCCACCCTGAAGCACACTGTATACAAACACCAGGCTGAGACTTTCAATCAACAGAAACGGGTTTTAGGAATCCACCAAGTGTATAATTTACTTTCATGTTCAGTTACTCGCCTTTTTATATTTAGCTAAATAACATGAAGAGCGATCAAGTTTTCAATTAGTTTTCAGCATTAGCAAGTTTTCAAGCACAGAGAACCACCTCTGTGGATTCCTGATATGCAGTACGTGCCTGTTCGTGGATGATGTCAGAAAGCTCTTTCACCATATCCCGAAAGTTTGATTTTAGCCCCTCATGGTACTCCACTTGATCCTCCTTTATGAGTCGCTCATTGAGCTCCAGAGCAATTCCACAGGCTTGTATAAACTTCCTGGGGAGGAAAGGAATGAACTTTGGGCATTACAATAGCCCAGTCTTCTACCAAAGCAAACAACCAAACAGATAGGCAAATCTCATTTTTTTCCCCCTTTTCTCCAACGTGTGGGACAAGTCACATTCTAGGAGCATCCCTGGCATAGTGGATCAGGGAATGGGGAAGGACTGCAGCACAGTTATTGGGCTTTCTGCTGGAGCTCCTTCGAGCCTGGATCCTCAGTAGATGGGACATGTGCACCTGCAGTGGTCTGACACCTTCACCCCAACCTGTAGGACCACACACAGCTTGTAGGTCCCAGATAAGCCCAACCAGCTGCACATAGGGTCACAAAACAGAGGGAGGCCGTGGTCAGGCACAGAAGGGAAATAAATCGTACAGGGTTTGACAGCTCTGGATGTATGTGATGTAGCACGTGTGCTTGAGAGGTCAAGTTGCTAACAGCAGACGCCCTCCAGAAAGAAATTTAGATCAAGGGAAGCTGTAATATTGCTTACTTGGTTACTGTTACTCATTTTCTTTGCCTCATTTCACATGCATATTTCTCCTTTTTTATAGGCTACAATAAAAATACAAGCACAACTGGGATTTTCCAGGATTTTTTGCATGAAATAGAGATTGTGTTTGTCCTTCTGGCTGCACTGCAAGGCTGGAAAGTAAGACTACCTTCCCTCTGTTCTGCATCCATGCGTGGCAGGTTTGCAGGGATTGTTCCTTTATTTTTTCCATGGTTTGCTAGGTTACTCAATACACTGAAGGAAAATAGGATTGGCCCAAATGCTGCCTTCTCCATACAGTGACGGATGGGTGAAATGGGAGTCACCAGCAGCCAGTAATGAATGCAGGAGCTGGTAGGCAACTGGTTGCTCCTGAGAGGTCCAGAAAATAGTGTGGCAAAGGCTCATCACCCTGAGGTGAAGCCAGAGCTGCCTGATTATATCTTGGGGGACACTTTCAAGTGGGAGGTAAAACCTACGTTAAGGGACAAAGTCAGAAAAATGCCTGTGCAAGTCACATAATTTCAAAAATTAGCAACAGAAATAAGAAAGATGGTCCTCCATAAACTGGGAAGGGATTTGCTTTAAAATACTTCAAGTTCATCATTATCTGGTAAAAAAATCCCTTTGGAAAGATTGGGAAACAATGCACAATGTGAAAGATCCCTGAACACAAGACTGTCAGACCTCTGGTTTTCAAACATACTTTCTTCACATGATAATCCCAAATACCCACACAAACCATTGAAGCAGGCATTCAAGCAGATCTCCCCACAGAGATCACAGCCCTGAGCTTGGGAACTCTAGACATATATAGTTACATTGGCTTTTTTCATTATGTCTGAGCACCCACAACCCTGTGAGACCTGGATCTTTATAAGGCGCATCTAAGCATTCAGCATCTGCTGATTTTGGAGACAGACAAAAATATAAGCAAAGCAGGTACCATGTTGCAGCCAGCTGGCTAGTTTTTATTACGTTAGAAATCCTACCTGAACATTTCTTTTAACTCATTCACCTTCTTAGTAGGATATTTGCTGGACTGGCTGTCACTTAGGAAAGCTCTGGCATAGGCCAAGGGACCAGCATTAACCTAGAACCAAAGAAGTAAGAAATCATTTATGCTAGAACTTCTGTTGAGTTGCTAAAGGCAGTTGTGAAGAGAATAACTTTTTTTTTTTAAAACACCCCAACATTAGCATATTATTTGAATGCCACCAACTCTGCATTACTAATGTCACCAGAGGCACCTGAGGTTTCAACAGTTGAGTATTAGTTTTTCTATCTAGGTTTTTTAGGACCAAAAGATAAATGGAGATAAAAAGAGAGATGCAATCTGTTTCCTCATACTTCCCTCTTATTTCTGTTTGGAAAAGCAGTATGGTCTGAGTCTTAAGGTCACTTATCCAGCTTGAGAAGTCAGGCTCACAAAAAGGCTATTTGTGCCTGATACTTACACTACAATCTTCAAGAGTTAAGTATATTTCAGCATTCACTCATGGCCAACTAATGTGCAATTACATTTGGACTTGACACTGTAAACACCACTGGACAAAAAGCTTATTACCATGAGCCACCCGCTAATGTACCACTGTATGTGGCAGGGCAAGCTGTGCTGGCAGGTTGATGGCTGCAGTGCTGCAAACGAGGTAGTTAATGATTTCTGGAAAGTCAATGTGTTGCGCCGTGAAAAGATGACTCACTCTGAGATGTGTATATAAATGTAACTTTGAATGGACATCAAGCCTTACCTGCACAGAAACACAGCCTTGCAATTTGAGTTGCAGCTGGATCATGTCAACATCACCAGCAGAGCAGAGTTTCTGGAGCTCTGCTGTCTTGTCTTTTATTTCATCAGTAGCAACATCAATTGGTTTTAAATTAACCTGATGTTCGTAATTGACTGGAATTCTTTTCTTTACGTATGGAAAGGAGTTCAAAGCTACCAGAAACAGAAAAAGAAGTTTATAGATTGAAAAGTCATGCAGCAAATGGGAGCACTCTTCATAGAACATATACAAGCAGATCCTTGCCCTCAGGGTTGTACTCAGTGTGTGTGAAATCCCAAACAAGGCTATAATTTACCAGCACGATTTATTAATTTGTAAAAATTTGCACATAGAAATATAAGGTAAATTCCCCCACCCAACCAGAATATTGTATCACAATTCTCATTAAGTAGCTGAGAGAATTTCTGACTCTTTTGGAATATTTTTATGAGCTAAAATGGTCTAAAAATAGTTGCTGATACATACTGTCTCATGTTCAGATGCTTGTACTTACTAGTTAGAATGGTCCTTTTTTTACACTGTTCTTCCACACTGCCATGCTTTTTTCCAGATAAAGTGTAAGGAGTTTCAAATACAAATCTGTTGATGTTATGATTTCTTTCAAATTCAGTCTTTCTTTCAGAGATTTCTTTGTCTTCAAAATAGGGCTTCACATAAGTGACTTGAATATAGGCATACTTAGGATCAAGGTCTTTAACATTGACCTGTGAAATAAGAGGGTTACTCACTAGAAGAGCAAAGGTTAATAACTTAATTTATAATTGGTTAATTTATCTGCTGGGATCTGATTTAAACTGATTCCCTGCTGACCCAGCCCCATTGCATGCAGGTGAATGACACACAAAACACTCCCTTTGACATCAGCTGTGATGTCTAGACCATCCGCTAGCAGACACACAAGACAATGAGGTGTGGCACAAGAAATACCTCATCTGAGGCCAAACAAGCTGCATCTGGAACAGGTAGCTGTATCACCTTATCCATCAATGCAGCACATGCCTGAGCTACTTAGTCCTTCTTATATGACCATATTGCTTCCAGGCCATGAGCTAGTGTTCATGTAGTACTGTGCTGTGGCACGCAAATCTGCAGGCTTGCACAAAGGAAGCTTTGGGATCACCAGTATTGTCTTTAGTAACCCAGACATATCCACAGTTGCAACCTAAGGGTGTGAACAGCCCTTGCAGGGAACATAAATGGATATTCAACAGGAAAAGGAAGGAGCTATGGCTGCAAGGGCTCAAAAGATTTTCTTTTAGACTTGCAGTGTCAAAGCAACAAGAAGTAACTCCACTTCCAATCATCTGCTCCTCTGTGCTGGTTCCTAACGCCTCCCAACAACAGGGCCCAGTCAGATGTGGATTGCAACTTCCCATTCATAATTCCCAAATCATTTATTTCCACCTGGGAGCCAGATCAGCACCAAAACCTGTCAAGCTGTGCAACATGTCCACACAGGAGCATGAAGACACAAGGGGCAATTGGAAGCAAGGTGCTTGTAAGAGCGCAGAAGACAGGGCTCACTTCCATTCCTACTGGCAGAAGGAAGGGATGCTCTGTCATCTCCATCTTCAGCTCCACAGAGCAAAGCTCATCCTTCTGTGCTCCATTTGCACAGCCCTTAGAGCAGTGCAGTCCCAGGCCCTGAACAGTATTAGAATACAATTGATATTTTTGTCACACTCATCAGTGCACTCTCTAGTATGTGGCCCTGATGCTCACGGCTAATAGCATTTCGTTAGTTTGTCCATGCAGTTTAACTCTACCTTGTTAGAATCCTGGATAATTTTTACAGTCTCCGACCCAAATTTTTCTCCATAAAGTTTAAGAAGTCTGAAGGAGATCTCCGAGAGGCCTGTCAGCTTGGGTTCCTTATAGATGTATTCCTTCCCATCTTCTTCTTCAAAGAACGTCTAGCATTAATCACAAACAAGTAGTGAGGAATAGCTGGGTTTCTTCACTTGGAAAACTTTATTTTAGATTTGCTACTTTGAAAGCAACTTTCTACTAACATCTCAGAAAGTCAAGAAGGTTTAGAAGGCTATGGCTAGCATAAAGTCTGACTGAACTTGGCCTGTTTAATACATTCCTTCAAAAATTGTGTAAAAAGTCATAAAATTCCTCAACCAACACAAACACGTCATTGCTGAACAAAAGGCTTGCGTGTGACCAGTGAGAACTCTAAACAATGTGGAAGATGGGTTTGGCCAGCGGTTGACTTCTTGGAAGGCTGGAAAGAGGCAAGCAGGAGAAAAACCACAAAAACAAGGCATAGAGAAGGAGCAGAAAGACAAGTAAGCTGAGGAAGCCCTATAGCAGAGCCACATGAACAGTCTGAAGAGAAGGATTTTGTGTAGGCTGAAAGGGACTTCAAGCAATAAAGAAAGAAATGGGTTTCCTCTGCTTTGATTCCTCTTGTATTCAGCTAAGTGGAACCTGGTGTATTTGCTGTAAATAGAGACAAAATTTCATTAAAGGTTGTGCCTGCATCATCAGTCCTCCCTGCAATGGAAAGAGCATGAAAGCTTCATGCTTTGGCGAGCTGTTCCAGTCAGAAGTTGCGACAGAGCGTTAAAACTATCTCCGTGTAGCTGGCATATAAAGCTGGCAAAGCTTTAAAGTGCAAAACTGGATCAAGTATTGATTGTCAGGATGATATGTTACATAGCTTAATTTTAGGGTCTGATCCAGTTATTTCTACAGCTTCTAGAAAACTAAGCTAGCAGTTGTTTCCTCTTATCTATTGCTAACCTTATTTACTTTTTATTGGTGAAGATAAGATGGGGACAAAAATAAAATATATGTTTGCTACAGCAAAAGTCAATGCTCCGATATGTTGTGCATGTAATGACAGTGGTGTTCAAAGGTACAAACCCAAGATAGTTTCAGGGGTATTCATCATCTCTAAAAGAAGGAACAAGGAAATGCAGGGCTAATATAATTTACATGGCATTTTCTAAAGAGGGGTCCTGCATCTCCCCCGTGGTTATGGGTCCACAAGCAGAAGCAGGTAGTTCAGACACAAGGGAGATGAGGGGTAACACACGTTATTATATTAACTGCTATAGCTGGAGAAAAAAAATAAAACCACAACCGCTTTCAGGCTCAGAAGACTTCACAAGATATGATGAGATCATGCTCCTTCATGGGGCTCTGAGCCCCAGATCTTGTCCATTTTTCCAGCTACCTTCGTCTAACAAAAAATACTATCTATCTCTACTAGTATGTAACCAACACTTATAGATATTTTGCCTCCAGCTTCTCCTTTTACTCTACTAATACCTAGAAGGGAGCAGCAATTGTCTGTTACTACTAGTGTTTATATACTATGGTTATATACTGTTACTGGTTATATACTATACACACTAAATTGTGTTTATGTAACTTATAACTATAATTACAAAAAGCCCTGGTGTTTTCTGAACCCACTAAGCCATTTCCTAACTGCTGAGTTGTTTTCTGAAAGGCCCAGCAGAATCATAAACTGTATAATAAATCAAGTGCTCCTGGAGAGAGACACAAACCCTCACCCAAGGGTGCAATACTGAAACGCTCACGTAGACATGCCAGTGGCTGCACCAGAGAAGCTAGCAGGCTTTTCAGCTTCAGGTCTGACAGAGCAGCAGCTTTAGGGGCCAGGATGCCTGGTGAGGGGTAGCTGGCGAGCCGGTGTATATACTTACTTGTCCATAAAAGGCCACTTTGAAAAAGGTTCCAAGAAGCCTCTTCCTTGTGTGCATTACTTCCAATATCTTCGCGTATGCTCCATGAAGTGTTCTGTACAGCTGAGTAAGTTTCTGGAAATCAAATCTTGACATAATTAAAGCAGAATTTTGCAGGCAGGAAATTCTAGCTAACACTGGAAGCTACTGAGATATCTGAACACAATTCTCTGGAGAATTCAAACTTGAATTTCTAAAGGGGTTGAACTCATGCAGTTTTCTTTGAAAAACCTCAGTCTTAAGCACATGCTTAGCTTCACGTCTGAAAGGTACACAGACTGCAATAATACCACTATCCTTAAAGAGAAGGCTGAGCCTACTGTCTCAGCATGTTCCCTGACTGAGCCTTTAAGGGTAGAGCAGCTTGCAGTACTTTACTGAGAATTTTTTTATTAAAAACAGCTTTATGATGAAAAAATAGATCAAGGCTTCCCCTAGCTTCAGTTATACAGCTGGATGCTGTCCTGATGTGGAGGGGTCATGGGAGAGGGAGGGAAAGAGGAGTGCTATTCAGCAGTTGAGCAACAGCCTTGCCGAAGCACGGGTCACTGCAGGTGTTGGGAAGGAGCAAGGCAGAGGGCTGGTAACAGCTTCTTTCCTTCCTCTTCACTTGCCACTGAATTACCTGCAGATCTAGTCCTTTCTTTGAACAGTTCTCACTCTGTTTTTAATTCTTAAAATGCTCAAGTCTCAAAAAGAATCTGGCTTTGCTGAGCATATGGGATGATGACAGCTTTATTTTAGGGGAAGAAAGGTGGGAATTATTCACTAAATATGAGTCTTCCGTGTCTTTAGCTTTAATAATTACCCTCAAGACCATTGCTTTCACTAATTTGTTTAATGACCAGCAATGAAGCACAGTGTGTGCTTTACTGACACCGATTCATTAACTCATAACTTCAAAAATAAAAGTCTCCTGTTTTTTTCTTAGTGATCTAGAAAATTACCTGATATATGCAAACTAGTTCAAAATACCTACCTCAAATTCACGCCGCTTTTCATAAATAGGAATGATCAGTTTGGAAACTTCAGAAATTGTTTCATAACGCTCTGCTTTCCACAGGCCATCTACACATTGCTCCAGCAGCTCCACCAGGACTTCCTACGAGAGCAACCAGATGGGTGTTTTTAATAACCGCCAAAGTTAGAAGAGGAACCCATTTTAACTTCAGATACTTTAACAGGTCCCAGTGTAAGTAGCCACAGTTTAAACCCTGTGTGTTCCTGGCCTTTCCAAAGGTATTCTAAATTTTGGAAAAAAAAAAAAAAAAAGGACAAGTTATTTTTTAAAAGTTCATTCATTCTTAACAAATCATTAGCACAACAGCCAGAAAGTATGTCTTGGTTATTTAGCTACCTCCCCAGGAGAATGCCAAAACTCTGGGAGGGTATGAAGATGACGGGAAGTCAGAGGTACCTGCCTAAGAAACACGTCCAAGGAACATACGTGCAATAGCAGTGGGATGTGATGCTAAGGATCCTCAAGCCTAGTCTTGATGAATGGGCAATTGGGCAGCTGGGCTGCAGGGCCACTTCGCTCAGCCACGTGGCCCACCCAATACAGTTGTGCAGGGATGGTGCAGAAGTAATTGTGAGACTTTATGACTCACGGGAGCATCTATCCACTTCCCCAGTGCCCTGCTGTGGTTTCTGGATTGTTCTGCTAACGTGGTGTCCTGCAGCACAGCCTGAACTCAAGGGGAACCTAAGCTGACCTCTCACTTGGCAGAGCGTGACTTGCATTCTGTCCCTCCTTGGAAATACCATGCTGTGCTGCCCTGTGCTGGCAGAATTAGCATTTGCATAACATGGCAGGCAAAGATTGTGGTGTAGCTTTTTCAGTCTCAGTGCTAGAAAAGCCTTTCAAAGGAACTAAGAACTTACACCAGTTTTACCTATCTGAATTGGACACAGAAAATCCTTCAATGCAGCTTTCTCTTGGGAAATTGCTGTGGAACAGTCTTCCTTACAGATGCCAGTGCACAACTATAATTTGTTAGAGCTCACGTGAACAAAGTCTAAAACTAAATCCTAATCAGCTATCAAATAGCCTGTAGTCTATACTACAGGACCTCACCTCACTGTAATGTACATCCATCATCCCACCATCTTCTTTCATTGCACCTTCTTCATCAATGTTGGGAGTGATTTTCCTGAAGGCAGTGCATCCACTGGGGAAGAGTTCTGTAGCAGACAAAAGCAAATGGATGAGTGGAATAACATATCTCAAATGTGTCATGCTTTAATGGCCAGGAAAGCAGTCTAGCTGATAGCGAAGTCCTACAAGTACAAGGGAACCTGACTCCCATTTTTGCTACTGATTTGCTATATAAGACTGAACACATCAGAACCTCCCCAGCAATTTGCCATGAGAGTCATTCCTAGTACGTAACTAACACCAAGCACAACAGATTTCCCAGTGTGCTATCTGGAAGTCATCTTTGACCAACCTAACCAGCTGCTACCAACTGAAAGACAGGAGAGAAGACGAGGGTATATCTTTGCACAGAAGATGCAAGAAGAAAGCTATTGCGGGCTGCTGGAGAGCTGGGTGGAAAGTGAACAGGATTGTACACTCCTAGCAGAAAGCACAGTTAGGTACCCCAAAACTGAGTAGTTCAGCCTTTACTGAACCCTTTCCAGCCTATGTATATGTAAAGAGTGCCAGTGACAGAGATAACTGAATGTATTCACTTGATATTCCTTTGGATTTGTTCCTCTTCTTTTTTAGAAGTTCTCCTTTACCACTGGTTGTGGTAAGCAGCCTCCAGGGTACAAATAAAGAATTGCCAGCTTTCAATACTCTCCTCTCTGCAGCCATGTGAAATGTATATATGTATCAGAAAAACAAGTCCTGATTTTCCCCACTTAGCCAACACAAAGTATAGAATTTGGAGGGACTCCAAGCCCCCTGAACAAGGCACTTAAGACCTTTCCCACCAAGGCAGTGCATGTAATCAGCTTTTATGCAGCCTTAACTTTCTGAAATGTTAAGTGTCCATTTCAACAATTACTCCCTTACATGGAAATGAGAAATGGGGTCAATATATCCACTGTGGAACAGACATTGAAAAGAAAACCTGCAAAGTGGTGTTACTTGAGAACACACAAGTCTGTCCTTCCTTCCTGTTTTGCATTAAACCACAACACTCCCTTTTTTCTGATTGTTTTTTACATATTTGTATAGTTAGGCTATAGTCTCATTTTTTGACTGAATTTTGACTGCTTTATTCTATAGTTTTCTGTCCTGCCTATAGTGATACTTCTGATGAACATATTGACAGCCAGTTTTTAACATGGGTTTCCCCTGCGAGCACATTTCCTAATGTAAAATACAACTGAACATTTAAACCGAGACCTGATGTGTCAGTTCTTATTTCACTCAGCAACATGCCACCATGACTGTCTAAGCAGACCTGGCCAGCCTAGTAAATGCCTGTGTATGAACAATTGGATTCCATTCTTAAAAAAACCCTCATCTTCTTCTAGCTTTATCCACTGCATTAATTTTTTTTTCTTTTTTAGCTTGTTTCTAAAATAATCATTTACCAAATCAAGAGAAACTTGTCTCTAAAAAGATTCTGATCCCCCAAAACCCACCACTTCATTGTCTTTCTTGTGCCTCCCAAACAGCACACACTTACTTTTCCTGTGCAGAAACTCTGCAACGAGGGCTGCTACATGAACGTAACACATGGCTGCCTGCAAAGTACAAAGGCAAAATTAAAACGTCATCTGTACATCTGTCTTGTTGCGCACCATGTTTTTAATTACATGAATTACCTCTGAAAAGTCTCCGTTTTTTACATGTATCTTTGCCATACTGTCCAGCCATGTTTTCCGGAGCTCTGGGGTACTTGCATAAGATTTGGCTAAACTGTACTGTAGATCTATTAACATTTCTGGATCCTTCTCATGTTCTTTCATTTGCGCGGTAGCCATAAGCACTGTACGGATTCTCTTTGTCAAGTCTTTGACTTCGGAAGGAAAAGCAGTTGCCTGACACAAAACAAATCTAATTAGAAGCAAATACAGAAATAAAAGGTGTTCCAGGCTTTGCCAAGAAAGACCGTTGCTACCCTTTCAGCCAACGCTCCACTTACTGCCAATCTGAAAACGCCGAGAACACAGGAGATAAGACTAACTAGCTTTTACTTATTGAACTCACGCTGCACACAGTGTACAGTATTTCACATGCAATTAGAGGCATTTCAATCTGGGCATGCAGAGGGCCAATCTCTCCTGGCCATGTGCAGGATGCCAGGTTGGCTGTTCCCGTGCTACAGTGAAGCAGGTACTTTGGCATCCTGAGGAGCTGGTGTGAGAGTGAGACAGAAGTGCTCTGTGCATGCGAATGTCCCAGGACAGGATTGTAAACCATGGCTGAAGTATTTTTCATGTCATTCACCATCCGGCTTGTTAGTCTCTGATGTGGTCATTCTTCAATTCCTAAAGCACCAAAGGCATTTGTAGAGCTTCCCACCACAGGAATGTAATAGAGAAAGAAACACAGGCTCCAGTCTGATCCCCTGCTCAGAGCAGGGCCATCATTGAGTTAGAGCAAGGCTTGTCTGGCCAAGTTTTATAATCTTCAAGGACAGAAATCTCACTTCCTTTCTGGGCCCTGCCCCAGAGCTGCACCATGTTCTTGGGAAATAATTTTTTCTTTAAGTAAAGTTGGAATTTTCCTTGCAGCAACTTGTGCCCATTGCCTCTTGTCCTGCCACTCCACACCTCTGAGAAGAGCCTGACCTCCTCGTCTCTATAACCTCCCTTTTGGTAGTGGAAAGCAGCAGTTAGGTCCCCCCTCAGCTTTCTCTCCTCCATGATGAGCCTGGCTCATGTTCCCTCTCCTCGGGCTCCTGCTCCCTAGCTATCTCTGTGGCTGTGCAGGGCATCCTCTCCCGTATATTGAAATCTCTCTTGTACTCTTGCACTTTTATAAATACATAAACTCGATATAATGATGGTCTCATGATGTAAAATATGAGCAGCAAAGTATGGCTCAGTGAAACCCTTATAAACACCTGTGCACAGAAGAGAACTGAGGTTTTTGCCAGGTATATCCTAACTATAACTTTGTTACAGCACAATTCAATACTTAACTGAGGTTCCCATTCCACCTTTAAGTCACAGGATAATCACAGAACTGTAAAAACGCTTCCCGTTTTCCTCTATCCTACCTTGGCAGCTACACCATGTGCAATGGAGCAAGCTGCAGTGATGATATATTGTTCAATGGATTGGGTAGAAGCTGTTAATTCTACCACAAAGACAGACAATTATTTTCCAAAGAAATACAACCATTAATCTCCATGAAAGAGTGCTTTCTTAATATTACTGGCACTTAATTAATTAAAATGAATTCCTGCTAATTATTACCTTCAGGCAACAGAAGTATCAGACCCTCCCTTGTCATGTCCCTCAAAGCTGGAAGTTCTTTGAAAGCTCTTTGGACACCCTTGCAAGCAGCACACTTTGCAAAGCATAACCTGAATCGCAGACCTCCCTCCTCTTGGCGTGAGGCCTCACAGATGGAGCACGACCCGCCTGTGCAGCTGGCCCTATTGCTGTTGGCATAATACTTACTTATTGAGCAAACACAGCTCATTATGAGCTTATAAATCATAGTTCCAATCATTAGACTTACCCCCATGATTTCCTTGAGTGTGTCCCTGTCTTGCATTAATGGCCGATAGCACATGATGTGATTTAACGTCTCCAACTTACCTTCATAGGCCTGTCACTGTTTGCAAAGTTGTTAATGATGAGCAAGGAGTCCTGAAATCTTGTCCCACCGCTGAGTGCCACATCTGCTATTAATTGGCTCACTGCAATTATTATCTGTTGGGACAGGGTAGGGGCTTTATTTAAATGAGCCCTAACAGACAAGTTTTATTGCTCATAGGAAAACATCACGTCTTTCCCACAACATAAGCAACGGTTGTTGTTGTGGCTTTGCTGTCACATCTCCCACGGACAAATACTTCCCAGGGGACCAAACTGCTTTGCTGAACAGTGAGTTCACAGAGTTAACAATATAACAATTGTAATACAAATCCCTGTTTGTACATTAGTTACCTTCTGCCGTGATTCATTACAACCCAGATGGTATTCATCTGCCCCACTAGGTATCTAAATTTGCTTCAGAAAAACACTGCTGCAAAAGCAGCTCCAGGAAAATCCCTTCTCCCGCCTCAAAGGCAGCTCTTCTTGCTGTGCTTTCCACCCCATTCTGGCCAGCTTCTGGGGCAGAGATGTGTCTTGTGTCTGTGATTCCAAAAACTCAACAGCTTGGAGTACTTGATGGCAGTGTATTTTACCCAAAGGACCCTGGGCCAATCACTGGAAACAGGAATTAGGCAAAGCTTGGAAATAAGAGGATTTTTGTCCATATAACAATTGCAAGATCCTCTGCAGATATGAGGTGACATAGTTATATTGATATATCTGTTCATTAAATCTGAGGCATCCTGCTCTCTAGGTTTTCCCCAGTCACTGACCTGAAGATGCGTTCTCAGAAATGTTCTCCTTTTGGTGAACTCGAAGTTATTTCTCATCAGGAGATACAGAAGAGCTGAGGCTTCGTTCCTCGTGGAGGACACCTTGGAAGTACAACACTTCAGGATCTCGTAGCAGAGGGCAGCGCACATGTTCACCCTTCCCTTGAAAAATGCTGAGGGAAACTTCACAAGAGGCATGCAAATATTAGAAAGTACACCACTAAATTACACCCACAGGGCTCAGAAGGGCAGGGGCATGGGGCAACACACTGGGCTCCAGCCTGGATAGCCTCAATAAAACTTCTGCCAGAGTTCTGAGCCTGAAAGTATTTGTGGGAATAAATTCAGGGCCTATTTTTAACCACGTTTCGTAGAGCAATGTGAACTTTGCTGTCACTCTTTTTGGGGATGTGCCTGTGTATGTCTGTCTGTCCCCTCCCCCAACAATTTTTGGGTTGATTGGAAAATTCTCACCAAATTGAACAGACAGAAGTTTTATGTTCTTACAAAAGCCATAAACACCAGCAGCAGGGCAGAGAGGAGAGGTCCCATGTACATTCCCACCAAAGGCTGCCATCTGGGACATCAGAAAATCTGCCGGAGCCCACCCAGAAGCCTGACCTTGTTGGGAAACATGACCTGCGATGCTCACACAGCTACTTCTACGTGTCCCCCCCAAAAAGCCTAAAATCATGCTTGCCCTCAGGAATGCAAAGAGACTTGCTTGTCCCAGAAAGCCTAAAATACACAGTGACCTGCCCTGGCTGCCCAGATGGAGCTGGCCCCAGGGAGCAGCAGGATCAAGCCAAACCGCAGCATGAACTATCTCAGTTAGCAACGGGGCTCAGAAATTTGCAGCAGAGTGAAGAAAAGCAGAAGAGGAAGACCAGCAGAGGAAGACCCTTTACTGCCGTAGCATGTCTATCACCTTACCAAAGACCTACTTCCAGGCACGTCTGCAGGGGCAAGCTCAGCCATGCCTGAAAAGCAGACAGCTGCAGCGGTGCCCTGCCCTCGCAGGCAGCAGCCTCCATGCAGGGCTCGCCGGAGCGGGCACTGCCAGTGCGCATCCACCTGGCCGCGGTCATGAGTGGTGGCTGGCGGGGAGGGGGCACCGCACTCAGCTTCCTTCCACCCTGGCTGCAGTGGGCTGGGCCCAGAGAAGCAGAACAAGGAAGGGTTTTGTGCTGGCACGCGGCCACCTCCGCTGCCACCGCAGAGACCTGGCTGGAAAGGGGTGACGCCAACACCTCCCGGAGGAGCAGAGGCTGCTCGGGCATCGCACAGCGGCACTCTGCTCCCTCTGCTGCAGCTGGGGACCAGCCGCAGGGAATTTCCTGGCACAAAGAGGTAACAGAGACAACCATATTTTTTATCTGTTCAAAGGAAAGATGTGCTCAGTTCGTTCAAGACCCAACGGTCCTCCTCCCAATGGGGCATGGTCCATGAGCCACTTCTATCTGCCCCACTACCTTCTCCCCATGGGAGATGACAGTAAATACTGTCAGAGTATTCACTCACATCCTCCAAGTCAGAGCCTGGAGCTGTTACCGTGGCCCTCTACTCCTTGCATTAAGCACATACGATTCAGAAAAGCTCATAGGTACTTCTGCGGCCACCACCATGGCGTGCTGGTGAAAGGGTCTCAAAACAGGAATCTAGGAGCTGTGGCTAGCATGACTACACTGTTGGGATTACACTGAGCCACACAGGTTACAAGGCAGAATGAAGACACTGACCAAATACTTGGTGTTCACTGTCTCTGGCCAAAAATATTTTCAGAAAAAAAGTGGAAGAAAGACAAGAAGCAAATAAACATCATAGTAACACAGGGCCAAGAGGATCATGTGTGCACTTGGGAAAAGAGCTATTAAGTAATTGCTGCCTGTTGTAATGCAGTCCTTCTCCCATAGCGAGATGGGATCATGCTCAGAACTGGGTTTAGCCCAGAGCTGGCCACAGTGATGTGTGATTGAGCATGCACAGGCAGCACATGGGCACCCAAGAAGATAACGGCCGGCACGTGCTCTCAGCAGGGACCACTGCTTGCCTGCAGAGGCTTTTCAGACATTTCCAACCCAGTGCCAGGGAGAAAAACTTTGCCTGGGAATCTGCTCCAGGAGAAGCCCAAGATCCTGCACGTTCCCCTCGACACTGCACCAGCTCTGGAGGAAATCCTGTGACACTCTGCAACCAGAGGGAACCTGTGTCCCCACCCAGCTCCTTCTGGAGACCAAGCCCAAGCAGATGCAATCGCTCCTCGTACCAGGTTCAGGGCAGCAGACCCAAGGGTGTATGCCTGCTGGAGACCTGGCCAGGTGCTGGTGCGGCTCTCCAGCTAGCAGGAGAACATGAGCTGGGAAGAGCTGTGAAACGGCACATGTGGCGATGACTCTGCGTGCGCTGGAGGAGCACATTTCTGATCCAGCCCTAATACAAAGGGCTAGAGCAGGAGTCAATGCAGCGAGCAGCTCCCAGAGAGGCCTTGGCACCAAAGGGACGTGAGGGCAGGGCAGCCACAGTGGCAGGCAGGACATGCCAAGTGCCCTTCACAACTGCATGGGAGGCTGTAATGATGCTTGTATCCTGAGAGCACTAACAGAGAGGGAAAGCACAGCTTGATGTGGTCAGGGGGAATTGCGAACAGCCAGGGAAAAGCTTCCCAAATCGGCTGTTGCAGGAAAGGAGCAAGGCTCTGCTGCCCTAGCCCTTCAGGGCCTGGGATTTGTGATGCCTCTAACGTGCCCTGCTCGTATCAATGCACTGAGGGACAGGCAGGCACGGAGCAGGCACCTACATGGGGTTTCCATCACTCTCACATCCACATGTCTGAGCTGCTCTTTAATGCAGGGCAAATTATCTCAGCCCTCCTCTGTGCATGTTTTCCTTCATAACCTTTAATTTCAAGACCATTCCCAAGCATGTATATATGTATTTATCTGTAAGTGATGCTCTGAAAAGGATTTAGTTGTTAAGGAAACCTAGAGTATAAAACAAGAGCAATCTAGCTTTTGTTGCTTCTTCCCAGA
The DNA here is from genome assembly GCF_034638445.1 of Ciconia boyciana. Taxonomy (NCBI): domain Eukaryota; kingdom Metazoa; phylum Chordata; class Aves; order Ciconiiformes; family Ciconiidae; genus Ciconia; species Ciconia boyciana. The sequence continues at coordinate 10,078,397 of NC_132945.1, forward strand.
TGGTAAAACAGACACAGCTTTCTTCCCAAATTCCCAGCACACATGCATGCAAGCGGGATTCATTCTAAAACCAAAACCAAACATGCAAACAATTATAGAACTTGTTTGTTCTTTGCCTTCTTGCGACATTTCTTTCTTTTTTTTTTTTTTTTTTAAGTCTTTTGCCTATCAAGTAACCAGATTTAATGCAGAAAGAAAGCTATTTTCAACACAGATTTTGGGATGCAGAATAAATCCCAGGAGTTTTTTCCCCTCCAGCAACCATTTGCTGCGACCCTAGATAAGAGGGGGATTCTCTTCCTTGTAATTATTAGCTACAGAAGGCCATAAAAATGACAAATTGTCCATTCTAGCTGTGTCAAAGGTATTTCTTGGTTTTCTTGAAGTTAATGCTAATTTATAGTTAACAGCGGTATGCAACCCAAAACAAAGCAGTGCAGCTTTCATATTTCGAAACAAACTTGCAGGAAAACATGCCATCCTTGCACTTGTCATGAAATGCAGTGACCCCCTTGGCTATTTTATTGTCACTTTGGGCCTTAGAAAAGCCCTTCAGAGGACTTAAAAGGAAGTTTGGGACTCGTGGTTATGGAGTTGGCAAAGAAAACACTTCCTTATAGATACCATCTGCTGGGCTCATATCTTGCTTTTGCAGAAGCAGCACTGTGTCCTGTCATAGGGGAAATGTGAGAAATTAACTGAAATAAATTTTTCATATCTTTGAAGACCCACGATGCCAAATTCAGCGTGGATTCAGGCTGGCATAAATCCAAGAAAATGACCCCACTGCCTGTCCTTGCAGCAGCCAAGAACACAGCCTCCATTGCTGTAATTGGCATTTTGGAAAGCGAGCGTGGAACCCCTGAAGGACTCCAGGTTTTGAAGGCTGATGGTGAGATCAAATTGAGTAGGTGTGCAGGTTTGGCTTCACATTTAAACAACCACAGAAAATTTGCCAGGGAGGCAAGGAAGGTCTCTTATTTTCTATAGGCACAGAACAAATATTTCTGGCTAAACAAACTTTCGAATAGTAAGGGGAAGACATGTGCGGAGAGACTGTGTCTGAGTGGGGTGTGTGCAGATCTGCAGCAGGATGGATCTCAAGGCTAAGCAGATCACAGGCAAGCAGAAAACTCAAAAGAAAGGTAGAGCAATAAACATGTGTTGGACCCTGTAGAAAAACTGAGTGATTCCTGCCAGTGCCAGCTGCCAATCTAGCAGGCTTTAAGAAGCCCTATGGAAAAAGATCTTGTAGGAGACCATGCTGTCTGGAGCCACATAGGTAGCTAGCAGGACTTCTGCATTTTCTGCTTCTCATGTGTTTGCTTAGGACAAACCAAAATTCAGCCCTAGACATATTCATACTAGCTCTTAGCTTTGCTGTGGGGTTATAGTAAAATGTACGTAGCGCAGACTTTTTCCACCTTTGAAAAACAGTTTAGCAGTCTCTTTCTTTAATCAAACTTTGCTTGGCAACTAGTGCAAGACCTCCTTTGGAAGTAACGCTGTGCTGCCTGTCATTCCCGTACTGTGCTCTGCCTGGCTGCAATCTCACGCCACATGGATTTACCTCATTAATGAAGTGTCGCATTCAAGTGATTTGAGATGTTTTAATTCAGTTTGAATTTATGATAATTGTACAGCTTGGAAGGAATGGAGTTTGCATGTACATCTGGTCTCAAAAATGTACTCATGAGAAGCGGCAGGTTTTGACAAGCATGAAGGGAAATGTCAGCAATAGCATCAGTCACTGCTCTTACGTGGTTAGCTGTGCCTTTGATGCTGCTTGAGCTCAGGGGATTAAACAGCCTTGCTGTGTACCAGGGCTCAGAAAAGTGTAGAAAGAGGTTCAGCAAGTACTACCCTCTTTCAAACACAGAGGGAGAGGAGCAGCTTGTCAGTACAAGTATTATTTAAGCAATAGCACTGTCAGCAATATTGACAGTTTGGGGCAAAGATTCAAGAAGCACTAGCTTTTGGTCAAACAGATACTAATCTTTAACAGCAGTTTTGTGACCAAGGCAAGTGAGGGAATTCCTCACGATTTCTCCTTTTGTTTCCTGATATCCAACAAATAATAAATAACTGTTGAAATAGATAACTTAACCTGGGCTGGTTTTTAAATCAGTGAAGAAGTTGTTTTCTAAAACACATCTCCAAACAGCACAAAAGTATCAGTTTAGCAGGAGTTTAACGGTACTGGTCTCTTCCATCATACCTATATAAATTCTCCTGCACCTTTGGAGTCATATATTACATACCTTGCTAATGAAAGCTCTCAGAGAGGCGAACACATGCTTAAGAGCTGCTTCTGACTGCCCGTTTTTGAGAAAAGCCAGATGAATATCAAAAACCTTCTTCATGAGTGGATTGTGGCCATCGTTGCTTAAAAGCTGGGTCTGGAAAGCAACAAGAGAATTGGTTTTGCAGAAATGTTGCGCCTGAAGCTGGAAATGACAGAGATAATTTTGCATAATTAATCACATCAATTCTTAAGCCAGATAAGGAACAGGGCCTTCAGCAAAAATTTAACCAATAAATGTGACAACCAGTACAAACTTACAGTAGTTGTTCAGAAGCTATTTTTATAGCAGAGAACAAACCAAAAATATTTTATCACTTTTGCATCACTAATTCCAAAATCTAACTCAATAATCTGTACAACTTTCACCAGTTGCCTAGATTTATTTTAAATAAAACAGGCTGTTACCAACAGAACACTGTTTTTTCCATTTCTTTTTATTTGTCTTGACAAGTGTTTCATTTGCAGCCCAAAAGAGAGTCAGAAAAAAAAAAAGACTATCACATCTTTTCACTGGACAGATTCATAGCTGCAGTAAGTCAGTACACTTCCCTTGTCTCCTGCAAAGTTTTGACAGTTTGCACCTTCTGGAGATATGGTGAAATGGAATTACTTGGTGAAATTGGAGAGGATTAATACAGTTTGGTGTCAGGGTTATCTTGCCTGTGCCTGCTGTCATCCTTGCAGCTGCTGCGCAGGAAGCCTGGCACATCATGGCCACCCAGCAAGGATGTGGATGTCCCACATCGATAGGAGATCAATAGTCCCTATCTCTTTGCCAGCCCAAGCTATCCTTCGCTGGCTCAGATTTGTCTTTTGACATCCTGTTGACATCTTGTAGCAGGGTAAGTTAGGATCCATACTTTTTAAATGAACTCATTTACTCTGTCAGTAAGAACAGCATCAGCACTTTTACTGCAGTATAGAGCACACTTCTGTGCAGTAACACCATACGACCATAAAAGCAGAAGTCTATTAAAGCGGAAGGGAATCCAGTCTATCCTGTGGTTTGAAAATCATATTGTTTTGTGGTTCAGCCATATTCAAAAAGAGGCAACTGAGAAAGTCAAGCAAGTTTTAACTCTTGCATCTAAATCCTTCTGCTGTTGCCAGACTTCTAAGGAGTAATTTAACGTATGCCAGGATGGCTTTTTTGCTCTGTAACAAAAAAGAGCAAAGGATATGAAGCGGAGCATATGATGACCTTTCCCTTCACGTTGTTCAATACATCTAAAAAGGAAATCTTCATTGTGCTTACTCTGAAATCCGGAGTTGTTCTTGTGACATTATGCAAGACACATTGCTATGAGCAGTATTCCTCCAACCACACTTTGAGGAAGAGCTTTTCTGGAACAGTATTTCAGTATTTTGCTGCCAGCCTGGGGCTCACTTCACCACAAAGGCTTTGATTCTTGTAGATGGCAATGACTGCTGGGAGTGTGAATCACTATATGGAGGATAAGACTTCTACCAGTGGTACTGGCCCTATCTGAACTGGTAACCACAGCTGGAATGCCTCAGCCCCAGAAACATTCAGCTATTCAAAGAAATCTGGGCCTCTCTTCTAGGCAATTTATGGTAGAAAACAGTGACTGTTCTAAGAATGCTAGACCTTCATTTCCCTTTCCTCTAGTCCCTCCTTTCTATATGATGTACATTTCCTCTTATTCTATTTTTGTAATGCCTACACTCATGTTATAATGGCCACGTAATTTTCTCTGGTCTTGCAGTTTTGAGGACATTGCAAGATTGCCTAAGTGCATAATTACTCTGAGACCTCGTAAAACACTCAGCATTTTAGAAAATAAACAAGCTGCAAATGATTTGTTTTTGTAAAGCCTTCCATAATCTGCCGCTCTAGGACAATGGATCACCAAAATCAACACACATACAGAAATACACCACACATTTCTATAATACTTTTGATTTCAATGCTGACCTTGAAACTCTGAGTGAAAAATGAGATGGTGTCCAGGACTGTCAGGCACACTTCGGTGGCAATATTGCCCTCCAGTAACGCCTGGTGCACAATATCTGCTTCTGAGGTGCCTGCATCTGTGGATGGAAAGCAAATCAGGAGGAAACAGTGTTCAACACTCCAGCTCCCACAAGATATAAATGCTGATATAGATAAGGTTCTCCCCTTGCACTACACTGGGTTTGGGAGATGAGGTAAGAATAGCAAGATCTGAATTTGCAAGCTCCATTCAGAAAAGCTGCCTCAGCCTGATGCCAACTGAGAAAACCAATGTCAGTTATTTCCCCTTAATCTCACTGTCTTTAAAGCCAGACAGAGAACAAGGTGTCCAAGTTGTATCCGCAGAGGAGAAATGGCAAGGTGCTTCAATGGGGCAAAACTCACCCATGCGGAGAGGCTGAGAGCGATCGTGGCCCAGGTCTCTGTGCAGGGCAGCTCTCCTGCCTGCCCTGCTCACTACCCAAACCAAGGTGTTGCCTGCACACACACTTGGAGCTGAGCCAAGGCAGGAGAGAGGAAAAAGTCATGCAAGTCCTAAGTCCCAGGGCTGATTTTTAAGGGGCTGACTTAAATGTCACCCCACCGATCTAGGAATGTTGCAGGGAGAAGCAGTGACCACTGTAATACTGCAGAGTTTGAATATCCTGAAGCAGCAAGCAGCAAGTGGAAAATGGCTACATGCAGTTTTCAGCAGGCTAATACTCTGTGGTGCCATCTCACTCTGCTGTACATACTGTGGTTGAGTGTGAAGGAGGTCTCCAAGCTGCCCAGATGCTGGAGCCGCACCTGCATCCCCCCAGCTCTGCTGCGGAGTGCTGGCATCGTCTGGGATTTCCTATCAGCTCCTGTGTGCTTCGATAACCAGGCGTCGTGCACCCTGCAAGGGGAAACGAAGATGGCAGGTTTGGATGAGCAGCAGCAGCCACACCACTACAGGATTCCATGAGGCACCAGGACGGTGACCTGGCCTCCCTCCAACGCACTAATCTGGTTTATCCTGGACAATCCCAGGGGGACTGACCAGGCTACCCTGGTCTTGCCTGCACCAGATGGTCCTAGAGCTAATGAAACAGCAGTGCTGCTGCTCAGGGAGCAGAGATGCAGCCGTGACTCGTGTCTCACCTGCAGCTGACTGCGGGGGACACTGCCAACTGGCGCGGGCATCCAGGAGCGCCTGGGGCTGGGGGTCTCATGCAGGAGCTGGAGGGGAGGGAAGGGGCGGTGTGCTAAGACGAGGGGACCCTGCTTGCGGCACGGCGCTGAGCAGAGTCCCGGCCCCGCAGGCTTCCTGCCTGCTTGGGTTTGCCCAGCGTGGGTGTGCATGCTCCCTTCCTGCCTCGGCTGCCGGCAGGGAGCACAGGGACGGCCCCCCTGCCCCGGCCCCAGACAGAAGAATACAGTACCTGGCAATATTTCTCTTCCCCACATATCTGAAGTGAAATAAACACACCCTAGAAAGAAAATAAAATATGTATCTGTTACAGATCCTGCAGATCAGGTACGATCCAGAACATTTAAAATCTACCCTGTCCTTGTCTGCAGACACACTCCTCTGTGCATGAGGGTTTGGGTCTGTATTTACAAGTCACTTGACCTCACACCCTCGGTTTCCAAACCCTATGGCACATCCCTGTCTCCTCACCCATCTGTTCCACCAAACCCACCACAAAGCAGAGGTTGTGCTGGTTACGGTGGGAGGCTGTGCCGTCAGCCCTGCTTGCCCGCGGGTGGTGGGACACCCTCTGCACAGTCTGGACTGAGCACAGCGCACTGCCGCTTCACCATGCTCCCTCGATCATACACCTTCTGCTCCTCAGAGAAGAGCATTTCATTACAACCTGGCCAGACACGTCTAGTACTGCACAGGACTGCATGCACCCTGCGAGGCACACCACACTCATGTCTTCTTCTTGGCCAATGCTGCCTGCACAAAGGTGCAGTGTTTGAATTGCAGCCTCATGATACTCACTCCAGAAGCACAAGGACATTGATCAGCTCTTGGGGGGAGAATTTGTTCCAGTAAGCTAAAAGAGTATCTGAAAGAAAAAAAAAGTGCACTGAGATTTTAAAAAAAATTAAAGGGGGACCTTACAGACCAAAACTACTGCTGATGGTCTCTTGTCTTCCTGGCTGCCCCCCAGTGAGCAGGAGCCACCAACCTTCAGAGATCATCTTCACAATGTAGAGGTAGCACATCAGGAGCGTCCGGATCTCAAACTGGTCCAGCCGGCTGCAGTGCGACACGCTGCTCCTCGTGGAGCTTCTGCGGATCTAACAGGACACAGATGTGACGTGGAGGCCAGTGGCTCCAGGTGCCTGGGCTGTGCCCGAGCGGAGCACGGGGCCAGATGCCATGTAACATGGGCACAGCAAACCTGGCACAGACCAGATGTGCCAGCATTCCTCCTGTCCCCCTACATGTGCACCCCCACAGCACCATGCTTTGGAGACATCTCATCCTTTGGGGCTGCTGCCCATCCAGTGATGAGCAGTCTGGAAATCCTGGACACATGGACGAACACTTCTCTGCCCAGAAAAAATATGTCTGGGCAGAGCACGATGGCTTATCCAGCAAAACGCATGGCAGCCCTGCTTTCACTTCCCCTGCTCTCTGCAGCATCTAAGCTCCCAGACATTTTTGAAGTCTGTTCTTGTCAAACAAAATAGTTCATTAGCTGTCACAGTTTAAAGCAAGAATCTAGCTTTCTGTTAAAGATGCACACTTCAAAACAAAATGTCAGTTATTAAAAAAACAGGAAATTTCAGCTTCAGAAAAGAACTTTTTTTTTTCCACCTGATTTTGGAAGTGTCTCTTGTTTTTCCTCCTACTTAGTGACTTAGGCAAAGATAAGTGAAATCCTGCCAGTGAGACGATCCGTGTGGGAAGGGCTTGGGCATTGTGTGGTGGGAAACACAACTTCTAAAGCTTTACCAATTTTTTTTGCGTTCTCTATGCTTGCCCTAGCTGTATCCTCCAACAAATGGATATGATTAAGCTCTAGGCAGGACACTTCTCTTAAAGCTGTGCCTCACATGTTTGGAGAGCAACCCACAGATCTTATTTGTTGTTTATACTGGGACAAGCTGTGGATGTGAGTCATAATAAAACAGAATTAAACATTCAGTTTAGAGTTGGAGATACAGTGCTATAGCCAGAACTTTGCTGTTGACCATGCCAAACTATCAAGTCAGCACACAACTCTCTCCAGGAAAACAGGCAATAAGCAACGTGTCTACCTCTGCAGAGCAGCGTTAAAGCTGTGCTCCTCCATGTGGCACTGTTTTTACATGGTTTTGTGGATATTGCATTCCCTAACAGAAAAGCTGTTTTCAATGACTCTGAAAAACGTACCTTCAAGGACGCAGAAGAGGACGTCTAGCTGTGGGGGAAGAGCTGAGCTGTAAGCAATAAGGCTTTCTGCAAACCCTGCCAGCAGGGTTAAAGCATGTGCTCAGAGCTTTGCTGAATATGAACAGTTTGATAGTCAAGTGTTTGGCTATACTTGGTCTTGTAGCTTTGTGATTCATGTGGGAGAGCTTGAAAGGCCCCACCTCTCCTAAGCATGTCAGGACACAGCCAGCAGAAGCCCAGATAATCTTTGCCTTGCTTGTTGTAAGGGCCAAAGTTTTTAAAGATGCACCAATGATTCACGCCAACCCAAGACATCTGGAAAGAACCTTGAGGAAAACCAGGGGCTGGTTTGCACAAATACCTGATTTCCATGTGTGCAATCTACCAACAAGGAGAGTACACCCTGTCTGAATAGTGGGGTCAGAGTTCTTTGTGGCATGACCGCAGTCACCTTCTTCAAGTTTGGAGCTGTAGTTATTAGCCTGTGCTGATTTTCCTACAAATACCTCATCTTCTCTTAAGTCAGCGGTCACTAGCAATCTCACACCATGGTGCCTTACCTCTCAGCCGTGTGTGGAAACCAGTTCCCAGCACCGTGCGCGGGGCACTGGCCAGGCTTAGACCCATCCACGCACAGGGAGCACATCTAAGTATGCACCATAAATGCACCATGGGAGCAGAGATTTTCCACACAGATTTTGCCTTTCATCTTTGATAAGTAATTTGTCAATGGTTATATTTTTGGTTCAGAGATGTTTGAAGAGGGAAAGCATACCAGAACTGTGAGTCTGACCTCCTCTGTTAAACATGAATCTGTTTGTTGCCAAACAGAGATATTTATAAGCTGGCTTTTGAGCGCGTTACCACAGGGAACTCCTTTTCCCTCCCTCTTATTTAACACAGCCCACAGATTGGTGCAGTGAGCACCGTTCTTTCTAACCCCAGATACATTACGTTTTCACTCTGATCCGGGGAACCAGTTGCCCCCTCTGAGTTCAGGGATCCTTTCGAGTCCTCTCGCTTTATTGCGTGGCCATTTGGAAGTGCTGCTCCGCAGGCTGAAAAAAACCCAAACCTCACAATTAACCCCTTTGCACTGGCACTCCTCAGTGCATCACGGACAGTGAGTGGAGGACGCGATTCGGACAGCACAGACAGGGCTTACCAAAGCCCCATGTCGAAAGCTGATTAACCTGGAAAGGACAGCTGCGGTGATACCACGTCCAGAAAAAAGCATACAAACTCTAAGAGGTCTTTTGGCAGATGACCATTTCAGGTTTTTGTAATGGATTTTGGGTTTTTGAGGCTGGTAATAGTTGCGTTCAAAATAATTGGGAAAGTTAAAGTTTAGAAAAATTAATTTACCTGGATCTTTGTCTGCAATCAGGCTGGATCTATTTGAGGAGGACACAAAACTGCACATGAATTCATCCCTGGATGCCTGTAAAGCAATATAAGGTTTTTGTGACCAACAGAAGATAACACCTATTCTCTTATATAAGAGAATAATGAAATAAGAAAAGGCAAATTAGAGCAGCTTTTAAAATGCAGATTTAAAAAAAAAATCTATTTCCTTACTTCCGTAACAAGGAGACAAATGACTTGGGGAGCAGTACAAAGAATAGCAGAATATATTGAAGTAAGTCATAGCAGTTTTTTCCCTTTTATTTTTCATCATTTGAGTTAAAATTTTGAATTGTTTTTCTCAAATGTCTTTTTGTTGTTGTTGTTTTGCCCCAAACAAGGAGGAAAGTCTAGTCTGCGAGGCTAAGCCCACCTGGGAACCAGACACAACCCTCACGCAGATGGGCAACTCCCCAGAACAGCTGCTGGAGTCCAAGGCTGAGTCCTGTTGCAACTCATTGCACGTGGAGGGACTTACCTCACCTCACTGCACTACACATACCGTAAAGAAACACGTTAAATGATAGCAAGCAAAAGGGCAGAGACACTGTACCCGGTGCTACAGACAGAACAAAGTCACAGGAAAAGCCAAATTAAAAGAAACAAGCAGATTGTGGGGCTGTGGGGAGAAGAAAAACACACTTATTTCTAAAGCTGAGCCTGGCTGCAGGCAGTGGAAGTCAAACAGGGGGTGTGTGGGGAGAGGAGGACCGAGGAGGAGGGCAAAGAGGCATTGCTGGGCTTTACTCACGGGGCTGGAGGCGGCCGTGCAGGAGTAGAGCGCCTCGCGGCTGGCCACGCGCTGGAGGTTCTCCAGGAGCAGCCCGAACAGCGGCAGGTAGAGCTGGGCTATTTTTGCCTGCTGGTTCTGAAAAAAGACAGGGAGAAAAATGTAGGTAAGAGCCCAGGCTTTCAATGGGGTGAAAAAGGGAAACTCTTGAGCCAAAACACATATACATATATATATATATATATACACACACACACATTTACACACTGTATATGTCGTCTGAGCACGTGGGTTGGTTTGGCTTCTCATCTCCACTTCCAGAGCTGCCAGGTAGGTATTACGCTTTTAGCAGCAAGCTTAGGGCACTCAGGGATTTTGGGGGCTGAATAACATTCCCAGTTATACAGGATGTGACAAACTAAATCCTGGATTTCCTAACTCTTTAACTGGCACTTCACTCACATGGCTTGATTTTCAAGTGCCACACCCAGAAGTAATTAAATAAAAACATTTGTTCCTCGCCTGGTGCTGGCTATTGCTTCCAGTCAGGAATTCTCCATAGCAAATGCTTCTAGTTAAAACAATTTGTAGGAACAGAGTAATTTGGATTAAGTGATACAGATCAAAAATGGTCTGGTTGATGTCTTCTAAATCCAGGGCTCTCTTGCATCCAATTCTTTTTTGTTAAAAACTTATTATTCTGGACTTGAGAGAAAGGTTAAAAAAAAAAGAAATTTAAGGCTTGCGAATTGAATGGCACATTTTGACTGATACGAGACTCTAAATTTCTCTTCTGATTCAGCATGACAAAAGATAAAAGAAATCTTGAAAATGCCCATGGGTTGAGGAAACCTTCTCTCGGCCGTTGATGGAGCCGGGGTTTCCCTGGCTGGAGCGAGACTGCAGCAACAGACCCTGCCAGCTCAGCCTGTCCTGCCCGTGATGTGGTATTTTTGCTCCCGTCTCGGGACACCAACTGAGCATCTTGCCCTGGCTCCAGGCAGTTTCCTGGTCACGCAGCCCAGAGCACAAAACACGTACAAAAATCCAGTGGGACAATTTTAAGGCAGGTGGTGTTTTTGAGGAGGCAGGGACAGTGCTGCACGCCGAGGGGGCAAACGGCTTCTGAATTAGTGTGAGGGTTTTCAGGCACTCAGGAGAGCAGAAACAGGCTGCCTCTGACCCAGTCTTGGCAGAGAGCTGGCAAATCTCTCCTGAAATATCAATTCTTGCCAACTATCATGGGTTGCAGTTTTGTTTCCAGGCTGTGTAAGTCATCGGGGATCCTCACTGCAGAGAAAAGCAAGTCCACCCCCTGCTCAGCCCTGCCAAACAGGCAGAGAAGGGAAAGGAGAGGAGCTGGCTCTGGGTCCATGCAGAGGGCAGGAGCCCTGTGCACGTTCAGGTCACTTCTCCCACCCTTTTTGCCCAGGAGGCTATCCACATTCCCACATAAAACCCAGGAATGCAGCACACTAGGAGCAATTTGAAGAGCTAAACTAAACAGAGGCATGTTTTCAGTATAGAGCAAGGACAGGTAGTGTCTGCACAGGTAGCTCAGCACTTTCAAGGACATATGGGTCAGCAGGGAGCAGCATCAAGAAAGAAAACAAGCCCATCTCCAGGCTCTTTCAGCAATACCACACACTGAGCCTCTGACCGAAGAAAGCTGGAAAGTACCCAGCAGAAATCCAGTATCTCATGAGAATCCATGGATCATCTCCTCTGATTCACTAATTAGTAAAATATGCAGCTGACTTGTAACAGAGATCAGTCCTGTTTCCTAATTATAGTATATTAATGCAGGATATTAATTTAAGCCCAAGACCAGAAGAACATTGACGTTGCTTAATTTTGTTGAACAGCCTCTTGGCTAATGACACTTTCAAGTTCCTTAATGGGTCAGGGCTTTATTATCTAAATACTCAGCATGAATAAGGGTGCTGCAGTTATCTGACTGCCTTGTTTGTGTTCCTAGATCACTTCTCAGAGCTATAACTGTAATGCCATAACTATCAGTTGCTTACAAAAGTTCCGTAAAAAGTAAAGAGAATACCCTTAGTGCACCTAAAACTTTGATGTGTGTTTTTTCATAAAATTCAAGAACCTTACTTTTAAAAGCCAACAAAATATGCCTGACCTTGTGCTGGTATCTGTTGTCGAAGGCGTGCTTTATCAAGAGGTTTTTTAAGACTGAGATGGCCGTATATCTGATATCGTAGTTGTCCTGCAAGGCAACAGAGGCTTCTCTGAGAAGCATCCCCACCAGGAAATGATGCCTGCAATACTCATCAGTTAAACTGTATTCAAGATTTACATCTGAAAGAAACAGCAAGGCAATGGTTAAGGGAACTGTTCCCAGGATCTGTTCAGAGCAAGACATAATGATCATGTAAGCCAAAACAGTCCGCGAGTATGGCTCATCACTCTCTCCCCTACAGTACACTGATCTTTTAATAAAGCCTGAACTGACTACAGTTTTCTCCACCACTGAGTTAAGTTATATCAAAGAACTTGGCATCTTCCAGTTCAGGCTAATCATTAATTTCAGCCCTCACCATTTCAGCAGCAGCTGAAAGAAGGACTTCTGCAGTGTGATGCTTTACAAAGCTTAGCGCTCCAAAGAGTAATCTGTAAAGTCAGAGATGGATGAAACGGGGAAAGACAGCACGACTTACTGCCTGGGGGCTGCTTTGCTCCTGACTGGGCATTATCCTGTAAATCCCCAAACTACCCAGGCAGCAGAGGTGCCCATCTCCACCGAGCAGCTGTGAGGGTGGCAATGGGCAGGGGAGACGTTTATCACGGTTGCCCAGCCCTAGCAGTGCCGTCTCTTGTTCCACATCCTCCGTGAAATCTGCATTCCTTCTTGCCAGGTCAGAGAGCAGAGAAAAGGCAAATAGTCCTGCTGGGATGAGGGATGCAAACAAGGACATGGTGCCAAGTGACCGCTACTGCATCCTCCAGAGTTTACACAGCCAGGCTTTCCAGCCCTGCCGCAAGGACCGGGGAGCCAGGGCAGGGTTCCAGGCAGCTGCTTGCCAGAAACTGTGAGACTCCCTTAGCTTCCCACCAGCAGATATTGAACATAGCTCCTTAAAAGCTGCACTGACTGCCAGGAGAAAGGCAGCTCAGTACCTAATCACCTTGGTTAACTTAACTTGTACCCTGCATCTCACGTAGATTCAGGCTATATACTGTGATCAAAGGAGCGGCTGCTACAAGGGTAAGGCATCATTTTCAGTGACTTGCCTGGATAATGCAGCAGAGAAGCGACAGAGACACAGATTTCAGTGCAGGGTGCGTGTGCACTCGGGCTGCTACGAATGACCTTGCCCTGACACTGTTATCTCTGCCAGGCAGCCCATGTGCCTAATCAGGCACCGTTTGACTGTTGCAGTATGGCACTAAGCCTCCCAGAGGGATAACCCCAAAGCTGTGCATTCTTCCCCCAAGGGTACAAATGCTGTCTGCTCAGCTCAGACTTTTTTTTTTTTAAAAACCCCACAGGTGTGAAAGTTTTTCTGTGGTAAGGCAGGGTGCATACACACAGCTTTGAAAATCCCAGCCAAAGGGTTCCAACAGCTCTGTGGCTGCAAAAGACAGTAAGTTTGTTGATTCATAAGTAGCATTTACTGGTTTGTGAAAGTCTGATTCAGAGGAAAGAGAAAGCAATCTGGAGCATTATCTAGCTTTCATTGTTAGTCATGTTAGCAAATGCCTAAGTGTCACACATCATGGTTATTTCATTAGTTGGATGCAAGCAAATTGATTGGAAGCTGCATGTTTAATTTGACATTAGAGGATTCAGTGATCCCAGTTAGACCTACCTACTGAAGTGAACCGTTCCACAGCGAATGAAAAAAAATCTAATTCATGTGTAAAAAGAAAAGGCACAAATAAAAAGACAGCAAAAATAAATCGGAATAAGTAATGCTCTAAATCTTGGAGAAATAGGACAGTATGTCATGTTTTAATATTATTTGTAAGGCTGTTGCTTAACTCCCAGCTTCTGTCAATCTCTTGGGTTCTTTGCTATCACAAGATTGCGAAAACAATTCTGTGCTGCTGGTTGTGAGGACAAGCTCGGGGTTTGCTCTGGCTGATGAAACACACATGTCCCCCAGGCGAGGGACGCAGACCAGCAACCAGCCTTATTAGGTGAGACGTTTCAGAGAAACTGCTCCAAGATGCAATGCTCCAGCTCAACAGGATGTGGTCACAGGGATATGCTCTGCCTGCAGGCCCGTCTGCACCAGCTTCTGCTGAAGAAGCCCTCTTTATCCACCTTCCTGGGGGCTATTCCTTCTTTTCCCAGAAACAGAGTAGTAGGGGGCTAGGCACATCCCCTCTCTTCATTCAAGTAAGCTGATAAAGAGGTGAGGCACGCCAGCAGGATATCTCCTTGGTGATGTGCACATCATACCTCCCCATCTCTGAGCCTGCTGTCCCCTGTAATCACAGGTCTGTCCATAAAACCAGACAAGTTTGCAATGGAGATGCATCACTACATGCCTCTACCATGGCAGGCAGAGCACAGGCACTACTGCGAAGGCACTTCTGCTACCTGAGGCTAGGCTGCTTTACTGTCAAGAGATGTGTGAATGACAGTTGCTACCACTATTTTAAAATATATATCTTAAAAATAAAACCACATCTGGTAGGTCCTAGTCACAGTAAAACAGAGGAGGAACGATGAGCTGCTCTTAACAGCTTTTCAGTTTAACCATCGCAAATGCAAAGGTAAATGTTAACCAAGAAAGAGCGTCCTTATGTTACCATGCCACTAATAAGCAACAGGGAGGCACTGTGGTGGTATGTTTTCCTCTTTCTCAGCCATTCCTAGCAGTGCACTTTGTTAAACTATGCCAGGCGAGTAGCCAAACTGATGTAAGTGTAAGATTAGCAGCTGGTCCAGAAAGCTCTAAGTGGTCAGAAACATACCAAAATAAGGGAAACTTGACAGTTTCTGCTTCTTCTGCCACCTGGATGTAAAGGGAACCACTTTGGGATTTGTATGACTGCACCCTGAGGCACCACTAAAGATCCCTTTGCCTGCATCAGAATAAATCCACTGGGCTTTCACACGGGGCACGGTGGGGGGAATCCCAAACCTCACCCTCCACTCCGGTACTTATCTTGCCAGGCTATTAGCACCCAAACCTGGCAATCTTTACTGTATTTATCTAGCAGAGATGAGAAATTAGGACACAGAGAGAATGAGGCTATGTCTACAACAATCTTAGGAGGCCAGCGAGGGCTCAGCGCTGTGTGCCTGCACCGTCATCAGCAGCACAACTGCAGCTATCCACGCTCGCACAGCGCCTCAGCTCAGCCCCTTGCAAACCCCATCTGCCCCGTGGTGAACCAAAGGGCATCAGGACCAAAGGAGACACGGTGTGACAGCAAGAGCAGCCTGGATACGTGCTGGTGCCACAGTACGTGTGCCCTTGGTATGCACTAAGGGTTGGCATGGGCTCAAGTTCTCCGCTGGCTGCCTTCAGCCCAGGTTTGAGTACAAGCTTGAGCGCACTGTGCACTGCTATCCTCTTGTTCAAAACGAAAGCAGAAGGTAACCTAAATCACCTTCTTGTGACCACAAAGAGAGCTGGCAGTGGAGCAGTGAATTCAATCTGTTCTCCTGTATCTCCACTCTCTACAGCACCAATCGATGAGACACCCGACTTGTCAGGGGATGCTGACACTCGTGGGAACAAAGAATTACACTTGCACAATTTGTGTATTTACAGAAATAGGGGCAGTTCCTTTTGGATATTGTTAGTCCCACGCAAACTTAAATATACTGAAAAGACTGATTGCATACCATTCTAGAGGAAAATGATGTGAACCTGCCAGAACAGCATCTTTTTCTGAGGTTAATGTAAATCAGGCTAACCAGGACATATATTTCCCTGACACCAAACAAACTCCATCTGGACAGAAGCCATCATGACTAATAAATTATAGCTCTCTAGCCAGTCTCTTGAGAAAAAACATACCTTGAACTCTTTGCAGCTTGGGTTTGGAAAAGGTCATTGGTAAGTTCAGAGGAATGTAGTGCTCATGATTGCAAATGGTTTGAAGAAATTCAAACTTGTATTCAACCAGCAGCTGAGACAAAAAAAAGACAAATGCAAACTATGTTTTCAGTTTGACTCATTTGCTTCCAGTTCAATGTGTTTGTTGCACAAGGACTGGGGAATCTAAATAGCATTTGGTGAAACTCAGTAATAATTGGCAAATTTTTGTGTTGTTCCCCCTAAGTGTCAGTGCATGTGGCTGTCACTTGGGACTTCTCTACCTTTTTCATCCAGACTATTAACCAATCTCTTCTTAGTTCTGACTCTTTACATTGGTTTAAAGCTTAGCTGCATACAGGCTCTTGGCCCAGACAAAGAGAAGGCCTCCAGAAGACTTCTGCCTCCAGAAGACTTTGCAGGAACAGTGTCTAAAAGGCCTCCGGGAGTCGTATAAAATAATCGCTACAGAGCTTTGACTGATGTAGATGTGTACAACTGCAAACCACCTTTCAAGAAACATACTGCTTACCTTAGGGTCTTTTGGGCTGAATCCAGAAATGTAATCATTTATCAAGTTAAAAACAAATCCTCTGTCCATAAAGGTCAAACAACGCTGGAGAAAAAATAGCAACGTATGACCAATCATTAAAAATAAAAGCAATCATCCTAAATCATCTCCATTCTATTGTCCTGCCAGCAGCCAGATTTGATCCTCTAGGCTGCTGCTGACTTTCTAAAATGTACTTGATCCTATTTCTCTGAAATTAATTGGATGACCTCACTTAAGTCTCCAGTGGACAATAGAAATATTTAAAGTGAGAGCACACATATTTCCTCTCAGGTTTGGAACAGTTGCTAGGCATGACTGAAAACCGTAGATAACATAGAGTATCATAGTGTCTCTCTTGGAAAGTGAAAGTTTCTTTCCTAGGAAAGCTTATCCCCTCTGCAGTTTTAATCACTGAAGAAACCAAAGAGATGATAAAGTACAAACACATTTGTTTGCTTGCTGCTCATTTCTAATTGTTTTTTTCTTTTCCTGATAAAAGCCTGGGAGAAGGAAAGAAACTGCTGACCTTCAGGAAGTTAGCCAAGCTAAAGTTGACATTCCTGGACTCTTCAGGGATTTCATTATAGCGAATGGTCACGTGAGGAATGATGGCGAGCAGCAATGAGTGCAGGGCGTGCTGGTAAGAGTCGGGGAACCGCTGGCCTCTGGGCAGCTGAAACCAAAAGCACGTCGTACAGTCAGTGCTGCAAGCGAGCAGCTGGGGAGAACCGAGCACAGGCACAAGTTCACTTTAGCATTTGTTTATGTTGTTTCCTAACAAAACATTGGCACAAAGAAAGCACTGCCTGAAACTGCAGTAGCTGGTAACAGAAAAGGAGGCTGCATGAGCCATAAGGAGATCTGGAATTTTGAAATTACAATTGAGAGTGAAAAGAGGAAGAAGGGAAAATAAAGTGGGGGGAAAAAAAAAAGGAAAGATCTGGCTACCCGTTCAGCTTGTCAAGGTTTTTTTTAAATAAAGAGTTACATAGTTTTTTAGAAAAACTTTTGGAGGAGAGTTTGTTTGTGATGGCTCTGTAATGCAGCATCAAACAAATTTATATTTACCTTGATTTTGTTTTCTTCCAGTAAGTACATTGCCATTGACTTCGCCAGTGCTTCAAAGAAAAACCACGAGTACTAGAATGAACAAAGAATACTATTATTTTTCTCAGCAGGATCAAACATGTTTTACTATGTGGGGAAGCAGCAGTGTGGGAGGGAGAGCTCACAAAATGACATTTTGTAAGCACAGCTGTGGTTGCACAGCTAGCTTGGCATGGGTGCCTTTGCTACCTGGAGGAGTCCTGCCAGTCTTGGGGTGGGAATAGCTCCATCCCCTCTGGACCCCAATGTACCCTGCAAGGAGCCAACAGAGTTTGGGGTGCAAGCCCTGCAAAGGCCCAGAGGCAGAGACTTAGTCTGGCCGCTGTGAGTCACCCCTCGCATATGGCTTGAAGAAAACAGATAAAATGAAAAACCCTTTGCTGTGTCCTGCCATGAGCCTTAACACAGCCAGGTTCCCCACAAGAATTCATCTCTGTTTTAAGGGGAGAACCTCATGGACGTGGAAACGAGGCGCTGCCCTGGTAGCTTTGATCCTGTGGTGGGTTTGGACGAGTGAAAGTGTTGGGCTTTATAAGAGACCCCCCCCTTTTCCTCCCTTCCACCCTTGGCAGCCAAGTGCCAATACTTCACCTTGAGTAGCTTATTGATGGCTAGAAAATCTGCTGACTGCTTCAGGATTGTGGCCATGGAAAGGACCAGGATTTCATGGGTCATCTTCGCCTGTGTGACACTGGGTTTCTCAGCTCGAAAGACGTACTGAGGCAAGAGGAACAGCATTAGCAGTGTGCCTGCTCCCAGCAGGGAGTTTTGCAGACTGATGTGTCATGACTGACCTTTATAAAGGAGCGCAAGTAGTGGTCTAGACCTTCTTCATGGCACTTGGACACGATGTGCAGAAGAACCCTGGGGAGAAATGTGGTTTGTGTTCAGCATGCAATGCGAGGGCAAGTTCCTCCAGCTCATGAAAGCAGACACCATCTGCGTCCTACCCTGCTCAACCCCAAAAGCCTCACTGCTGGCACAGCCTGATCCGCAGAGTCAGGACTTGCAGGCTACCACCCCTCACAGCTCCTGTGGCTGCACCACCCTTGCCACAGCACAGCCCCTCGACAGAGCACTCAGAGCTGAGGTGGCCAAAGCCTCTTCTCCACTTTGGTGATGGACCAGGTGTTGCCCAGACCAGTTGCCTTCAATGCTCAAGGTTCCCTGCACAAGGAGGTGAGGTGGAGCATTTCTCTGCGGGGCACATATCGCATTCTTTGGCCTCCATGCATGCCAGGATTAAAGCCTGCTGCTACTTAAATTCACGTTGCAGTGAGCATCAGGCACCTGAACAATGCTCAGGTGTTAGATAAGTCGAAAACAAAAATATTAAGTTAATCTGCTCTGCACCCAGTTCTCTTTGACTGTATCTACGGACCTGCTATATGGAGAGCAAGCCCTCCTGCACATGCTACAGATTCATCCGCACTGTACAGCTTATCATGTGTTGAGTCTGTCCTCACTGGGAGCCCTTTCCTAATGATATTACAAGTGACAATGAACAACTATACTACTACATCAAGTCTGCAAAATGAACACAAAAACTCCACAGAATCTCTCCTGAGAAGTGGGGAAAAAAGTCTCCATCGTTGTTATACCCTGATACCTTCCTGTATCCCCTGAATTTATTAATTCTGGAAGGCTCTTTTTTACTCAGTTTACATCATATGCTCCTTGTTACATGCACTGGATTATTTCTGGGCTGTTGCCTTGCAGTTCACTGGGGCCACGCAGACCCTGGAGAACATGCCAGCCCTCTGGAAGCACTCCAGGCGGCTGATGAAGGCAGCGAGCACTTGGTTTCCCCAGCCAACATTAGGGATTTACATTCCAGTCCCAGCCAGAGGGAACAACAAACTATTGCACATTGTCACAGATCCAACAGGCCAAACCACAGGGAGGAGTTTACACGTCATTTATCAGATAAAGTAGGTTTTAAATTCCACTCATGAAGTCTGGATGAGAAAACAGTTGTCACTAAACAGAAAGCTTTTGACAAACTGGAAAGCATCAGGCCGAGCTTTGAAAAAAAATCTCTGGAAGTGAAGACAGGAGCTGGTCACCCAGCAAGGAGCCGGCGTCACTTGTTCCCCTGTCCCTGCCCTCTGGTGATTCAAGCAGAGCGGGATTACAGTGCTCCGCAGAGGAGATGTCCCCACAGCCTGCACCCCGTGGCACAGGGCCGTGATTGCAATGGGCCCCGCATCTCTGGGGACCAGGGCTCAGCCTCCAACCTCTGTTTGCATGGCAGCGAGATGCTTTTGGTACATGGATGCACGGTACCTCCTGGAGTCAGAGAGGGACCTCCATGGAGTGGCATCCAGCATCCCCCTTTGCACTGCAGCACTTAGAGGAAGAACCACGGGAGGAAGACGGATGTTTTAATGCATCCGTCAGTTTAGGGGTGTCGTGGCCAGAGCTAGGCAGGAAAGGCGCTTTCGCACCTTTTGCTCCCCGTGGGCCCCGCAGGGCCTGCAGGCAGCAGCCTTCCCGCGGGGCCCAGGCCCTAGCCGGTGCTGCCCTCTTGGGGCCGCAGGCGCGGCACAGCACCGCGAAACAAACGCCGGCCGGCTCCGGGCCGGGAGCCTGCGCCGAGACGGATGCAGCGCCCGCTTCCGCGGCGTCACGCCGCCAGCGCCAGGGGAGCGTAGCGGCCCTTCCGACGCCGGGGCCTGGGGTGCGGGAGGGGACCCGGCGTCGCTCCCGCGGGGAACCACGTCTGCTGCCTGCAGCTGGGGCGGGCCTGGCGGCTCTGGAGCCTTTCGACACCCCAGTAACTCGGCCCCCGGAGCCACCCCAGCAGCACACCCGTTTTCTTTTGCAAAACAAACCGGGAGTATCTTTAAAATGCCGCGGTTTTCCCCATGCGGCTCCCAGGACAAGGGCTCCGCGCTGCCCCGTGCCACCCAGATGGGGCAGGAGAAGACGGCGGCTGGTGTTTCACAGCACGGGAGCGAGCAGCAGGGGACAGCCAATGCTGTCACTTAGCACCTTGTACTGGGAAACCACACCCCGCTTTGCACTGTAGTTTGTGGCTTTGCGTTTGTAACTGAAGAAAACTGGATGGTTTACCAGACACTCACATGGTGCAGTTGACAGCTACTTCATCTTCCTGGGTCACATTTGTAAGGACTCTAAATAGTTGCATAAGAATTACAGGTAGAAACTGAATCATTACTTGGATCTCCATGGCGTGCAAACACTAAAACAAATGTTCAAAACACAGACACTTTTAGTTCAACATTTTGCAGATGTTAAATATTTATAGGCCACAGACATTTCTGTGGCAATAGGACAGGCATTAGCAAATGCTTCAGGGTGTGGGCTTCAGCCTGCCAGAGGACAGGAGAACTTGGACCTGTAGCAGCGCTTACTGCCTGCCTTCCAGCTGACAGATCCCAGCTGCATGCCTTCAGGAAGCAACATGAATCACTCATGGCAGGTATTAATCCTCCTCTCAGATATGCCCAGGTAGCTATGACTTAATGAGGGGTCACATGCTACAATTTGACCCCAATAACCCAGAATTTAAGGCTGAAGTTTTGCTCCCAATTCTTCTTGTCACTTGTGACAGTTTTTTGAAGTGACTAAGTCCCATTTTCACAAATGCCTTTGGAGCATGGAAACCTGATGCCTGATGACTTCCAGTGAGACTTTTCTCCAAAGAGCATAGCTTGCTATCAGAAATGGGATTTAAGTGACTTGGTGAAGGTCAAGATCATCTGGTGCATACACTCTCCACCCATCTCGTAGAACTCTTTTGCCTGAATCTCACGAGTCTAGGAAAGACAGTGCATTTCATTTTCAGTTTTCAAACCTGCAAATCTAATGAAACGTTCTTAAATCTGTATCTAGTTATTTAAATTACTGAAATTATTGAGGTATTGGTGGTAAGAAGCCCTCCCTTGTGGTTAGCATGTAAATATCTCCCTATCTGCAGGCTGCAGCGAGGTTAAAATGCCCTTGACGAAATGCTCACAACAAAGCAACTGTTCTTTTAGTGCTTGGCTTCAAAACCTGCCATTATTTCTGTTTCTTAAAATACTTGTAAGTTATCTGAAACACACCCAGTAACTTTGTGATGATAAATCCCCACCACTGGAAGCGGAGCTGTTGCTACGGCAGCACTCTCAAAAACAGGCAGTTATGGAAGGAAACAAGGACAGTAAACAGCCAAGGAATATATTCCCTGCAGAAGCCTTTGCTGGATCTGCTCCAAGGCCTTTACTCATGCCGCGGCGATTGCCGAAAAGCTGGGTCTGGGTCACAGGTCACCTGTGGTGAAATTTAACTAATTGATAATCACACAGATCTTTTTTCAGCCTGAAAAAAAAAAGCCTGTTTTGAATGGATAAATACCTGAAAACAAGGAATTGTGCTACAGTTTAAAGGTTTGAATCAGATCTAGGGCAGCAAGGAAGGAGTGCGCGAGCCCACCAGGAGGAGGGTTTGCCATAAGCACGGCAGAGCGATGCTGACTACTTGTTTATCTGCTGTGAAAGGCAGTGGGAAGCAGCACACAGATAGCAGACAGTTGTGTCAGTAAGCAGACGTAAGGATCTTGCACAATGCACTGGTCCCAGTGCTGCAGCCAGCGTGTGTTCCTACAGAGCAGGGCTCTGGGTATTTACTGATGGTCCGTAAACACACAAACGAAGCCCACCAACAGGCACTGTTCACCTTTAGGTATTTAACAAGCTCTCCTGGGACTTCCTTAGCTCCCGCCTGAACCAGCTGGCAGTACTGGAAGAATTTGTGCAAGTGCATGTCCTGGAAGAGAAGAAAACGAAGTTCAATGCAGCAGCCTCAATATTTGTCAACCTCTACTCTGCAGCTTACACCCTAAAATCTGCCGACATACTGCAGCAGTGGGCCATGTCCCTAGCAAGGCCCATGTCACTACCAGTGGCACTCTTGGTCCCCAGCTGCCGTCTCCCAGGACTACAGTAGTGCTCCCTGCCTTTTCCAAAGTACCCAGCCACTGCCCATCCCCTGGCTCCCAACTAATCTTGAGATTAAGCACAAACCTGCCAGCAGTGTTAAAATTCTCCTGTGGTTGCACTACCCCGAACCCCAATCCCTGTCCAACACTGGCCTGGAGAAGTGGGAGCCCTTCTCTCCCAGCTGCGACTCCTCGAGTCTGCCTCACCATCTGCCTCACTAACCTCCTACTGTCCATCTGAGGCAGACTCTCCTTCCCATGCTTCTCCATTCCTCTCCCTCCTCCTCCAAGGTTAAATTTTATTACTCGGTTATTTAACCCTGAAAAGCATCTGGGAATGTAATTTGGTGGGGAGTGGAACTACTGTGCTGCTCCCAGTGCTGTACAGAATCGGTAAGACCCTAAACCAGGTTTAGACAATGCTGGAAGTGAGTTGCTGCGAATGTAAATGCAGCTGATTACATCCAGCACAGGACAACAAGCCCTGCCAAGGGCATTTCCCCATGAGCAGTGCTGACAGGAGGTGCCCCAGAGCACGTGCTGGGAATCTTTGCTGCACATCACATGAAGCTTGGGGAAGTCCATCACTACCATAAGATGGCAGAACACACAAGGACTTGGTAAAATAGCCTGAACTGGCTTCAAAAGGAAATGAGGACTCTTGTGACTCTTGTTTTCTTGTGTCTGCTGCTGTTAGAAAACTTTTTTTTTTTTCAACTCAACAAACAGTCTAATATTTGGGGGAACCTCCCATTTCCAACAGTTCTTCTCTCTTTTGCATCATCAAAGTAGCTCATTTGCTCAAATGTTTCCTTGGTCCTGCCAGTTACAGTGAAATTGGCCAAGGAAGCATCAGCCTCTCCCTAGGCTCATTCACTCACACAACTGTCTCATCACATCCGGATGGAGCAGATCTCTGCAAGTAATCCCAGACCTGCTGCTACAGAATTATCTCAGTGCTGCTCTGCAAACACAGGTACCTCTTTCCCACAGCACCTATGGCATAGCAGTAGTAGAGATACAGCAGTTGCTTCCTCTGCATTTGTGTTGAAAGTCTTTAAGAATGAGGTGCTTGACTTACCTGGGTGTAAATGGTCGAGTCCAAATGGATTCTGATTTTAAACAGTGGCTTTGCTCCATCCACCCACTTTGCATCCACGCTGGGCTGCTGTGAACAGACAACATTCAAGTACTTGGTTTCAGACTGCAGTGAGAAGGTGGCTCTGTGCAGACAGACACCTGCTCAGAAGGTTCGGGTTGGGGTGGAAGAACGGGCTCCCCCGCCCAGCACAAACACCAGTGACGTGACTGCAGCCATGGCAGGGCAGAGGGGTCCCTGCGAGAATGTGCACACAGAGCACGTGCCAGCTCTCCTGCTCTGCACCATCTGCAACAGCCCAGTCCAGCCTGCCACAAAAATATTCCCTGCAACCTATATAGCCACGGAAAGTGGAATTACAACTGTCCTGTCTCCTGCCCCTCAGAACCTTAAGCTTTGGGGGCTGCCCTGCAGTAGGAATCTCTCCAGCTGAGCAGAGCACCAACAGAAGCCCAGAACTTACAGTGGTAACAAAAGCTCAGCTTTCCTATTCCCTTTATGTTTAAGCCCATTTTAAATGGCCTTCCTACCCTTCGTGACTCTGTGTCTCCGAGACCCAGGTAGCCAGGTGGAAGGTTGGATGAGACTGGCAAATGCCGCTCCAGGGTGACAATCCGTCCATCCTTCAGCAACGGGACCCAGGCATATCCCACTGCAGAGGCAACCAGTGGACCAGAGTTAGCAGACACACAGCGATACATATTTAGCTCAAGCTCCAAAAAGAGCTGTGTATCACCCTGAGAAAATCCAACTCACAGTTGTGCAAGTGGCTTCAACGAGGCTGAGAGTGACCATGTCAGCCTTGTTAAAGCACGTTTTACGCGGTGACTTGGTGAACAAAATTCAGACACAGCTCAACCACGATCAGGAGTGGGTTTGAGGGGCAGAAATGGTGTGCAAGCCTTGTGCACCACGACGAGGGTCCTTCAGTTGCCCGAGGACCGGCTGAACAGAGAGGCATCCCAGCCAGTGGGACCTGGGTACCCTCAGTCTCTTACACATGCCTAGTGTTGGCAGGATCAGCCCCTGAGGCCCTGATCTCACACCAAGTTTTTGGTGGTGATTTGACTGACAATAGCACATTCATGCAAGCCAAGGCAAGAACACACAGAAATAGCTGTCAGATTACAGCAAAAATTTGAGCTTTAGTATACACTAAAAACATTGTGCTTTATTCCAGTTTAGACCCATGATTTAAGTTAGGTTGCTTTCAAAAAAGAAAATTCAGATAGGCTAGTATTTTAATCAAATATTTTTTCATGTCCCTACATTAATTTTATCTTGGATTCTTACACTCCAACAGAATCAATTTAAGCAGTGAACATACCTTGAGTTTCAACGGTGTCCTGTTTTTTCGATGTTGCCTTTGTATTAATTTCACAGCTGACATGATAGAAGGTGAAAAGCAAATGATGCTTTTGATGGAGGTGAATTGGAAGCTCAATTTTAATCTAAAATGATATCATGATAGATAAGACTGTATTTTTAATTGTGGAGTAATATTTTAAATTCTATTTTATTTCACAAATGCTATGTTGTATGCAGTTACACAAGACACATTCTTACCCATCTTAAACAACTCCTGGCTAACATTTTCATCACATTTGCACATTACTTATTAATGGGGGTGTGTGATTGGAGTGCACAAAGCGTGACAGTAAAGACAGCAAAACTGGCATTAAAAATTGACAAAGTCTCTGGCTTTGCTTAGCCCTTCTACTGAGGTGAAGGGCCGATGATTATTTTTGCCCGTATTTCACCCAGCCCTGGAAAAAGAGATATCCTGAAAGGCCCCTTGGCTTTGCAGCTTCCAGGAAAATCTGTTATTTCCCACCATTTTGTTTTTACCTCGTCGTAGAACTCTGGACTCTGGTTGTGATGCAGCACGGCAGCATATGCATTTGTGGTCAGGAGATGGCCTCCGGGTTTGCCATATATACACTGGAAACACAAATGAAGAGCTGGATTCAGGGTTGCTGCCACCCTAAATTAGCCGGCCAAATTAATACTGCATGGAAACTCAGTGCTTTCTTATTGTCCTGCTTAGCCTGGCTGGCATACAGTACACAGCAGCGAGCCCCAGGTCCCCAGAAATAACAGGTACCCACCTTTAACGGCCTGGCATCAGCTTCATCTGAATCCCTGAACTCCACACAGACAGCAATATTCCTTGCCTGAAGTGGGGGAGAACAGGAGGATGAGCCATTGCCACAGGTCAGCAGCATCACCCCAGACCACGCCGAGTCTGACGGCAGCCTGCTCTCCAGGTTGCTCACCTTTGCAAACACCTTCTGATTCTCATACTTCAAATGCAAGGGGTAGACGTAGAGGTGGTTTTTGTAGATAGTGAAGGGATAACAGTATTTTGCAACTTCTGGGACAAGCTCCTCCACTTCAACTGCAATGTCCTCACAGCTCTTCTCAAAAGGTTTTATAGGAATATAAGAAGCTGTGACACAATCTAGAAGAGAAGGAAAGCTTGGCTAAGTGCGCACCCCACAAACATGGGAAGTACAGCCAATGTGAAAGGAAATATGTGGGTCTGAAACTCTGCTATTGCTCTCGAGCATCCAGTTCTCTTCACATCAGAGGGTCATGTGTGTTGACCAGGCAGCAGGACTTGGACCACTCCCGTTGAATGATAAAAGGAAAATTCTCCCCTTGATCATGCAACATCTGTGGTCCCCAGCTGCATTAGCAATACTGAGAAAAGATGGGTGCACAGGCACCATGGGGCTCTGCTCTCTTTGCCAGTGGGGACTGCAGAAATGGCACTTTCCTGTAGCTCTGGGCAAAATCAAAGGGTCTTGTGAACTACCCATGTCTGGGCAGAGATGGCTGCTCTGCCCAGGGCCTGCACCTTGAGACTTCCAGGAATTCGAGTCATTAAGTTACTGTTTTATAAATCATGCAAACGTCACCTGACTGAAGCAGACAGGCTACTGAGATGATGACTTGAGACTGACGTCTCAAAGTGCGTCAGTCCCACTACATCAGTCCTTTTCCACTCTCTGCTTCAGAAAGATGTTTCATGGTTATGTTGCCTCCAAATACCAGTGCACAAAGCCCGCCTAATGCAGTGAGACTCACATCCACCATGAGGGAGAGTTCATCTTAAGTGATGGCCTTTCAAAGAACAGAAAAAATTAAGTCCACTAGAAAAGCCTTTTGGACAGGGACTACAGGACTGTCTACAGAACCTGTGACAGGAGCTGCCAAAGGCCCATGGAGAGACACTGAACATATCATGAGTCCTTTCTTTGTCTCAGTGTCTTTAAATGCAAGGTGAAGGATCACACTGACCATGTTTGTGAAGCCCTCTGGTGTTATGGATCAAAAAAGTTATATGAGATTGTGCAATAATAACAGCAAAAGCAGGCAGGTGGCTTCCTTTAGATTTAGGATGTGATGGCCAAACCGCAAAGCAGATGCGCCCCTCAGGTAAACCTCTGCATTTGGTCCACATCCCTCCGCAGAATCCATCAGAAAGACTTACACGTCAGGGGTTGTGCTGAATTACTCATTGTAGTCCCAAGATACTATTGTTAATGAAACAGCAAAACTCCCCATAGAAGCATTAACTCCTGAGGCTAGAGCCATCAGCATTTATTTTAAGATCCAAGATCCTTACTTGTGAAGTCTAGCGGGATGTCTTTGATGACGATACTTAACTGGGCTGGAATGACCTGTAGTTTTGTCTTCTCTGGTCTGTATTAGGGAGAAAGGAACAAGAATGTGAACCTTGAGAACTCAGGTGCTGAACACATCAGCAGGGCTTTTTATTACCCTCTGAATATTTTAGAAATTGTCATCTCATGCTTACGCTTAACTGTTTAAAAATGTATATTAAAATGCCTGCTCAGCCTCTGCACCAGTCTCTTACACTTACTTCTTATACTCTGCTAAAAGCTTCAGCATATCTTCGTTCGAGAGTTTGCCGCTGTCTTGCTTGTACAGAGGCGAGAATTTTCCTTCAGCATCGAGAGTGCCCTGGGAATCTTTGAACACTGGTCTGCAGAAAAGAAGAGACTCATTTCTTAAATGTTGGTAAATATGCAGACGCTGAGGTCTTGACACGTCAGGCTGAAGGGCAGTTTATCAGGTGAGAGGTTCACTGCTCTGAACACTGCCAGACCTCCCAATCACCCTCCCATCCTCATGTGGTGCTTAGACCCCACACAGACTACAATCCACTGTGTCATATAAAATTGGATGGGACATCACCCATTTGCCTTCTCTCCAGCCAGGTGAGAAGTACACACCCTGCCCAGCTCCAAGCCTGGTCCACAATCACGAACACCCTTCAATCCCCTCCCACTAACACCAAGTGGTAAACTATCTTCCTAGTTGCACGTGGGGTCAGAGCATGGAAATCCTCCTAGGAAAGAAGTGCGCAATGAAGACCAGTCTCAGGACATACATCAGCTTCCTCCTGAACCCAGAGCAGGAGACTGGGCTCTGCCCTGGATGAATACCAGCATCTTTGCCCTTGAATATAAGGGTGTCTGTGTACAGCAGGAACATTAAAGCATCCGTACTCCCTTTCTGTGCAAACAGCTTCCTCTGAAACCCACAGGGAAACTGTTCCAGGGATGCAGAGCAACACAGCTCCCCACACCAGGCTGTTGGCTCCTCAACTCCTTGGTCTCCAAATGCAGGTCTTTACCCAGCAGGAACAAATCTGAAGCCCGTCAAAGTCAATACCCACACAGAGCCCACCATTAGGCTGAGGCACCACTTGAAAGAGGGCTGAGGCACTGCACAGGCTGTGTGCTGGCTCCCAGGAGCGAGCTGCATCCCAGAAATACCATCTGGAAGCTGAGCAGCCAGTGTTACAGGAAAACCCAGCTCTATTCTATTCTATTCTATTCTATTCTATTCTATTCTATTCTATTCTAAAGAATACACATTGCAAGCTGTATACCACCAAATCCCAGCCCACTGTGACAGTCATCTGATGTTCCCATGTCATTACTATCCTTTTTGTCAGCACCAAACAGCAATTTAGCAATAGGAGGCAGTGGCAGAGGGATGAACTCGCCTTTAGGCCTTCCTCTGACGTGAGATTTAAGGGAGTTAGCACTGATGTGCTTTATCAGTCACAGTAAAAGAACAGGGAGGGAAGGGGATCACTATCTTCAGTCATTCCCAAGAACATTAATTAAAGCAGAGTCTAAGATGGGAGACAAACCCCAGCTGATTGCCACCACCAGGCCAGGAGGTCCTCCACTCTCATCCCATCCCTGGCAATGGCTGGTGCCAGGAGGGAATTTCTGCACTGATTCCCGTGGTAGCATGGGACAGGGTAATTTGTTCCCGGGAATGTTCTGCCCTGATAGCAGTAGCTACAGGTCAGCAGGAAGGTTACTGTCTTCCCAGCACTGTTTACTTTTTAATATTTTGTTTCTAATTCTAGATAGAGCATTTCAGGCCAATCCCCATTCTGTCTTGGGAATTGGAGCCACATTCTGCCCTCAGCTGCAATTTCACTGACTTCAGTCACTTGGCCCTTTGCCCACTTCGCCCGGGATCGTGTCCCGGAAAACTTGCAGCAGCAGCTCCTGCCATGGCCAAAGCGCAGTCCCAGGTGACTAACCTGGCAGCCCAGCCGAAGGGCATCCTGTACTGCCCCAGACGGCTGCACACCTGCTTGGCCACCTTATGGACCTTCTGGGCAGTCTGCAAAACACAAGAGAGGTTAGCATGTGCCACGGCTTCCATGCTGCCCTGGAAAAGGAGTAGAGTTCTGCACTCTCCAGGGAGAAGAAACTCTCCATACTCCGCAACGCACAGCTCCCCAGGCACACAGCACAACAGTCGCCGAAGCAGTCAATAGACATCCCTGTCACTTCACACCATGCACATTTATTACTTTTGCAAAGCAATAGCAAACATGTTGCGGGCACAGTCATATTAAAACTCCTCTTGATTCTGCATTAAACTGTCAGGGTATTAGTATTTTATTTTCCAAAGGGTATTAGTAGTTATTTTCCAAAACTGACTGTAATTGGCTCATCCTGCACAGGTTTACAAAGTGTGCCAAGGGAACGCCATCACATACCAGGTCTTCCATACACTGACTTTCCAGCGACTAATTTTGACTGGCTGCAGCAAGGCAGCATCAGCTCCACCTGGCATGCAGAGACTGATGCCAGCAGGACCAGGACCAGTGACCACCCTCTGCATAAGTTCCCCCGTATGATCATGGCACTCTGCATGGAACAAGGCAGAGGCAGGGCGAGCAGAATAAAGGGTGAAGCCCATGTTCTGCTGCTACTAAAACATTGGTGTTGCCAGCCAGAGTGAGCCGGGACCAGTCCAAGACACTGTGTGTAGCACCATGTAGCAGTGTAGCCCCTTTCTCTGGGGATGAAGTGTCCACTTTTTGGCTGCCAGCCCAGGCTCTGCCTTGTTGAAGCGTAATGGGGAAAGGTCCCTCTGCCCCAGCTGCTTGGATCTTTCTAAAAATCCTCTGCCTCCTTCCAGGGGAAGGAACCAATTCTCCCAGGACAGCCCAGCTGATGCCAGCCTGGGAACAGTGCAAGTAGCAGAATGGATGAAGACCAGTTTTTGCCAGAAAGCAGCTAAAGAGCCACAGAAACAACCCATGTTTCAGACCACGCTACTCCCCACAGCAGCAGACAGCATCACTAAGCAAATACTCTCACAGCCCCATCCAATACCTTCCCCGGGTCTGAGTTTTTCATGTACGGCTCTGCACAGTGCGTAATGCTGCCCTGCAGCACCTTCTCCACGCGGGCCACCAGGAAGATCTCCACGTGTGGGTCAGTCACAGAGAAAACCCCCTGCAAGAGATAGACAGCAGGCTGTCAGAGAGTAGGACACCCTACCCGCACCGCTGGGTTTGGCCCCAGTCATCTCACTGTCCCCCTCACAACCCACGTAGACCCTGCTCTGGTTGCTGCTGTGGATGGGCCATGAGGGCTCACAAGGCTTGAGCATGGTCAAGTCATGAAAAACTCTACCTGGTGCTTTTGCCTATCGCTGCCAATGAGCCCGAAGTGATAATCCGCTCGAGAAACTGACCAAAACATGACAAAACCCCACAGCTCAAGAGAAAAGCTGACTTCTGCTTCTCCACACAGTGGATAACAACACACCACAACACTACTGAACAGGCACAGCTTCAATGGAGATACAGAATGAGAGGAGAAAGTCAGTTCTTCACCTGTTTTATGTAGCGCAGGCAAGACTCGGGGACTCCATGCACAAGGCTCTCACCCGGCGAATGTCCCTTGGTGCCCTCCGCTCCGGATGCAGAGTTATCCAGCAGCATGTCACGGACAGACGGAGGGTTCAAGTCCACGTGGAAGTCAGCTGAAATCTTGCAATTATTTTTCAGGTCAAATAATGCCAAGCTTAGGAAAAAGGGCTCAACCTGGAAATTTGATTGAACATATATGTCAAAAAAATGCATGGTACAGGCTCAAGAGTATTCACATGCATGGTCTTCCCTGCTAGGTTTGCCTTCTGCATCTGTTTGTTCCTTTAGTTTTGTACACCAGCATTTTACGGAATTCTTACAGACAATCCATGCTTATTTGCTTTATAAATACATAAAACCATTTTTCCCTGCATCTTCTTGCATTTTGGTCTAGTCAATTTGAACGAAGCTACTTTAAAACCATCAATGAAATATAAAGAATGAAATCCATAGGGTTTTTTATATAAATTATAAACTATGAAGTTAGGAAGAAAAGATGACCCCAATCCATCAGTTAGAGCTGTTTATGCTTTGCAACGAGAAAGAAATCAACTTAAGAGTGTTTATGTTCACATGCTAAAGACCACTTCACTTATTGTCCAAAGTCAATCAGCTCTGCAAGACACTCAAAATGTTCCTCAGCTGCCATATGCCAGGCGGCACAGGAGGAAAGTTAGCTCTCCTAGCCAGGACAGCTCAAATACAAGGCGAACACTGCTGAGGAACTGCATGCACAAAATCTGACAACTCATTTGTAGCTATTGATCTTGACAGCACAAGGCAAGTGGCAACAATTCCATGTATTTTTAATTCAAAGATCCTAGCAAGCATGCATCCCTGTAAAGATAAAAGCGAAGGCCTGAAGATAAGACTGTAGTGTGTCCGAGACATTACAGCATAACTTGGAGGCATTACATCAATACTAAAAATGTGCTGATTAGGTGTGACTCTGGGCCTGATTAAGGATGAATAACAAGAATCCCTGCTATCAGCGATGCATTCATTTGCTGGGAGTTACCGAGGAGAACAAGCCTGGTGTACTAGCTGTGAGCTGCCGCATGAAACCATCACAAAAAAGCCTTTGCAATTCTAACAGGCATCAGACAAAGTACCATCAGCAGAGATCAGTCCGTGCCAGTGCCGCTGCCTCCCCTGTGATGCTGTCTGCTGCTCTTGCACCCTTGCATAAAGGCTTGACTCTAGCCAGAGCAAATGCAGGACATGATAATAGGGATTATGTTTTGCGAGGAAAGACTGGAGGAGCCTGGTCTTCAGACAGTAATAGCTGTCTACAGACATCAGAGGCTCAGAAAATACAAGGAAGAGTTTGTATCTCGAAAATACAAGGCTAAGGCACAACTTTGGCACAATAACAAATGTATATAATAAAGTGGCTGTGAATACAGTTAGGCTGGGAGTCAGAAGAAGGTTTCAGAACAGGGAAATCCCTTGCCATTAGGCAAAATGAAATAAAACACAGCAGTGAGTGGTTTGGAGATGGAGCTCAATCATTTACCAACAGGACTTTCACAGGGACCCAGAACGTGGTGGACACACGCTCCCCATTCCCTGTGCCTCTGAACCGCTGGTTTCCCAGCAGTCCCAGTTCCTGGCAGGCTGAGGCACGTCAGGACAGACCCTGTCCACAAACACATTTTTGGAACACCAAAATACCAAGGCAGAGAAATCCTGCAATGACCCTGAGCCAGCAGCCACTGGAGCTCATGGCAAAATGGGATGTTTTTATCCACCCAGATTAATCTGCTGAGGGTTTTTCTTGCTGGTGAGGAGAAAGAAGACAAAGCAGGACATGCCAGAGCTCCCCTTACGTTGGTGGGTCCTTCTTCCGACCTGTCGCTGAGCTGAGCGAGGAGGTTGAGGGAGAAGTCCTGGCAGCACACCACAAAGCGCCTGCTGCACTTTTCCTCAAATGGCTTCACATCTGGCTCAATTCCCGAGAAGTCTAGCCTCTAGACAGCAAACAAGCAAATCTAGTCTCATTAAAAAAGAAAATAACCTCCTGAATAATGTTAAGGGATCACATTACAGCCAATGCTATCTTAACCAATTTTTTTTTTTTAAAGTGGTACAAAAGGTGCAAGACATTCACAAATGAGTGCCATTTGGTGATGTTACACAAATGTATTCAAGACATGAATTCATGGGGATGTATCAATTTTTAGCAATCTGGTTGGTAGAGCACAGAAAACTAAACCTCAGTATGATTTCAGTTCCTTCCTGCTTTGCTGTAACCCTGGGGATCTTCCCAAACACCATTTAGAGCTTGGGGAAGAAAGTGGAACATAAGTCGTCGTTACACTCAGAAAAGTATCTTCCACTTTGAAGATTTGACTAGTTTAAGAGATGGTCCCTGTGCCTGAAATAGAGAGAAGGCACACGCTGTTGGGATCGTGAACAACATCTCGAACTGGAAGGCATTTCTAGATGCACAGCATAACTGGCGTGGTTAGAAACAACAAAGACTGTCTGGAGAGCTGGCTGGGAAATCCGAGCAGTCTTGTTTATAATCATCTCCTTCCTAACCCAGAACACCCATGCCTGGTCTGTGCCTTGACATCCGCCCTTCCCAGAGAGCAGACACGTACGTGACCGAAATACCATCAGCCACATAAGGACCCTCAGCCTTCACCATACCCATCGTATTGGGCACTGGGGACACAGAGCTACCAAACACCCCTAAATACCAGCACATCTCTCGGTGACAATCTGGCACAGTCTTATTCATTTTCCCCCCTCAAATCCTGCAGGAACCTGCATGCTAAACTTAGGGCGCTGATATCTCATGATCAAGTAATTTCAGCGAAATAGGCTGCAATTGTTAATCCGAATCTGGGAAGCTCTTCCCATTGTTTCCCCTATTTCCTTTCAATGAGGAAAGTTACGGGTATATGTTCCTGCTCCCAGTTTCCTTAGCACCAGGCATACAAGCATGCACGTACACACCAGCAGTGACTGGGGCAGTGACTTTGAATGCCCAGTATTATACCAGATCCGACTGACCCACACCAGAATGAAGAGCTCTGGGTATAGAGGGAGGGCAGTGAATTCCACCTAACCATTTGGTTAGGTAAAAAAGATATCTTAGATGCTCCGCACTGAGTAATATTTCCATTTTTATTAGCTGACTAGAATATAGGAAACTTCTCAAAGCTTCTCTTAAAAAAAAAAAAGCCTCCTGGATGCTTATCTTCTTCATGTTAAAGACCTTAAAGAAGTGCCAAGAGAAAAGCTCATTTTGTACAACAAAACCTTTTAAAGACTAATTACATTTCCTTGTTAAACCAGAATGTTCTTTTTCACAGGTGTGAACAAGCCAAAGCATGCCAGAAGGAGAACCAGAAACTATGAAATAACTTGGAACAATTCTCTAAAACTGTGTTAACAATTGCAGCTCATTCCACTGAAATCCCACACCTGGACCTTGGCAGAGAGCTCAGCAAAGATGTCAAAGCTGAGAAGAAAGCAAGCCAATAGTCAATGAAACCCTACTCCAATGCATTAGAACATCATGGAGTGTTTTTTTCTGTTTGTATGTCCTCTGCATTTGAAAACCCCCTGAAGACTGTAAACCCCTATCATGGTCTTTAACATCACTGCTCCCTACTCCAGACGTGCTGAGCCTACGCGGCATTGCAGGTGTCCTTGCAATACCACTTCTACTGCTTCTGCAACCATGAGAACCTCCCAGAGGCCCAGATGATGGGTTTGAAATCCAGCAACATCAAGACGCATCACACAGAAGCCAGCAAAGCTGGAAGGAGGCCATGTGTGGGGCTGCTGTGAGTCCTCCTTTATTTATCACCTGAGCATTGAGATCTTGTTCAGCTCTCACTGACAGGGACATGGGCTGCACCTCTGTTCTCCAATCCACTGAAAAACACAATGCCTCTGCAGGCGAACGCTGTGGCCATGCAAGGGAACAGGGGAGGCACAACACCAAGAGAGCTCTTACAGAGAGCAAAACCTCGCATTTGCAAACACGGAAATGTTTACCTGGACTTCTGGGTCAAAAGAAAAGAGGTTTTGTCTTCCATCATTTCTGCTCAGTTTGTTCAGCTGATCTGTTTCTCTTCCATACTAGGACAAAGGAAAGCATTGATATTACTGCCTGGCCACACAGAGGTAAACATTCGTTATTTGGAAAGAATGGAAGCAAAACAAAATAAATATTTTTCAGGTTCCCTTTGTGATACATGAGACAATGCAAAGCTTCTCAGGTGTAGTCATCAATATGGTGCAATGACAGTAAAGCAATGTGGCTCTGCCAAATGAGAAAGCAGACAGAAGCAGACAACCACACTCTGGATAATATAGGAGGCGGCTGCCACCTAACTGCCACTCAGCCAGGATGGTCATCCCTGCTGAGCAGAAATGAGCAGTACCGACCACAATGGCCCTTCATTTGCTCTAAGTCTGGTTCTTCCTTAAGGGCCCCACACTTGGAGGTGAGGAACGTGCAGCCTCAAACCATGGAGCTCCATCCGTGAGACAGGCAGTGAGATAATAGAGATCCCAGCAGCACTGGGTGCCTGCCCAGCTCCCCCAGAGCTGAAGACACAGAAAGTGGAAAACCCTTTTTATAGACATGGTGGAGAGAACTAACTATGGGCTGGGAGAGCGATCTCTGCGAACACAATACCTTCATCAGCTCCGGATGCATGCTTCTTTCCAGGCTCTCCAGGATGTTCTCTGATTTTCCCTGTGTGCTTGATTCATCATCTGCAAGGACACAAAAACCAGATGGTCAAAACAACTGCAGGAGCACTGTTCTGCCAGAAAGCATCCTGCGATATTTGTTTACAATAGCACAGAAATGGTTTACGGAGACTTTTCCATTCCTCAGGAGTAAGATTTTTCCATACATTACTAGTACCAGAGTGTACTATTACAGCCTGCTAGGTCTTTCCAAAGCAGAACTTCAGTACAGAGCCAATTTTCCTGGAGTCTTGAAACTTTGCCATGGAGTTCCCATCCAGAGGAAGGGTCACATTTCCCTCCACTTTTATTCCTCAGACTATTGTCTACATTATAGTAAACCCTTTTGCATGATATCATGTGTCAGCCACAATTCTTGCTATTAATCCAGAAAGAAAAGTATACAGTTCTCCAGGCACACTGCTTGCATCCTGCTGGAGAAGGGTGAAGGTAGGTGTTTATAAATAAACTGACCTTGCACAGATTCCACAGTGTCTTTCTTCTCTTGCACCGAACTCTCAATATTGCTCTGAATGATCTTTCTCAGAGTTACCAGCCACTCTTCCATCTCCTGCTCAGTTTCAGCTGCGAGATAGTGGCTGTACTTGTCTATCGTTTTGAGTTCAAATGCGTAACGGCGCATTTTAGGACACTGAACAAACAAACAAGAAAGAGCAAGATTTGTATTGCACTTTCCTCAGCGACTCAGCACAGTACCTGCCATAAGGCTCCTCTCTGTGAAAGCATCCTGAACTGAAATATTATGAAACACAATGCAAGCACCCTCCTTGACACAGCGCCTTTCCTGCAGTAATCACAAAGGGCTTCATGGCTGTGATCAAGCAGTATGCAGCTCCATGGTTGCCAGCTACTCTGAAAGTGGAAGAAAGCCAGACTGAACCACAGATGTTGCACTGAGGAGCAGGAGCAAGCTCCTTCTTCTGTCATCAGACCTTTAATATTTATCCAGAGAAACCAGAAACTGGGTTTGTCTGACACAGTAAGTAACATTGCACTCCAGGACACTTAGAGGCATCTATCTTAAAAGCAAGTGGTTCAATGCAACTTTTCTGAGCCCTGCTGGCCTTTAAACAGCATTTTCCAACCAGAAGTCAAGGCAAATCTGATGCAACTTGGGAAGTACATCCTGTACATCACTGAGGCGTGTGCACTACTGCTTTTACTGTGTTCAGAAAGATAAACGGAAACACACAGCTCTGACTCATCCATGCTGAAGTAAACCACCGGAGTAATTTAAGCTGCCCTGTACCAGCTCCACCACACTTGGTGCTTGAAGCTTCTGCAGAGACAGCAGCGGCAGAAGGCGCAGCAGCAATCCACTGCTGCACTTCACTCTCAGCATAACAAAGCAAACCCAGGTTTAAGCCCTGTATGAATACCTACTCCTAAAACCTTACAAGCCCTTTGCAGGTCATAAGTCCCAAAGAGCTGCATGTTTGCATGGACTTATCAGGATGTAACTTAAGAAACAAGAAGCTGGTGCGAGCAGCAAACAGAGGAGGAAGGTGCCCAAGACTAAGTCACACCAATTACTTACTGGCTTCAACCCTCAGGGTGTCTTGGAAGGCACCTGACCTACGATAACCAGGTAAAGGAGATGGACAGTGCAGGGAGACAGCAGATAAGGTAATGATGAAATGCTTCCATTTTACTCCGACAGCAGTTCTTCCACTTGCTGTCTTCCTGGCCAAAAGTACGGCACCCTTATGAAACGTCTTGCCTGCCTTTTAATCAGATTAGCTGACAGAGCAAACCAGCTCTGGGTTAGTTTGTAAATCCATGCCTTCACCCGTCGGTGGCACAGACCTTGAGAAAGCATGCCTGTCTCGGAACTAGCAAAGCAGAAGCCCATGTACAGCTATGCAGAAAGCACACCTACCTGAACAACATCATTGCAAGCGTCCAAGAAAATACAGCCTTTGGATTCTTTTGAAATTTTCTCATCTTTGTAGGAATTAAGAATATAGGAGCCATCTGTGAGTTGTGACAAGTAAAAATACCTCCTCTTGAATACCTGCAAAAGTACAAAGTCTTGCTCATGCAAGTATTCACTCTGTTGTATATCATAAACCACAGCTACAGTTTCAGTATCTGCCCTCCTGCTATTGAGAAAATACTGTAACAAGAAACACTGATGACCCTAGAGTGTTGCAGATTCACCCCTTTGAGTATGACTTGGTTTTATAGAGATTTCGTCATCTTTAATTTTAATGTCCTTGTTGTTATTATAAGTTTGCCCATCTAAAGCAAAGCCCCAGGGCTTCCAGCTCATCTCTCAGCTGGCTCCAGCCTCATTTATCTTTACAAAGTAATGCTGCACAGTAAATTCAGATCAGCACATTGCTTGAAGATTCATCCCACCCTAGAGCAGGTATTTCCAGAGCCTTTTTGATAAAGACCTCAGTTAGAATTACAAAGCAATTCTCTGGAAGACTTTGGAACAGACATGTGGAAATTCCTAGCACTCAAATGCAAGCCAAGGGACACTGTAATCCATTCAACTGCTTGGTTTTTTGTGGGTTTGTTTGTTGTTTTTTTTTTATATAAACCTATTTTCATGAAGTGGCTTTGGCTTAGTGTTCAATTCTCACCTCAAAAAGCAGTAAGTTTGGGAGAAGTGTCCTATGTTTGAGCTACTGATTTTTATGAAACAAAAGCTCTCCAGTATCTCAGAACATCTTCCTTCATGTTCATCAGCCAAAAGGCATTGACTATAATTCAGGAGAACATTTTGGCAGCAATTATGGTAGCACCATATGCTGTCAGGTCTGTAAGGAGCAGGCAGGGTGCATTTCACAGTTGCTGGATATCTGTGTTAGGAGAATCACAAAGGAAGCCGGGGCAAGCGGCACTGTGAGTATTTCCACTGTTCTGCATATCTGGAAGATCTATGAATAAACAGCATTTTTCATCCCAGACGGGAGACTACTAGTAATTTCCTGCTCCCATCATTACTGACACTAGCACATGTTCAGTAAAACCACTCCCTTGCGCAGAACTGGAAGGGAGCATTGCGCTCTGAACAGTAACCTAAGCCCTCTGAAAGGTAACCTCTGGCATCATTTAGATGGGTAGTTAGCTGTAGAGATGCTCCAAGGGGTGTTAAGCTTTAAGTTTTATAAGGCTTAACTAAACCTTAGTTCAACAAAGCATAAAAATACATGGAAATCTAAGTATGCTAAGTGTTAAGCCAGCTTAAACACTGATTTAGCACTTCACTGAATCAGTCTCAGAAACTTTGGCAGTGGATGTTACAGAAACTCATGATAGATCTCTCTCTTCATATTACAGTGTTGATATCCCTCGTGGGTATGGGATTTCATGCTAAACCATTTGCATCTTCTGAATTCTGTTGAAAAGCGAATGCAGAAGCAAGCAGCAAACACTGTTCCTATGATCTGCCCCCCCTTGTAAGCAGTGCTGTCAGAAGGAACTGTCAGAAAGATTATGATCAATTTGAAATGAATACTATAAACCTAGGAGCAGAGGGAACATCCCCTCTGATCAAGCTACAGACACTGTTCGTGAGCATTGCAATTGCAGAGGGATGGTAGAGAACTGGCAAAATCCATTTGGGCAGAGATGAAGGAAAGAAAGAGAGAAAATCCTGACACCGTGGTTGTAGTGCAGCACACTGACATGCTGCAAAACAGACAGCAAGAAAGCTGGGCCAAACCAGGGAAGTTCTCTGCAAAGGAAAGGTTACTCTGAAATAAAGGTTGGCAGCTGTAGCCTAATTAAAGTTTGCTCATGGGCTAGCTCTCCACAAAATACACTCTGCACATGCTTAGCAGCAGTGTGAGGTACCAGCATGTCACAGCAATGAAAGAACCAGCACCCAAAAGATGGGTGTGTCTGCTTCTGCGATAGCACAGCAGCCTCTCAAAGTGGTGATAAGGCTGAAGACGTTCGAAGTCCTCAGATTTCTCACACGTGCCTTAGGAGGTGTTTTGTAAGACACAGAAGTGACAAGGACTAGCTCAGAAAATGGCTACTGATTTTCGGTACTTTGATATCTGAGTTTCACGAGAGATTCTGTGGATCTTATTAATTGAACTGAAACCAGTGTAGTTCAGATAACATCTCTGAAAGGTGGGTCTGAGGTGCTGGGCACTGAGGCCAACAGTACCACAAGAGGCTCAGTCAAGAACGAATCCAAGTAACTGCTTTGAGCATATATGATACCTTCTCCAGAAGTTACAGGAGTAGAAATGGCTTCAACCTTGCTGCTCGGAAAAAGGAGAGCATCAGAAAACCCTCTTCTGTCTATCTTCTTCAAGCTCGTGAGTAGTCATTTTAAAACTCAAATTAAAATTTGCCCTATGAACGGTCCTGTTCCACTTCTTATGAAAGCATAACTCATTGAATCAAGCCTCAGAACAACTGAGCTTTTTGAGATTTACTAATATCCTTACAAAGCAGCCTCACTGCAGCCATCCTTCAGCTGCACAGTTGAGCATAACTCCCCAATATTCTCTCTATGCTGTAACAAGGCAGCTGCGTGGTGGAACAACAGATGCGCTCACTGCCACAGCAAAAACCTGTGGTGGAACTATTAAAAACCTCCATTGCAAAATCTAAGCAATGTCACGCTGGATTACATACAGTGGAGAAGAGGAGACAATGCAGCTGTTGCTTCTAGGTCAGTAATCTCCATCTCCTCAGTGATATCACCCCTGCTTTTAAAGCAAAGACTTGTCATTTCAATTTAAAGCTGGCTTCCTTACATACTTCCTACCAGCAAGGAAACTATCAATTCAGAAAGTCTCCTTTGCAGGGCAGCTGCTTCAGTTATTTAAATTGCCTTCATCTTCTGGGCCTCAGCTGCTCATTCAGAAAACAATCTTGGTTTACTAGAACTCGCTTTGTCTTTTTGTTCAGCTTGCCTGCCATGATTTGAAGTGCATTTTTCTTATATTCTGGGGAGGGAAGGGTCAAAAGCTGTTACCAGACTGGGTTTTCGAGTGCACCTTGGGATACTCTACAAGAGGGATAGATGCCCATCCAAACCCAAACCCACCCATTGCACTCCTGCTAGCTTTAGAGATGTGGTCTAAACTTAACCTCATGCCTTGTTCACGATTAACATAATGCTGGATGAAACTCACCTTCATGGTAACAGTGATTGTGCTATTTACATTTGCTTTGTGCAGCCAGCCTTGCTTTATCACACCACCCTTCTGGGAGCACAGGGATGAGGAATCCTGAAAGAGAGCAAAAGATCAGAAAAAGAGGTCAGGTGAACTGCAAAATTCCCCTTGGACACAAGGGATATGTCCACCCTGGAAAGCAATACAGCAGCTACAGCAATACAGTGACATGTAGAATGTACGTGCAACGTACAGCTACACATGCAGTGTTATCACAAAAAAAGTCAGGGTTATCTCTTTCCA
This sequence comes from Ciconia boyciana, assembly GCF_034638445.1. Classification (NCBI taxonomy): domain Eukaryota; kingdom Metazoa; phylum Chordata; class Aves; order Ciconiiformes; family Ciconiidae; genus Ciconia; species Ciconia boyciana. The sequence continues at coordinate 10,119,239 of NC_132945.1, forward strand.
AGAAAGAGGCAAAACAGGCTAGTTTGGGTCGCCTTTAAATAAGAAAGATTAAATCTACGCTGATAGAACTGCACAGCAATTTTGCAATGAGGAAATGCATGTTGGTTCTTAGGCAGTATTTCAAAAACCTGGGGAAGAAGGAAGTTTTCAAAATGGTCTGTTTAGAAAGTTGCAAAATGCAGAACTCCAGACTTATTTTGTCATTTCCTTTTTTATAAATCCACTCTCCATTTTAAATTTAGGCAAAACCATCAAACCCCAATAGCTGAAATGTAGCTATCTGGTTTCACATTTATCAAAACAAAGTTTCAAGTGACCCAGCCAGGCTCTTCTTGGTGTACCAGCTGGGATTTCCATCTTTGCTCCTGTCCTGTGGTCCCAGAAAGGGAGAACGGCTCTCCATCCATACCTGACTGTGACCTCCACTGGGGAGGAGGGAAATGAGATCCCAGACTGATGAAAAAACCCTCACCCTGGGACTTCTAGTGACTCAGCAGCAGAGGTGGACCTGGACTGCCTGTCGATGAGCTATGAAGGGACTGATTTATATCGTTTCCTGCATCCCAAATGGCAGGTTTTCACTCTTTTCTTGTCAAACTTCCAATGACAAAGTAAATTGCCTAATGCTTTATTTCCTCGGGTAAAACAACCCATGATTTCTCCTTTATAATGGTTCACCTTTTTTTCATCAAGAGATTTCTTTTACTTGAATTTCCATTACATAATTCTAATGTAAACGCTCCATCAGGAAACTGTAACAGAATCCTTTAGATATGGCCATGCCAAAAGAGATAAATGCCAAAATATCTGCCAAAGCACTGGGAATACTCTTCCACAGCCAACCTCAGTAACTTCACTTGTTTGAGTATTTGGGACACTGACCAGAAGAAAAAAGGTCTGCATCAAATTTTGATAGCATATTTTTGTTCTTTTACTTTTTTCAGAGGCATGCTGATAACATAGTGCACAACTCTGTCTCCAGCCCAGATTAGATATTATTAAAGAGGTAACAGCTCAAGTTAACGATGTAATGCAAACCAACAACACAGCCAAAAAAAGTAAGGCCAAAGCTGAAAATACATTTCCATTTACAAAGAAGCCGTCCCAGCCTAGACCTGAGATGTGCTGGGACATACACAGCAATTGTGAGAAACGTGCATGAAACAGTCCCTTCAAATCTTCAGCTCTGCAAGAAAGAAACTTCTCTTTTCTTCTGTTCTTCTTCCCTTCCCTCTGTAAGTTCTTCAGCAGCAGCATCTTGGTGCCATGCAGATTTTAAACGGTTTGGCTAAACCCTTCCCACTGTAAACTAAAACTTCTTAATGTCACGTGCATGAATTAAGCTTCACATTGTACTTAAGACAGAAGCATGCTACCCCTCCCTTTTGTAGAAAATGCTATATGTACAGGGAAACATGGCATCTACATCGTCCAAAATGATGACCAGGTTTGAGATGTCCCAGCTGTCAGAGCCCCAGCTCACCCCCACGGAAGAGCTCCAGGGCTGCAAATCCTCCCTGCAACCAGGTGAGCACAAACATGCCAACTTCCAGAGGAAGCAAAAGCCTCTGAACATTTGCACAGTATATACAGAACGGGACTGACACACTGTGCATATTTTGGGTAGAAGTGACTGATTAAGAATTGCAGGTTATGTGGCAGAGCACAGAACTTTTTAAGAGGAGGACCCCGATATTGCAGTGTAGTTGAAAACCAAATTGCCCACTTTTCATTCTGGACATGAAGAATTTTACTTAGTAATTGTTTGGCTTCCTTTTTTTCTCTTCTGCTGCTGCACTGTTTCAAGTGAAAAAGTCATGAGAAATATTATGGTCAATCTTCCAGACAATTTAGGAGACCCTTGGCTCCAAGAGATTATCTTGTCATACTTTGAAATAAACCACTGTCTCAGTTTTGGTCCCATCTTCACAGTATGAAGCATCTCACCAGAAAACCATTCCTGGGAACTGAATTCTGACTTTGCCCTGTGAAACCTGCTTTCTAATAGATCTTACAGCAGAATATGTAAAAAAAAAATCTCCTTACCTCATCCTTTTCAAAGTCTTCATCAATTTCAAACACATGGCTTGGAATCTTGTCTGGCCTAAAGGATTTGCTGAAATCACAACACATTTTCATTTTTAATGACTGGGAACCAAGGGTCCTCCGAGCCAGCAGCTGATGCTGGATCCAGAAGCAATAGCCAAACTGCAGACTACAGAGCACAGCAGAACTGTCCTCCTGCAGAAGATAGATTTCAAGAGACCTACAGCCCCTTACAGCTGGAGAAAGCTAACTTCTGAGTGCATTTCATGGAAGTTAAGCACAAGCAGTACGTAATTAGCTTTCTCTGTGTTAGCCGTCTGATTCTGCAGAGTTTTTGCTGACTTGCATCTATGGAACACAGAGATGCAGCAGGCCAGTCTGTCTTCCATCTTGCTAAAAAAGAAGCAAGGTCAGACTGCAAGGTTATTCACAAATTTGAATATGGTTTGATCAACACTGTTGCCTCATTGCTGCTTCACTTCCCTGCAAGATCCTCAGAACAGACCCACTTCAGCCAATTAACAAGAAAAAGCATTTAACAAGCTGCCAGCACACGAGCAGCCTGAACAGTGGTCCAGACACACAGGGAGCGTGGGGAGCCAGAGCAGAGCAGGCGCCACCACTGAGAAAATAACAATCCAGCAGAAATCCGAGATGAACACGCCTGTCTGAAAAACTCGATTAGCTTTGGGGCTGGGATCACTGGTACAGCCCCGCATTTCAGAGCGCACAACTCTCCAGCACTGCCAGCATTAATAGCAGTACTACACTACCGTACTGAAGTTGTAAAGCAACATCTCAGTGACAGGGGGGCACAAAGAGGATCTGCTCAGCATGGGAACACCGTGTCTAGCACGCAGAGAACATCAGCCCAGGGGCACAAGGCTCCTAATTTGGGATGAGCAGACACTGCCAACACTATTTATCCTGCCACGGGCCCAGACTGTAGTCCATCCTCATCCTAGATGGAGGGGGCTGTTTGCACGCTGGTGGATAGGATGTGAAGTAATGACCCATGCTGGCAATTGTTGTCAGCATCTCCCTGACACAGCTGAGTGACAATGGCGTGATAACCCGAACCTCTGGCTCTCTAACCTTCAGAGTGACATACCTCTGGAGGGGAGGCTGCCTGTGGGACAGGCATCAGGAAAAAGGGCAGATTGTTTCTCCTAAGCCTGATCAAACCCCAGTCCTGTGACCCATTCATTAGTATTCCAAGGGAGCGCGACACTTACCAGGGCAACATCCGAAAGTCTCCTGAGTATTCTTCATACTTGTAGTTTACCACGTGCCAGTCTGAGCTGTAGGTTTTAATGCACTGAAAGGAAAACAATACAGCTCTTTGAAAGCTACACCAAGCAAAACAAAACCATGCACAAGTCTGAAAGGTTACAGACTGCTGGGTGAGGTAAGCACAAGCGGAAAGGGTCCAAACAAGCTGCTTCACTTGTTTGGCGTTGCAATAGAGAATTTCATAAGGAATCTTTTAGCATAGAGACAAAATCACATCACATCTGGCCTGCCACACAGCTACTGATTTTGTATTTACATCACTCCAAGGCTTTAAAAAAGGAGTAGTGATTTAGCAGGGGACTGTTTTCCAGAAACCACCAATTTTCTGCCCTCGGAAATGTAGTGCCTCTAACTCACATCGACCATCGCTTGGCATTTAGTTTCACTGCACTTGGAGGGAATGGTCCTAGAGAGCAGCACTTTACCGAACAAACCCGTGGCACTCAGGATGCTTGGGGGAGGCTGTGTAGCCCACCCCCTGCCCTGCTGCACGCCTCGAGCCTTGCTGCTCAGGCAGGTGGTGCAAAGCCACACGCCTTGTCTGCTGCGTACAAAACCCACTGGAAAGAAGCACCGTACAAGAGGCACGTGCGAGAGCTATCTCGTGCGGCCAGCCTGCCAGTGACCGGTGCTTCCCACACAGGAAAAACTGATCTGCAACCTCACAGATCAGGAGCTACAGCAGAGCATCTTGCCTAAGGGAGAAAGTGCTGAAGGCAGGCGTTGCGTGGACTTTTGCCCCTACCTCTTTGACGAAGAGACTCTGAGCTTTCTTTAGAGCGTCTTCTGGCACTGTAGACTGGACAGTCCTTCTCTGTCGACCGATGACTGAGATCTGCAGGGAAAAGGAGAACATGGTTTCAGTGCAAACTGGGTCTTCAGGGCTTGATACTTGCTTTAAATAAATGTGGTGGGCCCAAATCGCCAGTGGGTCATTTCGGTTTTATGTGTCAGTAATGCAGCCAAAATCAACATGTGGTTAACAGTGGAAATTTTCCAGGGTAAGCAGGACTGGAGATGAGTGAGCCTCAAACATGAGAAACAGCCAGTGCAAACTCACAGATACATCTTCGATCGGAAATATAAGCAGGTCCCGGAGGGGATCACTGTAGATCTGAACTTTGCGTTGAAGGATCACGTTCTCATAGTCCAAGGGTTCAACCACTTTGGTTTTCTCCTGCAGGAAAAAGAGAAGATGATAAAATTTACATACATATAATATATAAAATAACCAACATCTTGTGCTTAATTTAGCCTGACAATTTCAAACCGTGTTACCAATGGACTGCTTGTTAATTCAGCGATCACTGAATCACTCATGTGATGCAGGTAACCACCGGTGTGCATGTTTTGCAGAGAGAGAAAAAGGGGTTAAGTTATTTGTGCCTGGTAATAAGTTATGGGAAGAAACAAAGCACTGTGCTGCTCTGGTCCAAGCACAGTCTCTGATTTCTTAATGGAGCAAGAAATCCTCCTGGACAGGCCACAGCTTTAACAGCTGCAAGCTTCAGTGTCTTTATGTATGAGCAGCTCATCCATATAGCTCAGAAGAAATACAGCCCCCCACACTGGCTCCACTCAGCTCGAAGCTGGTTTTGCTAGAGGAGCTGATGAGAGTTGTGCTCTCTCTGGAAACACACCGCCGGCGAGATGAGAGCAAGCCGGCTGCTACGACCTACGAGCAGGAACCTTGCCCCGTGGAAGGAAGAGAGGCATCCCTCTGGAAAGGCAGGAAAACCCTCTCCATAAATCACACCTCAGCCACAGCCAAAGGCTGGAAAAATCTGGGGCCTGGTTTTGCTCTGACTTACATTTCTGGGAAGCAAGATGAACTTCCACAAAATCCCTTGAGTCACAAGTAAAAACTATTAGGAGAATGCCATTATGTTGGCTATTGCAGTACTTTAGTCCGTGTTACAAGTCCAGAAAACAGAACTTAAAAAAACATGAGAAAAACACAAACTTCTGAAGTAGGAAAATGTCATCCTAGCTGCCCAGTCCTAGACTTTAGATTTCATAAGGAAATCTCAGGCACTTAGATTTCATAAGGAAATTCTCAGGCACTTAGCACTGCAGTTGTGAAAATTAAACTTTACGCCAAAAGCAAACTCATGACTCTGTGTATGAATGGTCATAATAAAAGGGGAAGCAAATTCAGATACATCAACTTTGCCTTGTTTTGAATCTTGACCAAAAGGCTGTTGATGCCTGGCCGTGCCATGGACAGTGTTTATGAAACCCTTCCAGCAGCCTCGTGATGCCTGGATGGCACAAGTCTCTGGCAATAACACCCTTGCAGGATGGCGTGTTTGGGCTCTCCACCCTCGGAAGACGAACATCGGATGCTTCCCCATCGGCAGCAAACTTTACCCCCCAGCTGAATGGTTTTGCCAGAATGAACTATTCACGTAGCATGATCCCCGAGTTAAAAATGAGACCAGTACAAGGTCTCTCGCTGAAGACAGCAAAACCTGCAGCCTGAGAAAATGAGTCCAAAATGAGGATCAAAAGCTCAGCACCATATAACACCACGGGGTAAACTGCTGCACCACCAAGCGTCCAAACAGCCCAATATTGCCTATGACGTGTGAGATAAGCCAAAAAATCAATATTGCTCTTCCAAAAACAATCATAGCCAAAGGGTGTCTGTCCTGTGCCTTTGCCTCCTGTGCCTCTGGGATGCATTAAGTAATGTTTTCAAGCCCTTTGCAGCAAATGTGAGCCAGGGTTTGCTTTGACTGACAGCTGAGCATCTCCTGCATTGAAGTGGAGCTGGTGCTGGGACTTCGGGGAGGCAGTTGTCACGCAAGGGGGTAACGGCCCCAGGCAAGAGCTATTTGGGGATGGTCATATTTTAATCTTGTTTTAATATTTTTCTGAAATGTTGCAGATAATCTTTGTATGGTGATATCTTCTCAGACACCAGCACCTTTAAAAAAAAATCAAAGAATTGAAAAAAAATTCCTTTTTTGCCATACTCTGGTACATGCTAAAAAAAGAATAAAGATCCAAGGTCTGTAGCAGACCTGGATGGTCCATTGGGCTGGAGCAGCGAAGGCAGTCACCTCTCTTAGGCTGCCTCTGGCTTCTCTCACCCAAAGGACCAGCCCCGCCAAGCAGAGGCCATTCCTCTGTCCCAGGTGCACGACTGGTGAGCTTTTAATACATTCAGAAAGCAAAACTGAGATGAAAGCTTTTCCCCACAGCACTTCAGAAATGCAAGGCGGGTACCTTTCACACCATGTTTCCCAGGACTGCATCCCAGCAGCAGAACAACATCTCAGCATCTCTCTAATGGAGGACAGCACAGAGCCTATGTGCAATTAAGGCCTGTTTTACTAATATAAGTGACGCCTGGGTCCCATGCAGAGCAATTGCTCTGGGCAGAGCAATTTCTGCACAGCCTTTTGCCAAGCACCCGCTCTGCCGTGCTTCTGGCTGTCCACAAAGAAGCTCTTACTCTTGGCTGGGGAAAATATACCTCCTGCCCCAGGCAGTTTTGCATTCAAAATGTCTCTTTTCCATGCTGCAGGAATCCAGCATGGATTAGCTCAGATATCTGAAGCAGTTCCCTCTTAATCGCTCCCTGGAAACTTTGCTTCACCGCTCGCACGGTCCTGAAAGAAACCTCACAAGCCTCAGTGCCGTGTTAGCACCAGCAGAAGCACTGCAGCCATTGCAGGAGAAGCCCACCAGACTACTGGGGGGAAAGACAAAGGCCACTCGGCAGAGAGCCCACGCTGTGTGCCAGAGTGGCCGGGCACTGCTGCCCGGCTCTCCCGGCCACGGGGGACTGGGGGCATGGGGTGACAAAGGCTGCCAGCCCCAGTGCTGCGTGCTGCCAGCCTCACTGCAGGTGGAGTGCCTCTGGCTCCTGCATCCAGGAGCAGAGCTGCATGGGAATCTCATAAAAAAGAAAAGAGACCATCTGAAAAACAGGAGTCCCAAAAACCCAACAGGTAGATGGAGAAAAGGAACCCATTTTCTCTCAGTTAGTCTCATGCTCTTTAAATGCTTAATTGAATTTGGTTAATCATCTGAAACACTGGTCTTATTTCAGGATAACACTACGCGCTTCTGAAAATTTGCCAAGCTTTGCAAATTAATGTGAATTAACAGGACATTCATGAGCTGCTCTCCCATTCGCAGATCTGGGGCCAGGCATCCCCAAAGCTCAGTCACCCCACGAGACCAGGCAGGACCCTATAGACCAGGCGTACGGCTCTCTGCCAACCCATCCAATTTACTTTTCTCACTGCTAATCACTGCAGCAATCCCAGCAAAACTCAGCAGCCTAAGCTGGTTAAAGCAGTGCCATGAGCCCGAGCTCTGCTTACACCAACTCCCCGTCTCACCTCGCCCCGGCAGCAGCTGTAACGGTAAATTAGATTCCCTCTAAGAGCCTTTCACATCGCTATGGCATTAAATAGTGGCTTTGGGTACGCAGAACTCGGGCCTTCCGATGACACAACATTTTTAGTCCTTTTTTATTTTGCAAGGTGGTCCTGAAACTGGGACTCTGTTTCTAAAGTTGTTCTTTTTAAAAGTTGGGGTTTTGATAACATTTCTTTTCTAGCTTTGACATCTCTGGTGACCAGCAAGACAAAGTCCTGGCAGTGACCCTTGTGGGTTTCGATGACAATTAAAGGGTAAGGACTGAAAAGGATCCCACATCCTCACATGAGAGGCTTCAAAACCTGTACAGCACTGCCCACCACAGATATGAAAAAGCTCCTTAAAATAACTCACTGCAGCCCTTCCACTCTTGTGGATTTAGCGATATTGGACAAAACGTGTTGTGCAGGCTGGTGCTGTGATCTGTATCCTGTGAGGCCGTGCTGAGTCCCGGGACAGGCGGCCAACGACCCAGGGAGCTCCAGGAGGTGAGGGACGCGTGCCTGCAGGGCTGCAGAGAGCTGTCACCCAGATGGGCTTTGCAGCACCCCAGACAGGCATTTCTCCTCCAGAGCTGTTAGAAATGCAGTCCCTAGAGCTCTCCTTACCCAAGCTGTGTGATTTCCCTGTTTCAGCACACAGCAGCCCTTCATCACTTGCAGCACGGCGTCACGCCGGCCGTGCTCACACCCAGCACGATGCAGCCAGGCTGTCACAGGCCATGACAGGAACCACAGCAATGTCTCTAAAGTGAAGCCAAAAGATGTAGGTCAGGCTGTTTGCAAGCAAAGCAGCTGCTCACAAAAGGGTGTGCCCTGTCCCCTGCCTGCCATCGAGGAAACACAGACTGCTTCGTCCATCCCAAACCACGCTGGCTGCCCAGCAGGGCCAGGCATGCCCATGGCCCTGCAAGCAGACCTGCAGAGTAAGGAGGGAGCCATCACAAATATTTGTTGCCCTTTGGCCCACCCTAGTGACCAGTGTCCCAACAGGGCTGGAGGCTTTCAGCTTTAAGCCCTGAAAATCAGATTTCAAAGTCTTAGTTTTTCTGACGAGCTTGGTTAAAGCACACACCTCCCGGCATCCAGGGCTCAGCCTCGCACTGCCCGGTGCTGTCACAACAGCAGATGGCACCCACCAAAGTCATTACGAAAGCAGAGGAAAAACTATTACACTAAAGCAATTAGAGTCTTAGAAACCACAAATTCCTCCACAGGGAAAGCCAATATCCAAGTACAAAGAAATGCTGCCAGTCCAGCAACAAAATCAACCCATTTCTGCAGGAAAAAACGTGCAGTGCTCTCAAAGCAATCCTGTTCTCCTGCATACACGCAGCAGCTGTTTACCCAGGGCAGGCAGACGGGTGCACTGCGATGCTCCTCGGGTTCCTCTGACCGTTTGCACAACAGCAGTGTGGGCAGGTTGGGGTGCGCTGCCTTCTCCCGCAGCCCCCGCCGTTGCAGCACCCCGAGCACACCTGGCAGCAGCTCCCAGCCCAAAGGACTGCAGCCCACTGCACTGGGATAAAAATCAAGCCTATGGGAAACACCTCATAGGGGAAAAACGTAAACATTATTTTAAACAAAGATAACAGGAGAGCAGTGTACCCTCCCGGATAAGCCCACTCACCTCTCTTAAAAAAACCACTGGTTCAAGCCCCGCACACCAGCCTGTTCCCAAAACCACACATTGCTCTTTCTGTCCCTCTGCTTCTGCCCCGAGACTGCTGCTCCCCTGAGCAGGGGGCCATGCGGAGCACGGGGCCATGCGGAGCACGAGGAAGAGGGTCGCCAGCCGTGCTTGAGCCCCCATCCAAGCTGAGTCACGAGGCTCCCCTTGGACAACGGCACAGGCAAAACAACAGCCTATCTATTAGAGTATTGACTCTCCACCAACAAGCAAGTTGGCTGGCATTTCAACAGGAAATTCAATGAAATTACTTCAACAGAAACATGCCCACAAACACCAACGCAAGGCTCTGCCTTTGGCCAAGTGCGAGCACAAAGAGCCCGGCACAAGGAAAACCCCAAGTAAAGGTCCTCATCCTCAGTGCCCTGCTTGTCCTACCGCCCTCTGCCAGCCCGAGCACAAACCCCCACTGCAGAGAAACCACCAGGGAGAGTCTGAAGGAAAGGTTTAGCAAGGGAATTGCCCTTTAACCAAGAGGGGGGAATCTTAAGAAGTCAGATTAAATTGTCACCTTTCTGTATCCATTTGCAAAGCTTACAAAATTCCTTACATTTGCTTGTTGTGAACAAAGGTTCACAATGACAGCTGGAGATACCCATGTGGGGAAGTATGGGAAAGGCCATCTCTATTTTAAACTTTTATTGCCTGAAAAACAATAGCCACCTGTCTTTAGTGTCCTGCATTGTATACCATACAAAGGTGCCAATGTTTTTATTATATGATTAATGTTTTTCTGAGATCCTTTTCTCCCAGAATGACAACAGGTATAATCCAAGTGATGTGAATGTACAGAAAGTGAAGGAAAAATGTTTCATTCGAGGAGTTTTTTAAAACAGTGGCCAAAGGAAAACTATCAGAAAGCTTTTGTACTTTCAGTCCTTTCAGGCTGGCTCTCATTTAAAATAATATCCAGAGGAAAAAAATGGCAAACCCGGCTGGTTTGGCTCCACTTTAACCCATTTGCTCATCCCTTTGCGTTGACACGAGCCCCATGTCAGCTGCCAGCGCACGTTTCCCATTGCACGGCGGAAGCCAAGCCCAGAGCAACCCCCAGCCCGGCGCAAGAGCTGCACCATGCTCGACTTTCGCTTCTCATGGCGCTAACGGCCAGCACACACACAGACATGCTGCTCCACCTCCGCCCGGCACAGCCGGCCCTGCAACGCTTCCTCCCTGCTTTCCACTGAAAAACTTGCGGGTTTGGCAGCAGCCGGGACATGGCGTTTTCTCACTTCCTCAGAAATTAAGATCTACCCAGTGCATGTATCCACGCTCACAAAGCAGCTAGAGAGACACAAGTGATCCGAATATTAAACGTGATGGTTCTTTAGCTAAAGAAAGAAGAGGAAATAGCACCGACCACATGTACATGTAGATGCATTGCCTCAGACTGTACAACTGTTCCCCAAAATTTAGTGTGCGTTTTACAGCCTATCTATTTACTGCCTCATCTGTGGCAACCCTGTAATACACTTACGTGGAAAGCCTGGCAAAGCCTGAATTTTACAACAAATCCCAAAGGACCAAGTAGGTGAAATACACAGAAAATAGGAGGCGAAGTCAATCTGGGGTCTTGATTAAAAGCTAAAGGGGGAAAAAAATGGAAGCGTACAACCACCCTTTGGACATACTAGTCACGGTCACATCAATTCTGAGACACCACAGCCCAGGGCAGAGAGGGACCACTTCCCACCGCAATGCGCAATCTGGAAATGCAAAGATAGCTCGCAGACAGTGAAGAGAGCTCCCCATTTTTTATTTTGCTCATGAAACCTGACAGTACATGGGAGAATTTAAATGGTGCCTGGGAATTGAGAAAATTCACTTGGCAACCTGTATGGGCACATGGAACTGAGGAATTTCTATCCATAGAAAAACTTTTCCAAAGCCAGGGATTCGAAGATCTCAGGTCAGGGCTCTCTCAAATTGTGGTCTTTAACAGCTTTTTTTTTTTTTTAATAGCACATTGTGACTCTTCACTTTTTCTGCCCCCAGTTCCTGCACTGCTGTCTGATCCCGTTTACACGCTCTAACTCAAGGTTGCAGGAAGGCTACAGAGCTTTGTTTTAAAAAGCTGAGATTCACACATAATTCATCATTCCAGGAACCTGGGCATAAGAAAGAACAATGAAAAGTGAGAAACCCTGAGCTTGGCTATCCAGTGCCTGGAACCACCCTAACCCTGTGCAAAGCCAGAATAAAGTCTCTGCCCCAAAGACTTTGCGTTCAAAAGCACAGAAGAGATGGCAGAGGTGGAAAGAGAAATGGGGGAGGAAGGGCAAACAGGGAGACAGTGTGAGTCAGCACACGTGGCAGCAGTCACAACACGACGCAGCCCTGCCGCTGCCAAGGTCTGTGGGCTTCTCAGCAAAGCCACATTTTGGGAGGAAATCAGAAGGGAGGCAATGAAGCAGGTGATGGGGAGCTTGATGAAGCAGGTGATGGGGACCTCACCAGGTGATGGGGAGCTTGCGCCCATGAGCCTGCTGCAAACCCAGCACTCAGCTGGGTGTAACAGCAGAGCCCAGGGCAAGATGCAGAGATGGGCTATGGTAAAACCACAAGGATGAAAAATAGTCAATAAAGCTGGGTATGAGCAGGGCAAGACTATTTTTATATTGGCCAGAGAGAATGAAGTTTAAAAACGCAAGAGGAATGCCCAGACAGGAATCCTGTCTGTGCTGAAGGGACAAAAACACTGAGCTTGAGACCATGGGGGAAATGTCTGCAACTGGGACAGGGGAGAGAGACGGGCTGCAGGACAGACACACAAAGACACTGAGCATTTTGTGAAATGCCAAGGGAGGAAAACCTCCTGAGGAGGAGCAGGGGAAGCAGGGAGAGAGCAGGGTGTCAGAAGCTGGTCCAAGGTGGTGCAGGGGCAGGTGGGATGGGGGATGCAGGTTTTGCTCAGCTGGGGATGGGGCCGTGCTGGAGGCAAGTGTGAGCACAGAGGCGATGTCATGGGAAGCGGGGCTTGTGGAAAGGCTGGGGCTGTGCAGCTGTGAGAGGCGGGAGATGGGGGCAGGGAGGCCAAGAGGGGATGGCGGAGTGGGTGTGCGCTGAAGACAGGAGAGAGGAGCCCCGTGGGGAAGGAAGGGAAGGATGAGCTGAGGAAAAGGGGCCTGACAGGGCGAGATCGGGTGCCAACATGGCTCAGAGCAACACTCTGCACAGCTCTCCTGCAGGCAGCGGGCGAGCAACCTCCGAAACAGCTCCAATGTGCCTGCCCAGCGGGCACTGCCTGCTGCCTTGCAGTCTGTCCTGCACCCCACTCCCTGCTCACCCAAAACCTGCAACCCAGAGCAAAGCTGGCAGCACTGCCTTACATGGATGCTCACAGTGCATAGATGCGTGTGGATACTCTGTGGCCCAGAGCAGAAAGAGGAAAGCAGGACACAGGCTTACATGGGCCAGACCAACACACGGGAGCAGATCTATGGCACACCAGCCCTCCCAGGGCTCTCCTCTCCCAGCAGCAAACAGATTCTCCTTTGGACAGCGCGGGTTCCCCAACGAGTTGTTAGGTGGTGCCTTCAGCAGGGTACCCCAGCACCTCCTTTTCCCCTGCAGTTCCTATACCCTGGAAAGAAATGTTTCCCCAGCTGCGGTCCAGGCAAGCAGACTCTCCCTTCCCCAGTCCCCAGCACTCCCGCAACAAGCTGCAGGACTCACTTTGTCTCTTTTAAACCCACAAGTGGGTACATGGGGCTAAGGGCGCCCAGAGGCTGGACAGCAGGAGACACAGCTCCAAGTGCATCATTTCCAGGGTCTCGTTAGATGGGGGTCTGCGTGAAAGCCGCCACGCTCCCATCTCCATACAGGAGTTATGTGCCAGTCTGCACCACACTCCAGCTCAGAAACACAGTACAGAGAGTACAAGGCTGTTGTACCCCTCTCTCCTTCTGCTCTGTGTTAAATGGAGATGGCTGTGTCTGACAGGAGTTCTCAGAGAAATAAAAAGCCACCACAGTGGGGAAGGGGAGGATGGGTGCACAGTTCTGGCACCCTGCAAGAAAACACTTGCAGTGAAAATGACTCACGCTTTCCATCTGAAAGTGTGGAGCAAGATTCTGCCTCCTCTCCTGTGCTTCCTCCACCCCACTGAAGTCCTGTGCAAAAGCATCTCACCGACCCACACCTCTCTCCTCCTGCCTTGATGGCCCCGGGGGGCAGCGGAACCTCATCTGAGCACTACGAAGGGCAGACTGGGTTCTGGGTATTTTGTAACTTGGATGTCTCCTTTTTCATTGTAATGCCCAATTCTCTAGTGACAAAGCAAGTGTTTGCAGTTACCAGCGCTGTCTCCCAGAGTGGCGCAGCATCAGTGCAAGACACCAGCTTGGGAGAAGGCTTGAAGAAACAGTCAAAAAGTTGATGTCAGTGTAGACATACAAACATTTACCTGTCATTACTACTTAGGGCTGGCAAATAAAACTGTCAGGCCTTGAAACGTCTTCAAACTGGTTTAGAAATTACAGGACGTCATGATAATCAGTGTATGGCTCTTCATTTCCCTTCCACTTATTTAGGAGAACTAGACTCCACGCTTCACAGCCTTCAGCAGATCACATTTTGAAACGAGGGCCAGGAACGCTGTTTTTTCCTGAAAGCTTGAGATTCTTGCATAATCACTTAAGCAAAGGAAACAGCCGTCAGAAAGAAGCTGCACTGCAATGAAGCAGTGAGAGTTCACAGCCAACCTGGGAGTGGCCCAGTGCTGCCGCTCCAGCCCACGCTCCAGCCCACGCACGCTTCACCTTCACACATCACCTCTGAAAATGATGCCCTGAACAAGTGCAGAGTCACCCTGAGCAAGTGCAGTAAGAAAAGCATCGTTGGAGGCAAGTGGTAGCTGGGGGCATGGCCCATATCTGGCATAAGCACACACTCGAGGTGATCCAGCACCATTCCTCCACAGGTAGGGCAAGCATCTGACACTGCTTTCAGTACCCTTGTCCCATGTGTGCAGGGAGGGACGCTGAGTGATCCTGACCTTCCTCAGGATCACCAAGTGCTCCTGTGTGAGAGACACCAGTGACGGGTCAGTACAGACTGCCATGGCATCTCCAGTCCCCAGACACAACACCTGAAGTCCCGCATGTCCCTGCCCGCACAGGTACATCCTGGCTCAAATCCAGCCTTTCTGCATGAGGAGCAGAGGGAGGGATCAGTGTAGCTCCACGTCAATGGAGCTGCACCTGCATCCAGCTGAGCATCTGCCGCGGAGCATGAGAGATATGGAAACACGGCACAGCTTTGATTTTCTCCTCCAAAAATAACAGCATTAATAGAAATTGGCAAAAGGGTACTGGTTTCTATGGGACAGCTGAATTTCTGCCAGATATGACTTCTCAAAACATTCTGTAAGCACAGGCACGCTAAAAAAGGAAAAGAGTAATTACAATGACAATAATACATGTTATTTATGTAAGTTCTTAACTGGAGCATCCCAAAGTGCTTTTCAGATGTCACTGGTATTTCATCATTTATTTATGTAGTAGCAGTTTTATATTTAGCATCCAGTTCCAGAATAGCCAGCTTCAGAACATCTTAAAGCAATTAATTGCACATAAGCAGAACTCCTCCCTTTCCTGCCTGCTCTTAAAAACTCTTGTTTTTCACTAAAGAAACCACTTGCGCGCGGGGCCGAGCCAACTGCGCAGCCCCTCCCCAAAGGCGAGCAGGCAAAACGCTCTTCGGCTTCGCTGGGGCATGAACCGAGCCAGGCAACGGTGAAGCGACTTGCCCAAGCCCATACAGCAACGCGGGGAAAAAACAGAGCAGGAAGTCACAAGACAGTTTTGGGTTGCCTTAGCAATACAGCGAACACCCCCAGCAGTTAAGTCAAACCCCAGAGATGTCAGTGGTGGTTTAACCAGCTCAGGAAGTTGTTTGTCTCAGCCCCCATCTACGCTCCATCTTCGGGCTTCAGGCATCAGACGCAGGTGCAGACGGCTGCAGAGGCTGCAAAGTTAAACTCTTTTCTCCCCAGCAAACGTAGGAGGGCCTATGGATGGGCTCTGCAATGGACGGGCTCTGCAACAGATGGGCTCTGCAAATGCTTCAACCCACCCGCAGTCAAAATGCCGCTGTCAACAGAGCACCTCAAAGTTTCCCCCAGATGAAGACATCCATACAAGCTCCAGCACTATGCAAAGGCACAGGGGAGTGCTTAGGGCTCCCCAGGCACAGAGGAAAAGGCAAAACTGCGAGGGAAACCTGTCTGAGTCGAATGCAAGTTTCCTGGACCCCCAAACTGCCACGGAAAGTGGCTGTCTCTTGGCGGCTGGGTTTGCCTCCCTGAAAACCAGCTTTGGGGGCATTCAGCCTACCCTAGCCAGTACCATCATCTCCCTCCAAGAGATGGAGGCTCCCTTCTCCTCTCCTGACCGTGCCTTTCCTACCTGCCCCTATCAAAAACCTAGCCCCTGCCAAGCCTCTTGTCTTCCTGTGCCCCTCCACCCCTTTCCAGCTGGCACCACGCTTTCCTCAGGTCCCCGCTCCAGCTAACCTTGTGTCCCCAAGGGCCAAGCCGCAGAGCCGCAGGCTTGGCAGTCTGGCAGAGCCCTGGCAGGCGCGGGGCCAGCTGCCATCCTGAGCCATGGCTTCCTCCAGACCTGCCGGGAGATGTGCCCTGCTCCACACAGACACTGCAGTGCAGCTCCAACCCACATCCCAGGCTCCTGAGCACTGCCAAAATACAGTGATATATATGGCTGTTACAGAGAGCAACATACGGCACTTTGACGTGACCGGGTCCTAATACTGCACAGGAGAGATGTCGTCTTTCTGGCTGCACCCATGCAGTGTCCCTGCTCTGGGGACGAAGGGAATGGGCTGCGGTGGGGATGTCACCCACAACGGAGCCAGGAGCAGGGTGATGGAGCAGGGAGCGCCCTGGACTGAAACAGGTAGGGTCTCCTTCCAGTCGCAGCCGCTCCCCAGGGACAGCCCTGTGGCAGGAGATATTAATAGGGGAGAGAAAAAATTGCATTTCAGCAAGAAAGAAGAAAGGGGTGAGAAAGGGGTCAGGAACAAGCAGACCTGACCCCATTAGAGAAGCAGCGGGAGGCAGGGAAAAGCTGTAAAGATAAGTCAGGGCTGTGCTGAAGGAATGAGCAGCCAGCAAGGGAGAGCTTTGATTTGTACTTTTTAAGGGAATGAAAGAGATGGAGGGAGATGGTGGCAGGGAAACATAGTCCAGCGTTTCTCAGATGACAGCAATGCCCACAAAGGCATGAAACTACCCTTTTCTTCGTTGGACAGAACAGGAGTGAGGAGGCCAATTAACCAGGGAAGCTAAAGCACACGTGTGCCCCAAGCCTGGCTGCTGTTCAGCTGCTGTGTGTGACTGTGACTTGCATTCTCAGGCCACAGAAATGTCAAAAGCTTTGCGTAATTTTGCATCATTAGAGATAATAAATCAGTGTGCAAAGGGCTAAGTGAAATGCTGTAAAAACCACCAAGTGGCATATATAAAAGGATGCTACAATATGCACTACAGCAGGTAGTCCAGGTTCAAATGCTCCTGGTCCTGCGGGGGTCTCTGCAAATATCTCCAGATATCAGAAGAGGCTGAAACAAAGCCCGAGAGACATCCCCTCACCGGATTTTGAGTGCACCAAATCCCCAACCGCATTGCTGGCATTAGCTGCAGGCACCAACAGCAACCATCTGTTCCAGGCGTTTCACTGCATTGACGGTGGCAGGTCAGGGCAGATGCTGTCAATGCAGGGACACCTGCATTTTCATGACACTGTCCCTGGCACAGAATAAACCACTCTCAGCCTTGCCCAGCAAGTGCTAAAACCCCGGCCACACAGCTAGCAAAATGTGATAAAAGCTATATGCACGTGCGTGTAAGGGCTGGATGCTTTGCGCTCTTCCTAGAGCTTTCCTATAATGGGCAGGAGGACACATATATTTAAATGATGCCTTGGGAAGGATAAGATGTAGTGCCCATCAAAAGCTTGTCATAGCCTCCAAAAACCTCAAAAAATAGATGCATTGACTACTGCTCATCCTATAGTACCCATTCCACAGCACACAGGCATGCGTGGGGGGGCAAGGTATTGCTTCATCTCTTCTGGACTGGGTATTGGTAGGAGACATGCCGGGGATTTGCTAAGTGGCCCCAAATAGCTGCACAGTGTACTTGGGGCCTTGCTCATCTCCATAAAACGGTGCCCTTCATCCACTGCACAACCGGTGTGTACTCAGGCAGGAGCAAACCAGGCCACTTCCACGACATGCGCTGCCCAGGGCCGTGCCACGGCACTCAGCCCACGCTGAGCTAAATTCAGTCCCTTACAGCACACGAGCCCCAATTCAGGAAAGCATGTGATTAATTTTAAGAATGTGTTCAAGTGTTTTCTTGAATAAGCCCCTGTGAGCAATAATCTCTCTATAAGCACTTCCACAGAAGTCACCCGAGCGAGCTGCGGTGGCCGACTCCGGAGGCACCCTGCCGCAGTGGGCAAAACCTGCCCTGGCTGAACTGACAGCAAAACTTCCACCCACTTACGCAGGGGCAGAAATTTCCTCCCATGTCTCATATACATCTCTTTTTTTCTATGTAAATTATGCAAACACAGCATAGTGACTACACCCAAGGGGGAACATGCATATATTCTGTGTCTCTCCTGAGCACCAAGATCACTACAAACACTGCATATAAACAGTTTTCACATTGATCAAAGTGAATTTAGCTTATTAAAAGATGATTCTCTGCAGAAAGCTGACTTCCTCTGCTTGAGCATAAATTCAGACACTAATAATATTGTTTAAGCTGAAAATAAACCACAGAAAGAACAAAATGCCTTTTTGCCTCCAGTCAAAACCTTCTTAATATCACCGTTAAGGAGCTTTTTATCTCCTTTTTGTGTCTGCCTGAAACTGAGCCACCCATGCAAGCCCAGCCCAGCCAGGATCAAACAAACCCCATCTTCTCCTGGCACGCTGCCCACCATCTCACAGTGAGGTTTCAGGGAGCACATCCCACAGCACCACGTAACACAGGAGAGCAGACGCTCGGTTTGAATACCTCTGTATGGCAAGAATCGATGCAGTTGTTTGCAGGCAGAGGTTCTCCCACACCGCAATTGCTGGGAGTTCATGTGCTGGCAGATGTGTGGCCAAGAGCTGTGAGTGTCCCTGGGTGCCACCAAGCTGTGCCTTGGGGTGCCTGGGGATGCACCACTGGGCTGGCTGACACTCAATGTGGGCAAATCCTTTGCAGCTGCTCCTTCTCAGATAAGATGCTCTGGGTCTGCATCCTTTGTAAGTCTCTATGGCGAAGCAGTAAATGTATCTTCAGTTAATCCGTATAGAAATGATCTAAAGAAAATCAGAGTAATTGTGGGAGACTTAAAATTGCCACCAGATGACTAGTTTTGGCAGCGCTATGGGAAAATGGATTGTCTGGGTTTTGTCAAGTGCTTGTTCCTCTGAGCTCATGTGTCTCACACATTAAATTTCTCTGTCACGACACAGAGAACGACACCTTTGGAAAACTTGCAACTGGCTTGAGACACAGCCCTCTCCTTGCGGGGGCCCGGCCGCTGCCGAGCACATCGCTGCCAGAGAGGGGAGGCACAGGGAGGCTCTGGCTCAGCCTTGGCCTTACATCCACACAGGGCAACAAGTGACCATGATTCGGGTCCTGAGGCAGAAGGTAGAGGCTTTGCTATTTTCCTGGTAGTGCCACAAGGCTCAAGATGACAGATCTCATTCACAAGCATGTGTGCTCTTAAACTGCTCAACTCTACAATGGCCCACAACGCTTTCAGGAGGAAAGCAAAGGTAGGGTGAAGGAGAGGTGCACAGGCACCTCCACCAGACCAGGGGACCGCACACCAGAGCATGCGTGTGCATCCTGCTGGCAAGGCCTGAGCTCCGTCTTTGCAATGCTCCCGCGGCTGCCCAGGTCCCGTGTCGGCCAGCGCCTCGGTGCAGCTTTCTCCTGCCGTGCCACGCGACTTTCCCATTAATACTCAGCAACATCCTGAGTGTGGAGAGGATGGGAGGAGGGAGATCGCACTGAACGTCTGAGCCAAAATCACCCATGTCTGTCTGCTGCCAAAGGTCCCTGGCTGCTCTCCTTGAGGTCTAGCCTAGATGTCTTTCCCAGGTATCATCGGCACTTTGTACTCTGGCTCTGAAGTTGCACTTCTAACACAGTATTTTACTGTTGGTGCCCCAAGGTTTAAGCTGCAGGTAATCTCTTTGTTAAGAATGGTTTAAGGTATCACAATTAGGCTTTGACTGTTCCTCTCTTTAACCTAATCTTAAAATTTTCCTTCATCTTTTAGCGTGTCATTTATCCCACCTGCCAACTTAATGCTTTTGCTAAATTTGTCTGTTTATTTAAACAGTCACCTTGTTTGTCAGTTATTCTGCCAAAACTCCACCCATGAGTTATAATCAGTAGCACACACAAGTGACCATTCAAAGCTGAAATTGATACAATCTGCCCTACAGCTTTGCAAAGACAAGTGCACGGAGAGAACCAGGGTTCCCACACACGCTGGCTGCCTGCGGCACGCCCAGCGCTCCCAACTCTGCTCCACAGGGCTGTGCATGCTTTCAAGGGATTCCTGCTGAACTCTTTTTCCTCGCCAACACCTCCCTTACACAGCCCATCTGTGAATGTGATGCAAGGCCAGAATGACAGACAGGATGCTGGGAACACCAGTGCAGTAAGAGGAAACAAAAGAGCCCCAAGTGAAAGCTGCACTTCATCCTTCCCCATCCACGGGGACCGAAGTACCTCTGAGCTTCCCACCACAGCCTACGCTTACTTTCGCTGCTACAGCTCTGGATTACAGCTCCACTTATGCCATGACAGGAACAGCACTGACTGCATCCTAGCAGCTGGTCCAAAGGCCACAGGTGGGACACAGGTACCCCAGGACACCTCGGAAAGGGACAACCTCCCTTTGCTGCTGATGTCCAACCACCACCATATCCAACGCTTCCCTTTCACAAGCACAAAGGAGCAAAGCCCTGCCAGAAGTCACTGACCAAACTCCCACCAACTTCACTCCAGCTTTGCAAACCAAAGAGAAGCATAAATATTCTTCTGGTCCTAGACAAGCATAAATGGAAAACCAGGAACAGAAATAAGATGACATGCAGTTTCAGAGCTGCATTGTACCAGACATCACACTTGCTCAGGCTGGCTGCGCAGGAGCACAGCACTCCTGGCTGGAGATGCGTCTCCTTTAACACACAAATTATGGCTCCATACAAGCTGACCGCTTCCATGACGTTAAAAGCTTTCCTCACTGAGACATTTTCATTTACTAGGATTTCATTCACTGACTACAAATGGCTTCTTACTCCAGACAGTTCTTTGTCTCGAGGGAGTGCCTTGAATGCCCAAAATGCTGAGCTCAATCTACGCATTGGAAGAGCCCTATAGAGCCCACTCCTCCTGCAGATGAAGTTGCATGCTCTGGTACCTGCATTAGCTCTGCCTCCCACCCCTTCATCTCATCCATGCTCGCCACCACAGATACCCGTGGTTTCAGCTACGATTGCCCCAAGGCAAGCGGACAGCCAAGGTACCTGACAGGATCACCGAGGGACAGGCAGGGTATCCCCAGGGTCTTGGTGAGTATTAAACTATTCACATGCTTTTATTGACTTAACATCACCTGCTGTGACCAGGCTGCAGGAATGGGATGCGATCCTGCCAAGCAAGGTCCCTAGTGTCACTCCAGTCTGCTTCGGACTGCCAGAAAGCCCCAGCTCCCGATGCCCTGGGACACGCTGCACCGCATGCTGCCAGCCTGCTCCATCCACTTACCAAGCACCAGCCCCTGCTCCCCACATACCCATCGACCACCCCCTGCCTCCCGCGGCACCGGTGGGCTCGGCACTGCCCCAGGGTGAGGCACAGCTGGGACTGCAGCCTGCTGGCACACACCTGATGCTGGGGCCTTCGGTCTCCCCCAGTCTGCCTGTGGCAAGGAGCGGGCAGACGGGCAGGGGGTGCGCTCACGCCATGCTCTGCAGCTGCCCAGCTCAGCAGCGCCAAGGCTGAGCCTCGCCTCAGGAGCGGGATCAGAAACTATGGCTTTTCAGTCTCCCCCTCTCTCCACCACTCCCCACCATCGTTTCCCTGGATGCCTTCTCCACCCTCCCGACAGCCAGCACACCAGCACATAGACATCCCTTCCTCCCAAGGACGATGACCTGGTAGATGGAGAGGAACCACCTTCTCCTTGGAGCAAGCTGGAAAGCATGAACCTCATCCTTAATCACTGAGGGTGGCCAAAGTGTCATCTGAGACAGTCCTATAAGCTTATGCCACCTCCTTCTCCACTCCCTGAACACTGCAGTGTCTTATGGCTCTTCCTAGTGATGCAGAAGTGCTGGGATTTATCCCTTGCTGCTGAACTGTTGAAAGCAGGAAACTCTACCAAGACTTAGGAATCAGAGACACCTGCCCTCACCCTCCTCGGGCACTTGGCTGCGAACACACTAAGCAGCACAGCAGCTCTGGGGGATTTGCCTGTCAGAAAGAGAGAGAGAAGTTGGCAGGGACAGTGTGGGCAATGAAACCCTAGAGAGGATCAGAAAGAGAACGGCTGCTGATGGATGCTGGGCTCTGCCGGCTCCTTTGGGTTGCTGTCAAGGTTTTATTTATCTGCAGTCCCACCCATCCCTTCCCTTTCTGACAGAAGGCACCTGGCACAGGCACTCAGTAACCATTTGCCTGTAGGATACCAAAGCTCTTCAGGTCCTATACAAACAATTTCATTTTTAATGAGAGGTTCCATCAGCTTGTACAAAGCATTTGTCCCTATGTATTGTTGATGAAAGAGGGAAAGAAAATCACATGGGAGCCCGTAAGGATCCCTGAACAACTGCATGTAGGAAGCAATAGCCATGGCACTCAGAAATCAGACTGGATTATCACCATGGCTTTTTTCAGCTTTGGAAATCAGTAAATTTACAAGAAAACTCTGTTTTTAAAAGAATTGTTTAAAAGCTTCCATTTATTTAACAGCACATGCCATTTAATCTGACAGTAGAGCACTAACAGGAATTATTCACTGAACTTGTACTGCACTTTCTGCATATCCCATTGACTAACCTTCCATCAAAGTCAAGGTCAAAGTTGATTACATGCTAGAGTAATTCAATGAGCAACAGTGAAATACATCCAACAAAGCCCAGGGAAGCTTTGAACTGACCCCAGCATCCACCCAGGGTACAGCAGCTCATGTTTGCACAGCTGTGAGGACAACAAAGACAACCTGCTGCAGCATCCCACATGCAGGGATGAAATGCATCTGAGAAAGCACATGACTTTCACCCCAGACATTTGAGCGTGACTCCCTGGATACATCGGACTCCCGGCTTACGCCAGTGCCCATGCCTCTCTCTCACCTCGCCAGGCCATGCCCTTCAGTCCGGCCCTATTTATTTGCCAGTTTTACGTTGCCTGCACCCGATGCAGGGTGAGCTCCGTTACCCGTTTGCTCAATGCCCTGCACAGACAGATTCTCATTAATTCTTGCTCCCACCACACAAGCACTAACTAACCCCACGCAAGCCGTAAAGGTGCCGGTTCCCTGCGATGCTCCCATCTCTGAACTGCGCTCAGACGGGCACGGTGACGGCAGGTGGCAAGCGGGGGGGAAGGCGGGACGGCATGACACAACACATACGGAGGGGAACCCGAGGAGGGAATTCTGCCCCTGCCCTGCCCTTCCCCATGCCCTGCCTTGCTCGGCCGCGCCCTGCCCGTCCCTCGCCCAGCGCTTCCCAACCCCTGCCCAGCCGTGCCCTGCGCATCCCCTGCTCTGCCCAGCCCCGACCTAGCTCTGCCCCTTCTCCATCCCCTGCCCAGCCCCTTCCTTTTCCTCTTCCCCCGCCCTGCGCATCCCCTGCCCGACTCTGCCCCTTCCCCAGCCGCTGCCCGCCCAGCGCCGTGCCGCCGCTCCCGCGGGCCGGCCGCGGCCCCGCCCGGGAGCTGCCCAAGGTACCGCCGGGCCGGGCCGGGCCGGGCCGGGCCGGGCCGGGGCTCCCGGCCGGAGCCCCCCGAGCCCCGCCGCGCTCACCAGGACGAAGGAGCTGCGCACCGCCTCCGAGACGCTCTGCCGCAGCTCGGCGGCCGTGCCCGGCTTGCTGAGCCGCTTCGTGAACTTCCTCACTTCCGACATGGCGACATGGTCCGCGCCGCGCCGCGCCGAGCCGAGCCGCGCCGAGCCGAGCCGAGCCGAGCCGCGGGCTGCTGCCTCCCTGCCTCCCTGCCGGCGGGCGGGCGCGGCGGGGCCGGGCCGGGGGCGGGCGGAGCCGCCGGGCGGCGGGCGGGGACGGGGACGGGGACGGGGAGGGTCCCCGCTCGGCCCGCCCCGCCCCGACCCCCGGCCCGGCCCCGCTTTGTCCCCGCGGCAGGTGCCGCCCCGGGGCCGGCTGCCCCGTGTGCCGCGCTCCCCCTCCCCGCCTCTCCTCCCTCCGCCGGACACCCGTCCTGCCCCGGCACGCAAAGCCCGGGCTGGGGCTCCGCGGGGGACAGCCAGCAAGCCCCCGGGCGGGCGCGGTGCCACCGCCTGGCACTGCCAGACCGTGCCTGCGCCGGGGAGGTGCTCCCGGCCGCACCGCAGCTGCGGGGGATGCTCCCTGACGGAGCTCCAGGGAGGCAGCAGCGGTTTGCCCAGCAAGGGCACGCCGGGGCTGGGGCCCACCCAACGGCAGCCAGCCTCTAGGCGAAGGTACCGGACGCTTACGCCAACACTACCCCGAGGAGGCTCGGTGCCAAATGGCGCACCAGTCCGTTTGGACTGGTGGTCTCCGTGCAGCTCTGCCCAAGGTGCGTCCCTGCTGTACTAGCTGTGTTCCTGTAAGGCTAAGCTGGATCCAGGACAAGATCTTATTACTGAGCATCTCCAACCTATAGCGTTTGCTATAGGAAAGCGCTTTGATTATAGAGGCCATGATCCCATCTGGCTGCCCGGCTGCAAAAGGCAGAAGTAAGGATGTGGAAGGAAGGTTCCTTAGGACTGAAGTTAATTCCTAGTCCTTGTCACTTTGTCATTGTGCACTGTTTTTAAGGATGGTGATTTTGAAATTATAATAGAAGTTGAGAGCGCCATTGATCCTTTATGTTTTGTACATTAAAGCCTTACTTTTAGATCTTTTTACTTATGTTATTGTGTGCTGTGTCTTCACAGCAAGATACTGAATTGGATAGAGTTGCCATGTAGTCATACTCTTAAGGAATTTACACATATTGTGCCATATGGCTGATTAAATACTGTCTACAAGGATCTCATTGGAATTATAGGCATGCCGTAAGTCACACAACATATAGAGAAATTGTTTCGATTATGAGAGCCAATCTGTAGGGGGTAATGAATACAGCCATTATGATCCAAACCATTCAAAATGTTATTTGTGACTTCTAAGGCATGCAAGCCAGTTATTGTTCTGCTTTTTAGCAGTTCACTAAAGGAGCAGCAGACACCATTTCATATTAAACATCGCTCTGATTTTTTACACAGAGGCAAAACAAATCTAAAAGTTTATTGTTAATTATCAAATATCTATTAGATGTGGGACAGAAAAAAAGAGAGTTTATGAGCCAGCGAATTAGTATTTTCACAAACACAAAGCTTTTCCAAATCTGTCTAAATTAAGAAGCAAAAACCCATTGTGATGCACAATTCCAGCTGCAGCACACAGGTTCACTTCCTTATCCCCGCACCCATGCACATTCTTGCAGAGATTTTACCAGCCACTGCAAATCGTCACACCATACAGCTCCAGCGACTGCACTGCGATGAACTGGGCTATGGCTATACTGGTAAGTAAAATCATTAGGTCTCATTCACCTGGCTGCGAGAGGACAGGTAACACAACGATGCTTGTCACAGAATGGGGTAGCCCTGTTCATCCTGCCTGCTGCGGAGAGCCCCTGGCCCCCGCGGCTCCTCAGAAGAGGCTGGGCACTGCAGGAGAGCACAAGCCAGCACAACACCAATGATCAGAGGCCAACACTTATGGCCGTGCCATTTCTGCCTTTGGTTTGCTACATTAGGAACAGCTCTGAGAACTGGAGTGTTTGCCAAGGGGCTGAGGAGAAGAGTGCTGTGACGGGTCACTTGACAAGAAATAAAATCATCCCTAGAGCACCCACCCTTCTTTATCCAGTCAGAAGCAAAACATTCCTACTAAGGTTATGAGCTTGGTTTGGTGCCAGCGAGGGGCTGCATCCGATCAGCTGCCCATCAGCATCCCACTCAACTGAGCTAAGCAGCCATGGAAAACCAGTGAACAGTGAGGCTGTTTTTTGGAGCTAAACATGAAAACAAAAGGAAAATAGAAGCAATGGGAAGGACATATCACATGAAAACAACATGCAGAAAGCTGTGACTCCCTCTCAGGAAGACCAAACATCAGAATAAGAGTCTCAAGCACAAGGAGTACTAAGGCAAGACAACAGCAGCCACAGTGACAAGACAAGCCCAAGGTTGCAAGGATTGAGGTTTTCATCTCCTTTTTCACTGGGAAGAAAGGCCAGTAATGGTTTATCACCATAAGAAAGGCACCCAAGAACATGCATGGCATTCTGGAGGTGCTGAGGAATTGCACTGCCTCAGATAAGCAAACTTTCTTGAACTCAGCCTGCCACGGGGAAATCGCGGACTCAACTGTGCTAACATTTTCACCTCTTCATTGAGACTAGAGCCTTGAGGTCCCCGATGTCATTTTGACCCCAGGCCTTTCCAAAACATAAGCATAATTGAAATCGCTTTCATTTCCTTCCCATGTACATAACTGCAGCTTCTCTTTTGCCTTTAGCAGATTCAATCAAGAGCCTTGAGCACCAGGCTCTCCAGCTGCCAGGCTACAGCTGATGGATTGACCGCCCTTTTCCCAGGCACGTGCATTTATTGGAAGCCCAGGAACAGCAATGAACACCAGATTCTCTGAAGAAAGAAAGAGTCTTTGCTGCAGGCTGAGACTGTCTTTA
Source organism: Ciconia boyciana (assembly GCF_034638445.1). NCBI lineage: Eukaryota > Metazoa > Chordata > Aves > Ciconiiformes > Ciconiidae > Ciconia > Ciconia boyciana. The sequence goes on from NC_132945.1 coordinate 10,145,652, forward strand.
GGACAGGCAGCTCTTCCCGCTTCCTTTATCTGTCACCCTCTACTCACCAAGTTCAGACAGGGAATTCCTCTTTCTGAGGAAAGAATCAAATTCAACAGAAATGTGCTCTGCTACTGGCCAGGCTTTATGACCCACCCAACCCAAAAGGAAGCTTCAATAAAACATAAGTATCAACTCAGGGGAAAAAAAAAAAAAAGAATAAAAGAAGTAGATCTGCTGAGACAACGTGGAGTTCACAGGCAAAAGGGAACTCCTGGCTGATCCAAAACTCCCAGCCTGTAGCAGCTTTTGACTTTGACTATGAACTTTAAAAAAAACCTGAACCATCCTTACAGCAAGCACAGAATTAATGACATGACACTAAAAAACCAGTGGAAATTTCAGTGTTTTGCATTATGTGTGTTGGTGGTGAAAACGCACAATATCAGGGTGTGGGCGAAGAGCTGTCCAGGTTACTTCAGCCAGCAGCCAAGGAGGAGATTTGAAAGGAAGGGAGGGATGATGCCACACTACAATCTTTTCTCCCAGGAAATCTTAACGTTCCCAGAGAAAACAGCATAGTCAGGCAACCCGAGATAACTGCAGAAGGAGACATATCCATCTTTATGTGACTTTCTAGAAAGCTAAATTCTTAACCACATCCATTCCAGCATTCAGACTGTCTGGGTTTTGCTTCCCAAGCCATTGGGGCATCCACACCTGCCTGGCTGATCAGAGGGTGAGCAGCAGCACCAGCCTGCAGTGATCAGTGAGGAAACACGCTGGAAGGTATAGCCAACATGGGCGAAACAGCTCTCCTGCCACCACCTCCCCAGATCTGGTGGACAGCACAGACTACAAGAAAAAATTTGCAGGGGACATCATATTAGACTGGTAGTGGAACCCTTCCCACTTACCAGTAGCACTATAGCACAGAGGATGCATTAAGGAAGAATAATTTTTTTTGGCTAACATTTATCAGTCTGAAGCTGATGCTGATATAAGGTCTGGAACCCTATATAGGGAACTCCTGGGCCAGCTCTGAAAACCTCCCAAACAAGTTGAAGGGTTAGTGGCAGGCTTAGGATTTCATTTCTCACAAGCCATCCAAGATAAAAGGCACTTAATATCATTAGAAAATAATCCTGTTTTGCACTGCCTTCACTGGTTATCTGTGGGCCTTTTTATCCCCTGCAAATGGGCCTATCCCAGAAAAACACTTAACTAAGTGATTAACCTTAAGCAGGTGATTAATCCCAGTGCTTCACTCCATTGGATAGGGGCCTGCATTCCTGCAGTGAACCTGCAGGACTCAGTAACCCAGATCCAGACAGGCTTTTTTGCTGAGGAGGGAGAGGATTATAAATGCCATTACATCTTCAGTTTCCCAGCTTCAAAATTCTTGTGAGATACCGCTGTGATGTTTTAATTTATTTCAAATACTTCAAGATTTAAAAAAAAAAAAAATTTCTCTGCTTGCTGTAAGGATGGTTCAGGTTTTTTAAAGTTAATAGCCAAAGTCAAAAGCTGCTACAGGCTGGGAGTTTTGGATCAGCCAAGAGGCCCCTTTTGCCTGTGAACTCCATGTTGTTTCAGCAGATCCACTTCTTTTTTTTTTTTTTTCCCCTGAGTTGATATTTATAAACATCTGCACATTTACGTCTCTTGATCACAAAGCCAAGACACAGACTGTTCCAGGTCCTCAAGTGAAGAACTCTTCAAGAAACGCTTTTTGTGTAGCTCGTGCCTCCTGCCAAAGCAAGGGAACAAGCTGTGTATTTGGGTAATCTGATCAGACATCGCTCCTTAGCTATACACGCAGCCAGCCAGCACTTCTGGCGTGCTCAGAAGTCCGGTCGTGGCACCAGGACAGTTATGAACACTGTGCAAGGCTGGACAGGGCAAGAGCAGCTGTTTGGGCTCCACAGCTACTGCTGTTACTCCCTATGTGCCATCTGTCCTGCCTACTGACTCGCGTCACTTACCCCTAGAGCTGTCAATGGGACTGTCAATAAGCAGCTACTTATTGTGGGCTTCTCTGTGCCTGTGAAGGGAGCATGCTCCACTGTGCAGCAGTAAAGTGATACTTAACTCAGGGCTACACAGTCCTTGCTGTTAAAGGGCTGCCCTCTGCTGATTTACCCAGGATTGCACGGCCACAGCTCCTCGAAGATGGGAGGAATGCCAAGTCCAAGCACTGCCTTTCCCAGAAAGGCACCATCTGCATGAACACTCAACTCAGCAGGACCAAACACTGCTGCACTTTGCGCCAGGGCTGCTGTGCTCCTTGCGTTCACCTGCCTCAGCTCCTGGGGATGGCAGTCACAGCAGCCGCACTGTGCCCACAGCTGCTGGTGCATCCTGTGAGCTCCCACCAGTGTCCACCTTCGTGGAAGAGCATACAAGGGTCTGCAGGGACCATGGGTAAACTCCTCCTTGCACTAAGGATCAGTGAAGTAGCACTAAGAGGTACCACCAGTAATGGTGAATCCCTTTGACGTACCACACTGTTCTTAGCATAGCTATAAGACTTAAAGAGACAATATTGGCCCAGTGGCCACCAGATTTTTGTATTTTGTTGAAGTACAACAAATAAAAGTTCTCCCAAGGTTTAGTTCCTGGAAAATAATATACTTTATCATAAAATGTGATTTAAGAAAATGAAACCAAGAGACATGCTGCTTCTGAAACACCTGGTGTTAACTATTTTCAGATACAGAACTACAAATTAGATGGACAGCTACTCCAGTATGTCTCTAAATGCCCCCTTAATTTTTCTGAAGAGACCTTTTTTTTTTTTTTTCCTCTTCTGCCACAGAGAACTGGTCAGAGATAAAACCTCCCCTAATCACTTCAGGTATTCTGTACACCCAGACGGTGGGAGAGGGGTCAAGACATGGTTGTTGGTGAGGGCCAGCAGGAACCTACTGGGCTCACTGTACAAGTGGAGAGTGCCGACAGCTGCTGCAGAGCTGCTGCCTGCACCAGCACTGCACAAACACGGTCATACGCAGCAGCACAGCGCTGCCTCGGCTGTCTCACTGCCCGTGCGGGCCACATCCCTAACCCTAGAGAGCAGAGCATTGCAAAGACACGCTTTCCCTGGTGCGAGAACAACTTCTGGTAAATTGAGCCCACCAGAGAACACTTGAGGGGCAGAGGTTTGGGTCTGTTCTAGTGTTTGACCACCCTGACAGGGAAAAAAACCAAACCACTGTTTCTTATGTTTAAATGGAATTTCCTATATTTCATTTGTGCCCATTGCCTCTTGTCCTTCCACTGGATACCACCGAGAAAGGTCTGCATCAGTTGTCTTTACCCTGTCAGGAATTTATACGCATGGGTACTATCTCCCTGAGCCGCCTCTTCTCCAGGCTAAACAGACCCAGCTCTCTCAGAGCATCTGACACCTGGGGAGAGCCTAAGCTCTTCATCATCTGAGTAGCCCTTTGCTGAGTAGCCCTCAGTATATCCATGTCTGTCTCATACTGGGGAACTCAGCACTGCACACTGAGTAGGCCACTGAGCTGTGGCTTCATCAGTGCTGAGGAGAGGGGAAAGATCACCTCCTTTGAACTGCTGGCAATGCTCTTCTTTGTGTTGGACCTCTTTTCTGCATCCTGGATTACAACTAAGCAGATGGGAGTGACGGTATGAGAGCACAGGGTTTGGTTTAAGAAGTAGAGCTGTACGGTAATGAAGCAGAACCCAGCTTATGAGTACGCCCCTATTTATCTTCCTCTGCTTGAAGTCTTGAAAGATCATTTACAGTAACTGACACACAAGAGGATTATTAAGATCTCACACAACTCCCATGAGCATCTCTCTAGCTTAGACAAAGAAGACGGCAATTAAGAGGAGGATATACACAGCTGCTACCGCTGCTAGACATCCCACTTGAGGTCAAAATGCCATTGCTGCCTGGTCCCAGCCCAGTATTTTACAAGACAAGTCTGTGTGAAAGGCAGAAGAAAAAAGTGGTAAAAATCTCCTTTATGTTTGTTTCCTTGTACAGACACGTTAGGCCAACTGGAAAACAGTATGAAGGGGTCACCATCATTCAAATAAATCTATTTCGCAGTATGGTCTACAGCATGAATTACTGCACTTAAATCAGGCCAATATAAGAATCTCTCACCTTTTCAAAATTTTTTAACTTCAATATCTGTTTCCAGACAACAAAGGCAAAGAGCTACAAGGGCAGCTGTGTGGATCTCCTGCTCCTTGTGCAGGAACACATATACCAGGAGTTGAGGTTGTGCCCATGGCAGGCTGGGGAGTGGTCTGGACCTTTCCAATTCTGTTCTCTGAATGCCTTGTGTAAATGTGACCCTCCAGGGTGTTTGTATGACACTAGATCCATTACAGAGCTCTTCCCTGCCAGAACAACGCTTTGTCTTCACCTTGAAGACAAGAAGGCAGGAACAGGGCTGAAGTCCTGTTCTGAAGGGGATGCTTCCATAGGCAAATGTTTGACCAAGCTCGGAAGCAAGACAGGTCAAGTAAGCATGAAGAAATGGCTGATTTACAGACCCAGCCGTATCACAGTATTCAGAAGTGCGCTGATCACAGACAAGGGAACTGTAAGCAGAACAGGTTGCAGCATGGTCTGGTCTAAAAGAAGCTCTCATTGGTATTTATTCTGGAACTCCATGTCACTCCTGAGCCACTTTTCCACATGGAGGAATGAAATCTTGGCCAGTACCCCCACTACCCTTCCAAGCTTTCCACAGCTTTCCTCAGAGGTAGAACAGTGATGGCTGGTTGGGGTTTTCCTACAGAAGGCAGTACAGTGAATTCTTGCAGGCAGCCATCTCTCTCCTTCCAGAGACAAAAACTTCCCTAGCTTGAGTAGCATCAGCAGAACTGACACTGTCTTAAAGTAAAGCAGAGCACTTTTGCAGGTACGACAGCAGCTCCTACCCATGTCTCACAAGATGGCTGTTCTCACGTGAGGAGGTCTGATGAAGTTAAGTCTACCTGTTGATAGCACTGATGTGGTTTTCTTCTTTTTTGCCCATGACCTTTCATGCTTCACAGATGACAACATGCTTACTTCAGTTCCTTCAGGATTTGGCAGGCAGATATTATTCTCAAGGCACCCAAGTGTCTAGGAGCACAGGCCCCACTGAATCGGATAATGTAACTACAGGATTTTCACACTTGTGAAAACACAGATTCATGGATTAGGTTCTTAATCAAGCAAATCAAAGGTTAGCTTAAAGGAGAGAGCCTGCTGTTGCCTGACATTAAATTCACATTACAGAGGGATTGTCAAATGCTACCTGGATTCTGAAAGTCTTGTAAGAATTTCCTGGGCTGGCATCGGAGCCAAAGGTTAATGGTCTTTTGTCATTAAAAAAATCTGAGTTCAAAACAGAATGATGGAATAGAACAATGCCAGCCTGTTGTCTGGGTCTGTACTTGACTTAAAAATTGTTCAGTGCTTTGAATTAGTCCAGCATCCTGTGTGGCTGCCCTCTTCAGACTGTATCCTATGCTCCAGAAATTTATTTATGCTTGCAGGCAATAGCCAGGTGCACCAAAACAAAATTTTTTTTTTTTTTTTTAAAAAGCTTTTCTGGTTTAAGAATAGCATTTGAGTATTAGGAAAAGTCCAAATGAGCAAAAGTGCCCAGACAGCAGACAGAAGCAATTGCTGGACAGAACTGAGCAAAGATTCCAGTTTGATAACAACTTCATCCCCACGATCAATTTTCTTTATCATTTTCCTCAGCTTAAGCAGAGTACTCATTTCGAAGTATCAGCTGTCAAGGTTACTGGCTGTTTCACAATGAATCTATTCAGGCCATAATCATTGCTCCTCAGGCAACCACTAACTTCCAGTTCAGTGCCCAGTTAATTTTGTCTTCACAATGAGATCCAAAAGCACGTCCTCCTATCGGCTGCCATATCTTTTGAACTAAGAAAAAAGCCCACCCAGTCTTAATGATTTTTAGAACACCCAGCAACATTTGATAGGAAGTGTTCCTTAGAGTTTTTCTTTCTTCAAAGTACAACAGGTCTTTAAGGTCTGTTTCTGCTCTGAATTAGCCTACTTCTCATTTAAAATCACATTTTTTCCAAGCTTGACTGCTTTAAACACAAATACCCAGTAGTTTACTATGAGAAAAAAGAAAAACAAATTTAAGTAAATGAACACATTCACTCATCAATTATTACTTGTTTCTATTATAGAAGAAATTAAAAGTAGAGAGCCAAATAATAACTGGGAGTACACTGACATGGTTTGCGGCAGGTAAGAACCTTACCTACACCTGTGACAGATGACAGAACTAGAGAAATATTACGCATTTTTGGAGGAGTCTATGTCCTCCTCAGACAACCCTAGCAGCTATAGCACACACACACTGGGGAAACACAGAACATGTTTGACACTGTGCTCACCTCCAGTACTAGAAAAATCACCACCATGGGTACAAGCATAAAACCTACCAGCTCACCATGTAATCTGGGGAAAAACCACCCCACTGCAGTCTCAAAACCCACCTTTCACAAATTTCCCCAAAGCAAATCCAAGTACAATCTGAGTAGCACTGTGAATAATGCAGTTCAGAATGTCCGTAACATCTTGCAAGAAGCATGACCTCAGTAAGAACTTACTGAATTTGTAATAAGTTTTAGATTTTTTTCCTGAGCAAGTACATACTGTAATAGTTAACGAGGCCTCCAACTGTTGAACCCTTTAATTGACAACAGTTTAGAGGAAGTTCCAGCAGTGCTGAGTTTGAGAAAATATTGTGCAAGGTCTTTCAGAGATTTCCATGAATCTAAGTCTTGAGGCTAAAAACACTGAAAAGCCAGAGATGAAAATGAAGTGACTGTTAAAGACACCGATCAACACTGATCCCAGCTTTGTGTCAGACCATTTAGCAGTTACTTCCATAAAAACAGACCCTGTTGAAGAACTGAACAACTTAGACACAAATTCACCTAAGCAAAGCCCAGTAGGACTAAAAAGACAGAAATGGCATTGGGACATTTAGATATACAACCAGAAGAAGTAAGTGGAAAAAGAATTAAAGACAACAAGAAAACACTGTGAGGCTGGTCAAACACTGTGACAGGTTACCTAGGGAAACTGTGGAGTGTCTATCCCTGGAAATATTAAAAGCCCAACTGGACATGGTCCTGGTCCTGTGCAACTTGCTCTGACCCCGGCTGACCAGGGGGGTGGACTACAGCTCCAGAGGTCTCCCTGAACCTTGAGTATCGTGTGATTCTGTAACAGGCTGTTCTGATAATCGCCATAATATAATGACAGCCTTTATTCAGAAGGGTACTTAAGGATGTGCTTAAGTTTATGCATGAATCCTACAAAACTCAAAGGAGTTACAGTTATTGGAAGCACAAACTTATTTGCACAGCTCTAAGCATATGCTCATCACTTACTGCAGTTAAAGAAAAATTTACCCACAGGCTTAAACAAGTACTCGGGTCCTTTTCTGAATGGCCTTTTGTCTGTTCTTTTGTACGTAGCACTTGGCTTCACTAGTTTTTCGTGCTCTATTTACTTAGTATTATATTCTGATCACATTTCCACACAGAAGCCTGAAACACTGTCACTAAAGCACATACAGGAAAAAATAAACAGTTTCATGTGAACTGAAAAGCCTCCATAGCATCTTGGCCAATACTATTAGCAAAATACTAGGCAGAAGTAGCAGCTATAGCCCTTAGCATAAAGAACCTGGAACCACAACTCCAGTACTAGATCCTCAGAAGTAGTCAACAGTTCCCTACAGCCTTCCGGTTTATTCCCACATTCACAAAATGAAGCAATGTGTTTATATGCAGTTCTCAAACAAACAAGCTATCATATATAGAGAGAAAACACAGAAAACAGACATTGACAAGACACAAATAAATTTGCATTGCTTGATATTCCAGTAAAAAGCAGCATGCAAGTTTGCTTCAGAAGACAGCAGCTTAGCATTCACTTACACTTGCAAATTCACTTTGAATCAAGTTTGAAGAGTGGCTAGTTTCCAATGCTTTCCTGAACAAGCAGCAAATTGCTAATGGCAGGCAAAAAAAGCATACAGCAGCTTTCCCTGTGCCTGATAAATCAATTCTGCCATGTCTATGGCTAATGTTCTTAATATTTAATGGTGTAAGCATCATGTCAGTGGCTGAGTTCAGCATTGCTTTCAGTTAAAAACCAAAAAAATCTCACCAACCAAAAGAAACAAATACCCTTACCCTTTTTAACTTGAGAAAACATGACTTGTGCAGCGTTTGAAGATCCAATTTTAGCATTATTCATCTACTTGAACTGTTGTTTTTGCCCTCTGCACATGCTCTGGGATGGATGCCCAGCACTGAAAGAGACCAAGGTAGTAGAGAAACAGCTCTGTTTCCATTCATAGCTGCTTGCTGACAGGAGCCAGTTACAGTAGAAGTTAGGTGTTGAAGGGAAGAGTTCAAGTGATCTGTGACACTCCAATCAGCTCATTTTATTGATTCTTGGGAAGGGACTGAATGAATTCAGACATTTCCTGTACCAAGGTCCTTTACCATGGCAATTCCTCACTTCTGCCTCCTGGCAATTCTCATTCACATTCTGTCAGCAGAATTTTGATTACATGGATGTCAACAACTTCTGTTAAAGAACAAAAGGTTAAGTAGGCCCTTAGAAGAAGCAGTCCAGAGAGGTACCCTCCAGCACAAGGGTAAGTGTTTTATTTTAACAGACCTCCAGCCATGCATTGCTTGTGTTCAAGAGAACATCACTTCCCAGTGCAGGGGCACTGCCCGATGTACGTACAGTGAAGGCACTTGACTGAGCAAAACAGGCTCAGCAGAGTAACTGACATTGACCTGCAACTTAACATTTACCTGCAAAGAGAACTTGGAGGCTCTAGATAAAAGCAGAACCCAGCTGTGTAAGGTACCAGACAAGCCTTAAGACCCAAGTAGTGGACAAAATTAGACAGGACACAGCACCACTCAGACCGGACTGCCACTTGACTGATGCAACTTTTGGAAGGACAGGGAAAGAGGCACTGATTTCTGAACCATTAAAAGTGTGCAGCATAGTTCAACTGGGGAAAAAGCACAGAGAATACTAGATCACTGCAGAGGAGCACCAGAACTGTGAGTGCTAGAAGCTAAATAGAGAAAAATGGAAGTCAAACATCTTCCTCAAGATCTGCTTTATTTACTGCCTGCACAAGTTCCTAGATAATGAAAAACAACAATAACCTTTTTTAATGATCACCTGAGTACTGAAGGGGTTGTGTTGAACCTGTTGTTAATAGAGCTTCTGGCAGCTACAAGGAGAAACTACAGTTCAACTTAGGTCTCCAAAGTAGTCATGTTTAAATCTTTGAAAAACCCAAACCATTCAGATCATTAAGAGATTACAGAGGAGACTGTTTGCATAGAACATTTAAAACAACCTGTGTCATGGTTTAGCTTCAGTTGGCAACTAAGCACCACACAGCCGCTCGCTCACCCTCCCCACCCGGTGGGATGGGGGAGAGAATCGGAAGAGTAAAAGTAAGAAAACTCGTGGGTTCAGATAAGAACAGTTTAATAACTGAAAAAATATAATAATAATACATTGTAATTAAAAGGAAAACGACGAGAGAGAGAGAGAACCCAGGGAAAACAAAACAAAAACAAACAAGTGATGCAAGCGCTCCCCCCCTGCCGACTGATGCCCAGCCAGTCCCCGCAGCGGTCTCTGCCCCCTGGCCAACTCCCCCCAGTTTCTATACTGAGCATGATGTCATATGGTATGGAATAGCCCTTTGGCCAGTTGGGGTCAGCTGTCCTGGCTGTGCCCCCTCCCAGCTTCTTGCGCACCCAGCAGAGCATGGGGAGCTGAAAGGTCTTTGACCAGTGTAAACATTACTTAGCAACAACTAAAACGTCAGTGCGTTATCAACATTATTCTCACACTAAATCCAAGCCACAGCACTGTACCAGCTACTAGGAAGAAAATTAACTCTATCCCAGCCGAAACCAGGACAACCTGCCAACATGCATACCATTAATGTTGCAGGATCCCTCCTGAATCCCACTTAGTCCCAAATCTACATTGAACACTGCATGTTGACAGAAGCCAGGTCTTCAGTCACTGAAAAGCTGGGCTTGAACCCATCCTCTTATTTGTATTTCTTACCAGCTAATAAGTGCTCCCTCCTCCTGTTACTCATTACTAATTTTTGCAATTGGTATTTTAACTATAATATGGGGAAAGCAGGAATGGGACAGCAGCACACCTGAAAAAAAAGCATACCCCAAAAAAACAAGGCAAAGCACATATGGCCTTCCTGTCTCTGGAACCAGATGGGAGAAAAAGGCATATGTGCCAAGACACTAGAGGGAAGGTACCTGTAAGCAAAGTGATGGTGTTCATACTGCACAATGCAGCTTCTTAGCTTGCATTTGTCACTAAACATGTAGAATATCTATGGCAAGCTTCAGAATTGTCTGGGATCAGCTCACAGGAATCACAGTCAATTAGTCTTCTACATATATAACCTATTACAGAAACTTGTTTTTGGAGTCACAAAACAAATGTAGTCTTGTGCCTCTCCCCACTTCTGTCAATTCAGTGGAGCTCAAAGTAACAAAAAAAAAATCTGGAGTTTAACTAGTCTCATCTATACAGGTACTTTCAAATCCAAGAGTCAAACTTACTCCAAATGTGTCAACTGAAAAAATTGTATATAGTGTGCACCATTTTTGTATTTATTTTGTCTGATGATGTACCCCCTTGCAAGTGCCTTTCTTGTTCAAGACAATTTTACAAAGTCATGGTCAAATTCACCTGTTAAAAAAAGAATTAAAAGGAGAGTGATACTCATTTCCTGCCTTTCCATGCCTTCATACTTCCACTAATGGGAAGGAGAAGATTCTTTACACACTTCTGAAGTCTCCTCCTCACACTAAACTATCATATAACTATTCTTAATTCTGCTTAATATCCAGTTCCAGCATTCCATTCCCCATTTCTTCAGAAAGAAAGCTGTCAAAGAAGTGACAAGATCAGGAAAAGTAGAACTCAAAGTTAACAAGTGCATGCAAGATCAATGATCTGAGAAACAGGTCAAAACTACTTAGACAAAAGGCAAATTTATGAATCAAAATGGAAAAGAAGCAACAATTTCCAAGTGTGTGACCAAGTTTAATGATACATCTGTTCTCTGAAACACTTGACCATCAATAACATTTCATGGGTTATGATGCCCAGAATGTTACTTCATAGGTGTTTTATATGAATATTTACAAAGACTTTCAAAATTCAGTGGCACTAAACAAACGAGAAGAACTTAAAACTTTAAGCTACAATGCTTAAAAAATGTAAACAGTTTATTTTACATAGTTGTAAAATATAAGAACTTTCTAATGCAGCTTAATTTTATCTGGAAGGTGAATACATCCTGGTGCCCATGAACAAGGAATGAGAGAATTCTTTACACAAGTATTGTGCTCCAGTGTGCAAAAAAATTATATATAAGAAAGGAATCTAAAGTCCACAACAATTAAAAGACAACAAAAAAGTTTTCACATCCTGAAGTTGAGAAATTTATAAAAACATTTACACATGGTTGCTGACCCATCAAAAACTTGCACAACTTAAAATTCTGAACAATAGCTACTACAAATTCAAGATCTTTCTCAAATGGAATTTTGTGCAAAGATCAGACTAGATCATTCAGCATTTTTCCAGCCATACCTCCAACCTTCCCTTCCCGTCCCCATTCCTGACATCTAGTGGCCACAAGCACCACTAAAATCCTTTTGATATATGTTCAAATTAGTGCACGTAGCCAAAAGGCACACACATGTGTGAATACATTTTCGTGCAGAAACCTGTGCAGGTTCACAATTACATTGCAAAACAACTGTTCGTAGAAAGTTTAGAGTCTAATGTTTGGCAGGATTATTCTTACACATTCCTTTCTATTCTACAAGCCCAGGTGTTAATAGGTAGACACTGCTTTCCGAGGATCCAATATTTGAGTAGTCTTAAAATAAAGATTTAAAAATAAAATCAGCCTGTAACATTATTATATTAGATACTTTACTTTTGCCTGCATTATTTATGGAATTTTAATCCCACAGTACCATAGCTTTATGCTGTCAGTTGCAAAACAACTAAGATACATATTTCTTTTTGTTAATGAAGACTTTGATTGCTCCAGTAAAGTCAGCTGATAAAAGCACTTCTGTGTGATCTGTCTTCAAAGCTCCTTAATAAGGAAAGAGAATAAGCTGTTAGTTCATTAAAAGCAAAATTTTTTTAAAATTAAACTCTCATTAAAAGATAATCTACCACCGTGACAGCCTTCTTCCTCTATCACATTCCTGTTATCTAGCCAATACTTCAAGAAACATCTGCATTTCTAGGAGAGGGAATTTTAGTTATATATTGGTACAGCTCTACCTCTTAAGAGCTCAGGTGTAAAAAGAATAATCCTAAAGTACACAGGACAACAGCTATGCCCCTCACTTCTCATTCTCTCAGGTTTTAAGAATGCAACAGCTGCATAAATGTTCAACCGCTAAGGTAGAAATATATATCCATGCCACTGCAAGGACTTTTAATCTCAAGAAACCACCCTCCCAAATTGAAAGCTTCATAATCTTTTCCTCCTCATACCATGGTATCAAGCAGAGCTCATCTTAAAACACCTACCAGAGGGTATGGTATCTGATGTTTCAGAATCTTCTCCCTTACTTTCAGCCTCTTGCTTTTCAGAAGTTTCCAGTGACACCATCAAACCAGGATTTGGAGCAAAAATCGCAGATGTGACCACTGCATTGTGTGCTTCAGAAAGACAATCCAATTTTGATTACCTTGTTTCAAGGAATTGTTAATTTTACAAGAATAGCAGGCATAAAGTTTAGTAAATATCCAAGAATCTCAGGGCTAGTGGCACCAGGTAAGCTCATCATTCAAGGAGCAACTGTCCTTGTTTTATAAGCTTAGGGATCTCAGAAGTTCCTGTAAGTGCCCAAAACTAACTGGCAAGAGCTCCAAAACACGTTTGATATAAACATGGTCCCGCATTTCCCAAAAACTGTGTGTTTGTAGGAGATAAGAGTTGCCTTTTTTTTTTTAAATCCTGCCATGAAAGAAAAAACATTTTCATTTGTTTTCAAAGCTACTTTTCCATAAAGGATCTAAGGATTCATAATTATTTTGATTAGTACACTTATACAACCAAGTTCTGCCTGCTAAACATTACATTCATTCAGAATCTCTTACTGAAGCTGGACAAAGTCTTAGCTACTCTGTCTCTTGCCATCCCAATCCTGCATCTGTAGAGATTTGCCTGTGGACAAGGTTTTCTGAGAGTCCAGTTATTGAAAATCCACCAATTACAATGCATCTTGCTAATAATTTGTTCAAACTAAATGAATAGCACTGCTGAGCAAATAAAAACTAGAAGATAAAAATACTTAATTTTTTAAATCATATGAACTTTGATAAAACAAAGATCAAAGGTTGATTTTTACCTTTAATGCCTTCCCAGAAATCATTACGGTCTCTTCTTACAGATGTAAACTTGCTCAAGTCATGGTATGTACTCCAAATATAAACGTACTTATCTTCCGAACCACTTACGATGTAGGTAAAGTCATGGCTAAAGATTCAAAGAAGGAAACACATTACTTTTCTTAGCTGTTCAAGCAACTATTACAATAGCTCTCCAGAGGACTTGCAGATTTACAAGTGTAACCAGGCTAAGTTCACAATTCAAACTGATCCTTTATTTTAGTGACTGCAGCTCAAAAACATAAACAGTCAAAAATGAATGTGCATGCAAGCTTCCTGATGCTCTCCATCTGGAAGAAAAAATAGTTCTCATGAATAGCACACAGAAGCTGTTCCCCTGCAGCTTCCAACATAGATGAGGGTTAATCTAACAGCTATACTAAGCAACAAGAAAATGGCATAACCTTTAAGTGCCATTTGCATCTGTTTGAGTCTGGAACCTGTGTGAACACCTGAGACTCTGTAACAGGAGTTATTTACAATACAATCACGGGCAAAAAAAACCCACATTCAACATGATTGTAACCAGATAACTGCATAATGCACACTGACGGAGACAAAACGGTACCTGCAAATCCAACTCAGTACTTACTTTTAATTTACCTACTGCATGAATATGCTACATATCTGAACTCTAATGTTAACTATGCTACAGCCCTCTAAGTAGAGATTACTTAATTTGGGAAATTGATCTTGAGCAAGGGGGGCTGGACAAGATGACCTCCAGAGGTCCCAACCTCAGCTATTCTGTGAAATACTGTGTCAGCCTTAAAGATGCTTTCAAAGGCCAACAGCTGACAATCAAGATTAAACTTGGCATTATTCATTAAGCACTGCCGCCCTCCTCTGCTCAAACATCCAGGTTAAACAGATACCCAAGTGTTTTTCCTCTTTGGCTTCTGCAAGACTCAAAGAGGGAATAGAACAGATACTCTTTTCCCTCTACTCCCTCTCTTTTATTACCTTAAAAACCAGTATTTCCATGACAGTCACAGTAATATACTCAAACTCAGAAAAGCATCCTAGGCCAGCACAGAGAAAGATGACAAAAAAGAATTCCAGCTCAGATTTGCAGGCTGTTTCCTGACAGTGATGATACACAGGCAGTGACCAACAGCCTTGGGCAACAGTTGGGTGACCAACACATCTGCAACAATACCTGACAAAATTAAGGAAATAAAACCTATTTATCATGGAGGGGAGAAAAGAGGCAGTGTCCCAGCCCCACCTGTTCTAGCACAGTTCCTGTATTTTCAGCAGTAGTAATGGACATGCATCGTACTGTCATTATGAAAGGATTCACTCATCCACAGAAGCTCCCTGCTTGTAGGCAGCTTTGTCATTCTTGACTAGAGCCTTTAGTTACCTTTGTATTCCAAGCTAAGTGACATTTCAGAGGCTCAGCTGCATACCAAGGTAAACAGATTATTTAAACGAAAGCCTCCGTACTTCAGCCACAGCATTTCCCAAATCCAACAACTCCATTGCTATAATACTGTCTTACCTAAAGCTGGCTTTGATTTGGCTGCTGCTGTTGACATAACCTTTGTATTTCATAGATAAAGACAGATCTCTTAGGTCATACAATCGGATTCTGGAATCATTTGATGTCACTAGTATCTAGAAAAGAAATAAATAAAATTTAGAAATGGAAGTCATTAGCATGCCCAAGAAGGAGCAACAGAGTTCATTCAAACAGTCAGAATTCCCAGTTCTTTTGATAAAAAAGTGACATAGACAAATAAGAGGTCTAAAGAAGCAGAACAAGATTTAGACAATGACATTTTTCTCTCTCATATTCTGTCAATGGATAGAAGACAACTTCAATGTCAAGATCATCCTGACTAGTCTGAACCAGAACAGCTGCTCTTTACTGAAGTCAAATGTGGGCCCTAAGAACAGTCATCAATTTGCAAAGGATATTTTGGAACACGTTCCACAATAATATAGCAGACCAGCTATTCTACTGAGGTAAATTTCTGGAGAGTCATGAGCTATCAGCCATGAAGCACAGATCAGAGGCCACTGTCTGCTATATAAACAAACTGAGCTTTTCTTGGTTGATGTGCGTTTGCTTCCTTTTCACATTTTTCAGATCAGAAGCTTAAATGTACTTATAAGGAACAGAGAAGTCTATGAAAGGGTCATCAGAATGAGTAAGGGCATTCAGCTGATTAGCCTTTTTATGGTACCTTAGAAGTGGAGCAGATTGCAGGTTAGCAATAAGTCTCAAGATGATGCTAGGAAAAGGGTATAGCAGAGTAGCAGTCAAATACTGACCCCTACTTATCTAATCATTTATGCAACAAAGTTGTGACAACTCTTGGAACACCATTCCCATCAGATTAAAGAGTTCATGCTGAGCTGTGTTTCATTACATCACCTAACATGCCAACGCACAGCATTTGACGCAAACCCAAAGACACTATTGGTTCCTGAATCTTCCACGTCTTTGGAATTAACTAATTTCTGTGTCATTGATAAGAATACAATATAGGTGATAACAACTGGTGATCTACTACTCTAGAGCCAGCTGTTGACCCAACATCACCCCTGAAACTTTGTATACAAGTGAGAAACTCTCCAGCTTTAGATTACGACTTTAATATTCAACAGCATGTTTTTTGCTTCATGAGAATTTGACCCTTTCAACAGAAGGCTTCAGCTTAGACTGAAGCTAAACAAAAGGACCGATTCTGAAGAACAGACTACACTTGTTTGGATAACAGCTTCTGAGCTTTCAGCGTTTTTACCAGCTTCTGTATGAAGCACATTTCCAAATGAATATTAAATTAGAGAGAAGTTATCTATGCCAAAGAAATTTTCACTGAAAGCCATCTGTAAGCATTTTCTCACCTTTACATTAATCAGAGCATAATGTCATTTTTAAAAAAGTCTATTTTACCACTATTTAGTATTGTATTAGTCTAAATCAGCAAAGTGTTCATTTTAGTAGTGTTAAAAGACTTCTGATTTAAATCAGTGACTACAAACAAGACTTAGCACAAACTTATTAAACATTAGATACAAGTATCAGACTCCAGTACTGAGCCACAGTTGCACTGAAAGACAGTACCTTATTTTCTCCAGGCAAGGGTTCAATGCCAGTAATTTTTCTTCCAACTCTATTTCGGCCTCTGGTAGAACGCACATGTATTTGTGTATGGTACTTCAAGTGCTGAAAAGATATTAAAATGTATCCTGATTGGAAATAATTGTGTAAAAACTTTAAACTATTTTGCTTCAAGTTCCAATAGGGTTTTTTCTCAATATTTAAATAAGCACAACTTTTAAATCTGTTTGTTATTTAACATGAAAGAAATACACAGTCTCAAAATCTTTTTACCTCCGTGTCATAGAAGATGCATCTTCCATCGTATGTGCCTATGACTGCGTATTTGCCATTCTGACAGAAGTTGGCAGCTGTAATCAGTTTTGTCTGCCCATCTACTTCATTCCATAATGCCACTTTTTTGTCAGGAATGTTCCAGAGTCGGAGCTTCCCATCCAATGAACCACTTAAGAAGTACCTGTCATCCTGAAAGGACAAACTACATTAATCTCCGCTTGTGCTGAGTATGCCCCGATTTCCTTAAAACCTTCCTGCCGCATTTCCAAACAGCATCTCTCCAGAACCTCCCAAATAAGCGCTCTCAGTTGAGTTGATTATAATGTTTAAGGCGGCTGAAAAGACAATGTTAAAATTACTGGTAAATGGAGTTCAATTTCTTACAGATTTTTGACAAGATTACACACACGCAGTGTGTATACCTCAAGTTAGAAAATTGTTCAGTTACCACAGTTACTTTTTACCCTCTCAACATAAGTTAGAAAAATACTAACCTTGTCAGGAGTTGAAAGCTCCTTTCAGAGTTCCCAATTACCAGTTATGTATGTTCAGGGAACACTGAAAAATGCTTTTCCTCTACTTGAGTTTTATTAATATTAGGAAGCTTTATTACAGTATTTTTAAAAAAATCAAATAAGATAGGTTGGAAGGGGTCTCTGGAGGTCTCTGGTCCACCTCCCCTGCTCATAGCAAGGACAGCCTCAAAAGTTTGGTCAGGCTGTAGAGGTTTATATCCTGTCAAGTTTTAAACATCCCCAAGGATTCTGTGGGCTCTGGACAATCTGTTCTATTTCATTATGATTTTCTCCACTAATATTTAATCACAACACCCCTCACTGGAAATTCTGACTTTTCACAAAGTAACTCAAAACTATACCAGCTGTGGTGTTATAGCCAACAGACAATTCACTTTCCACATCATGCTTACAAATGGTTAAACCACATAGACACTCCTGGCAAAGTTTAATGAATATGAATTTAAAGTTCCTGAATATTATCTAATAGGGATATTTTTAAAGTGCACAAACTCTATTATTCAATTATTTTTTTTTAATTGAAAATAAAGGGGGATGACTCTTGTAATTTCAAATTCTACCTCTCTAGACGAAAGAGGGCAATTACACTTACCCTTGGATGGAATGCTATAGCAGTGACAAAGTCTATATGCTGGAAACAGCAAAGACATTCTCTTCTTGATATGTGCCACAGTCTGACAGTCTTGTCCATAGAAGAAGAAAGCAAGAAGTAATTCTGTGAAACAAGAGAATTCCATGGTTATTAATAGACACAAAAGTAACAGAAAATACTGAAGCAATCTGATTGGTAAAGTCTTACCAATTTCTCTGTTGCCATGAAATTCAACATTTTATCCTTTCAAATAAAATGTTTTATCCAAATTATCATTACTCATCGGTACTTTCCTTAAGCCCAGTACACTGATGCTCAGTCACAGAAAGTTTTCTGGAAGAATCTCAATGGAAATGAATACTTGGAAAGTAGTTACAGTATTCAGAGAAGAAACAGCACAACAGGCTTCAGAGAAGGGATAAGAGTCTCTCCTGTCTAAGATCCTTCAGCCAGACTGTTCTTAAAATTACAACTGTATTCCAATGTGGAGAATTAACTGAAAAAGTTTTATGTGAAACATTTTGAAAGTTAAGCACAAGTTAATTCTCTAATTTTAAGATATATGTATATATTCAGCAACTTTAGAATCTGTACACTGCATAAAACCAGTGAAGCATACTGAAGACAAGAAAAGCAGTAACAGCATAAATCAGAAATCACACAGCTCAATGGAAATTCCTCCCACTCTAAACAATTTAACTTCACTATTAAATACACAATTGTAATTGTTACTAGCTTGATTTTTTAATTCTTTTTTAAAGATGACTCCTAATTAGAGAAGCCCAAGAAGTTTGTTCATTTTATCCCAACTATTTCAGCTGGAATAAGTGTTGTCTCTACAAATCTTTTCTTTTAACTTTAATGATCGTTTTGTGTTGTTTAGCTGTATGGCAACTGACAAAAGAAAACAATGAAAACACAGGAGAACTGTGTAGTCTGTATTAAGGTGCCTTACTTTAGACCAGGAAAGATCAAGAAGATCTGCTGTATGCCCTTTGTATTTGCAAAATGGTCGTTGACGAAATGGGGCATTTTTATCATCTGGGTCTTCATCAACTCCACTGCAAATCTATCACAGAAGGGTATAGAAACATTACAAAATGTTAGCTGGAAAAATTAACAATAAAGCAATTACTGCTTACAAAAAGTACAGGGCCAATAAGAATTTGAAGAAAAACTCTTATGACTTCAAAATAAACAACACTGCAGTAATAAACAACCAAAGTAAATTTCAAGTACAACGGGCTGTGAAACATCATTTGAAATTCCAAAATTAAGAAGCCCTACGTTTTCCATCCATACAGCTTTTATTCAATGGGATACACTTGACAGCAATTTAAGCAAACATCTGAAGATAAGCTTTTGGAACAAAGTATATCAATCTTGAAAACTGCATTCCATTTTAGAATATAAACTGTGAGTTAAAGTTTCCATGTTTCTAGTGCATATCAAGAATGATAACTTCCTAATAAGAGCCCCTTTCAGAATAAACATGTGCAAAATGAAAAAAAAAAACCCTAGAAGTTCCTATGCAAAAGCTCTCCAGCAAAAAAACCCTCAAAACAACATCCCTGGTGTGTGTGGCTAAGCAAGCCTCTTCACCTACCTAAGGTACGGAAAGATTCCTGCCTGCCTCCCCCCTGCCAAAAGAGTGCACATTAAATAACGCTACTACTAAAATCTTTGCTTCAACCCTCATTTTGTCATGTGTTTCTTACACTACTGGAAATGAAAAATAGAAAAAAAAAATAATACTTAAATACATTAATTTTAATGGCAAGTTTACTAAAGTATCTGAACACTCTACAAGTAGGAGTGTCTTAACACTTGTGGTCAGTCATGTTCCATTTTATTCTACACAGATGTGAAAAATTTAAAAACATCAGGTTTTATTATGCTTCTGAGTATCCCATTGTTGAGTTTGGCCTTTCTCAGAAAAGACATCATCAAGTCAGATATTGACCGTAAGTAATGCTCAGAGGCAAAACACTAAGACGGGAGATTCAACAATGTAGGTTTTTTTCCCCCCTTTAGCATTTCAGTCAGAAATCTACTCTGGCAGAAGGCCACAGTGAAGCTATGCAGATTTTGTAATGCATGGGATAACAGTATTTGAAGGTGTCTATTGATAAGACAGTTTGTCTATGCCTCAAAGACACAGGCCAAGAACTCTCTAATGTGTGTTTGGATAAAGCAACAATGAAGATCTGGCATTACAGAACAACGCAACCCCCTACCTCTTGCCCTCCCAATACCTAGCGTACATACCCCTGCATCAGTATCAGACTTTGAAGAGTTCAGACTTTCTTGAGATGGGGAGGGAGAGACACGGCCTAGAACACAGGCAGAAACCCCATGGTCAACTCTAAGTTCCCAAATAACTAGAATTTCTAGTGTTTTAGAGCTCTAGCAATGCATAGAAAGATACCTTCTGTGTTGTACTTCATTCGCATGTTATTGAAATAGTCAAAAGCATTCTTTAAAACCCATATTCTTACTACGTTGTCCTGTCCTGCAGATGCCAGTAATCGGCCACAGTGAGAGAACTTCATTGTCCAAACAGCACCCTGTCAAAATAAAAAGATCATTGTTTAAGTTACATAAAGTGCCTTTTTCCATACCAAAAAGTCTTTCTATAATGCAAACTGTCAAGATTCAGGACATATACAAGATACCACAAGTAAAATAAATTGTAGATCAAAACACTGAAAAGTAATTGTTAAGACTGGTGGATTGCACAACATACTTGCAAAAACAGTTTGAAAGAAACAGCCCACAAGGCAGCTTACTGTAGAAGAGGAGTTAAGGGAGCTCAGTGCTACCACAGCGCTACCACAGTACATAAAACTGATACAGTTACTAACAGTCAGCAAGCCAGGGTTCTGAGTGACTTATAACCTATCTGATCTGTAAAACGGGCAAGTATTTGCAGCTGCACCTGAAGTTAGCACAAGCTGTGCTAACACTTTTTTTTTTTAAAAATAGAAATTGTGCTTGGTTACATCAATTCTGGCAACCAAAACTAGTACTACATATATTTGTTAAATTCAGAATTGGCATGAGGATTTTGCAAAGCCTGTGAGGACAACAATTCTTTCTCCATTGCAAAGTCCAAAGAGTCAGTAGTCAATAAAACACAGTACCACACAAGCAATATTCCATTTCCTCCTGTTATTTAATGAACAGCATTTAATTAACAAATTAGGCATTTGACTCCACCAACCTAGCATCCTTTTAGGATGCTTTTGGGGAACTTCCTAGGTTTTAAGAAGTCAAAAACTGGCATGACGGAAACTAACACAGATGGATTACAAGTAGGACTGGAAACTTTATTTGTAGATGACAAGCTTGAACTTTCCAGTCACTAAACTGATTGCTGTAGGTCATTATCCTTAGCCTAACACTTAAAGATGGGGGACTGTTTCAATTGTTGTCAGACAGTTGCTGTCAGTAGAAGAATCTGGGAAGTCTGGAATACTAGAATGTATTTCAGAATCTGCAGGGGAACATGCACACTTCCAACAGTGATGAATAGGTGGGTTTTCTGCCTCATTCTCCACAGGCATCTCTGCAAATATCAGATCCCGGTCTCTCCTCTCCTTATGATTCTGATCCACATGCCCCATTAATCTCTCCCCACTCTTGCCTCCAGAACCTATCCAGTATTTCTGTTCAATACTTATGTTCATATCTCTAATAGGCAGACTAGTTTATTTGCTGAGCAGGTCAACCCTGCTGCTCTGTGCTCAGTTCTGGTAGTAGAATATAGCCTATTTCAGCCTAAATTTGTAATTGCAGGAACCAAGAAACCAAGTACCACTCAATATGAAAACTCTTTCAAGGAAAAGCTCTTGGGAATCCCTGAAGCCCGAGTATCTACAAACTTTTTTTTCCTGAAGATCTGATCAAACCAGCCAAATTTTCATTTCTTGCCAGAATGTTATTTTCCAGAATGGAACTGCTCTTCAAGAAGAATAAACCTGACAGTGATTTCTGGAGGTCACCAAGTAGATGAAAACTAAAAGTTGAAACGCAGGCTGAACAGATTCAGCAAAACCACAGATGACATTTGAGAGACCTACCATATGCTCTCCACTGAGATCCTGAACAACTTTAATTTGTTCAAAATCGTAAGGTCCCTTGAAGCCGTGTGCTGCTTTGAACTTAACTGGTCTTGTATATGGCATCCCTTCATCATCACTGGAAGAGGGATCATCTTGATCTGTATGGAAGACTAAGAGGAAAACAAATTCAGCAGTACGTAACAGCACATATTTAATCTATAAGTAAGCATTTGCCAATACTTTTTGGTAGCAGATTAGTCTTGAATCAGCAAATCTGTATAGGCAATATTAAGATCTTAAAGCAAAACAAGAATACTGTTGCATCAAGATCCATAAATACATCTACACTAATTTTAGGTTGCAGTGGATCCAAACACTTAACACTCAAAATAAGAACTGCTATCCATTTTTGTTCTGCCCCTTTCTTTGCAATGGGTTCATTCAGCAGATCCTGCACTAAGTGATTTCTGTCAGTTCAATGTGTGCTGAAAACTATCCATTTCATTGTATCGGTTTCTTCTGACTGAATACACTGAAATGGCCTGGTGATTTGCCCACAAAGCATAAGAATTGCAAAAGAACTGCGGCAAACAGCCAGCGGCAACATAAGATGCTAAAGTGCAGCAGTTCCATGGCACTTATCTCAGGCTGTGATTAGATTGGCTTACTGCAGTACTAGAAGTCTGTCTGCAAGAAACACTGATGAAACAAGAAGGGAAGAATACATTTGTAGTTGGGAAATCTTCTAACAGAAGCTCAAGCTATATGAGAATTCTAATGGTGGCACTGGTTATCAGAAAAGAATCTGATTTTAAAGTAATGACGACAACCCCTACTTCTACCTTTGCTGGAATAGCTTTCCAAGAAGGTTTACATTTTGATATCCAGACAGCTTTCTAACAGCACAACAAAAATTACAGTATTCAACTGGCTTACCTGAAACAGTCTCTCAACTACTACTTTACAAGAATTCATCCTTGTAACCTGCTAGTCTCAGAATCCCTACCAAGCTACAAGCTTTAACTCTAAAAAGACACATCAACTGTACAGTGGTAATGTACAGCAGTATACGTCCCTCAGATAGCTTTGATTCCTAGAAGTCCAAGGATAAACAGACTATCCTATTAAAAAAAAATATATATAAAAAAGTCAGTGTCACTGACCTTCATCTCGAACGCTCTTAACTTTATTTACAGCACGTTCACCGTATTCTTCAGCAAGGTGCTTTGCTCGCTTTACAGACTTGCCAAGGAACTTTTTCAGCTGGGTCCTTAAAAAGGAAGGGCACTTTTTCAACACAACACTGGCAAATTCTCATTTTGTGCTATTATGAATCAATAGTTTTGATTTGAAATGCAATATTATCTCTTTCCATTACTGCTTCTTAAAATAAGCATTTAATTTGCCAGCAGTCATGTAATCTTCAGTTTAATTGCAGAGCAATGGGCTTATGTAAATTCAAGTATCGCTTGTACTTAAAAGGTAACTTGTTCAGAAGCCAGAAGGAGAGCTTCAGCTTAGAAAAACAAAACCTGCCTTTTCTTTGTAGGGACATGAAACAGCATCTTACGTTTTTTGTTTTAACCTCCCTCCATCAGAATCGGTTTGCTGTGTCTGCATTTTGTCTTCATCATCAGACTGTGCTGCATCGTTACTAGGAAATACAGAAGTGATTGTTTACTATGAAATCATAATGAATCGAAATTGAATGAAACATTAGTAAAGTAGGATCTGCATTTTAGGATCCATCTTTATTCCTTCATGTAACACATTGGGAATACATGGACGTGATGTTAATCAAGTAACAAAACAGATCTTTCAATTCTTCAGCATCTTGATACTAAAACTGTATACACACTCCAGATGCCAAAGACACATTACTCCCTTCCATAAATTCAAAACTTTAAGCTTATTGTGACACTTTGAAAGCTAAGAGCAGACCAAAATACATTACATTACTAGGAACTGATAACATGCCACCTTGTTCTCATACCTTGCTTTCCATAGATCAAATAAATTAATACTGGTTAATTCTGAAAAAGAAGTTTGTACACAGAAGAGTACAGTTCTACAGAAGAGAGCTTTCAATGACAATACAGCAATGCAAAAAACCTAAAATTGTCTGATGCGTAATTCACATAAATCTAGGTCTCGGGGGGGGGGAAGTAGACTGACACAATTCCCTAATGATTAAGAAACTGTATTTTTCTATTAAAGTTTACAAACAGACTCAGTTTTAAACATTAAGAGGGCCTAAAGCCCTGCTGAGGACAGGAAAACCTCAAAGTAGTCAGCTACGCTGATGACCACAGACCTTCAGAGCACCAAAGTCTACTAAATTAAACACTGAAAAAGCTACAGGAGGTGGTAGCATGAACAACATATAGTACTTGAACATAACTGTATTTAATTCAGTATAGAAATGTCAACATTTAACACATCAAGTGCTAACTGCAGTTCAGCTGGATTTTCAGAGATACTTGCCTGTCAAGTTCCAGCAATATCATCAACTTTTAGTTAACTTAAAAGAATTCAATAAACAGCCTAGTTCATAGAGAACTGGGAATTAGCACTCAAATTAGTCAGAGATAGATGAATTGCAACTCTCTTTACTTGCATAAGAGCTGCCTCCATGTATGCAAAAACTACAAGAGCAACAGTATCGGAAGGAGCTAAAAGCTATCATCATTCATACCTGACGTATTCTTTAGTTCTCCTCATGATATGCAAAGTTAGGGGATTAATGCCTGTTGGCAACTTTTCTTCCGCCAAACTCAGGGGTATTTCTTCACCTGTATCAAGGTTTTTTATCATTACGCTTGCTAGAATTTCCTACGGAAAAAATAAGATGTGAAATCAAGATGACTTGATTAGACTCCAAAACCTAGGGCAAAATATAAATCATCTGATCTTACAGATTATTTACCTTAATGGGAAATTCTGTAGCCCACTATATATTTATTTTACAAAGACTAAGTTTAAGTTAAAATTGCCTTTAGTGTGTTAGCGCAAACGTTATCAACCACTATACACAGATGAACAATTACACGTCATCACAAGCTTCAACTTCACAAATCAGAAATGCAGGTGTAGAGACATCAGCCACTGCCTGTCACCTCCCATGCTAATATGAAACGTATTAGGTAATTAAAAGATTTTGAAGTTTTCCCCTTTCAGATATCCTAACAGCTGTAGCTTAGATTTAGTCAAAGACAACCTTTACCTACAGCAAAAAAGCACTTAGACCTAACTCGTACTACACGAAGGAAAAGGGTTTTTTGGAGCATCTCATGATCTGTTCATGATCATACATCTGTTTAGCACCAGCAAAAAAGCTATACACAGATATACGCAAATAAAAACTGGCAGCAGCTTGATAACATCATTAGGATTAATGGAAGTTATTAACTGAATAAACTATTTCTTAATGTTAGGAAAATCATTCTCCTACTGCTGACTCCTTCTCCTTTTAGACACATGACAAAACACCAAGTTTGCTGGTGTTCCCTCACATTGAAATCTTGTAACATGTTTGCATAGCTACAAACAGAAACTCATAGCATTTCAGGTCTATTACAGCTCACACTTTCAAACATTAATACTACATATGACTCAGGGACCACAAAGTGCTTAGGTGGACAAAGCGTGCATGCCATCACTCCTGTTTGCATCCCTGGTCACAGCATACAGGGGTTCAGAGCACAAAGACTGACGTGTGACTACTCCAATTCATTTGACAGATGGGAAAAGCAAGCACAAGAATGTACTATGTACAGACCACATTCATTAATACCTCATCCGTGAGCTCTCTTCCAGAATTAGACCTGGGTCTTTGTGGTCCAAGTACTTCATTTGTTGTTTGGCCATCAGCTGCTTTACCATTTTCCTGAAATTTTGCAGACAGAACACATTATGTCTAGTGTAACACTAAAGTGATAGAAAATGTTCCAGTTATTGAACTTAAAATAGTTTCCCGATACCTGTGCAGTGACTATTTTATCTCCACTAGTTGCACTTGCCAAATCCAAAGAAGGCTGAGAATCTTTAGGCATGCCTTCTGTCACTGTACTTGGAGTTAAAAGACCACCAGCTGTGAAGTTCTCTCGAGAAACTGAAAAGAGTTTCATATTAGAAAGAGCAGCACAACAATTGCCATAGATGGCCTACAGATTGTTAGAATCGTAACATCATACTCCTGAACACCCTTTCTACAAGTTTGATTTTTTTTTTAAACATCAACTGCCACCAAATCTGCCTTATCAATTATATATTTCACATGTATTTGTAGGCAGAGGCATGATTTCGCACCTAGTCTTCTTAAGTTTTATTAACAATTTTTTGTCATTTCCCTAGTTAACCCAGTGCTACTCACTTTCATAAGACCCAAGTCTACCTCTTGACTTGTATTACTATGCAAAAACAGGTTGCACACATTTTATTTCAAGTAACTTTTTTTAGTTTCTGTATTGATGAGGCAACTTCTCCTTGCTACAAAAGTAGCTATTCTGGTAGGAAATGTTAGTTTACAAGAAAGGCTATGAATTAGGAACACTTGTAATGCAAAAGGGTATTTCTCCACTGTAAGAAGCTAAGATTGTTGAAGAATTTTTTTTCCTCATTTAGATGTCAACTAAACTAAAATCACAAGATTGAACGATGCTTCATTCAAAACACAAAAATAGCAACCACGTACATAACTAAAACCATCTAAAATAGAATACTTGCCTTCTAAAACAGGTTTTTGCACTTCAAAATCCAGTTCACTCTTCTTCTTCCGGGGTGGTGGAGCCGGCCGTGCAGGTGGTGGTGGTCTTGGAGGAGGAACATTTGTTGGAGGTGGTGGCCGTGCTGGGACAGGCTTCTTCGTGCTAGCAACTATATCAGGTTCTACAGTAAGCTGTCTTGGTGGTTTTGCTGGAGGCATTTCTTCTGCTGTGGAGAGGTCTTTGGTAGATAAATCTGAAGCCACTTGTTCTAAAGTATTTGCCTCTTTCTTGTCTGTTATGTCCTCATTTTTTGATGTTTCTTCTTGTGCTTCAGTTTCATCCATCTTATGGTCAGTTGCATTTGTTACTTTTGTTAGTTTATGAGATTCCTGTTGCTCAGAAGTAAACAAAAGCTTCCCTGACTCCAATTCAGTGTCCTTACACACACTCTGATACACCGGCTCTCTAGGGTCTTCTTGTAATGACATTTTAGCAGCTAATACTTCTGGAATACTACTAATGATACCTGCTCCAGAAATCCAAGCATTTGCATCTGAAGTTGGAACAGTCAGTTCTTTTCCTCTAGAAGCTAAAGAATCATCATCTAGTTGTTGTGCCTTCTGGCTTTCTTCTATAATACTGTCAATAATCTAAAAAGCAAAACCAAAACCATTCTACTGTTAAATAGCAGACATTTCTAGGGTACACTTACCAGTCAAGTCTGTACAACACCCACAAGAACTCTTCCACTGAAGAGCTGCTTTGTATACAAAATATATTTTGCTTAAAGATTCTGGAGATCTAGATGCAGAAATAGGTATAACTGAAAAATAAAACAGAGTGACTAATTTCCATTCCTCTTTAATATACTTTGAGAGAAAGTTAGGATACAAGAGCTGTTCACTCTTCAGAGTTCTCATGCACTGCTAAATATGATCCTGTAAGTTATACATATAATTCAACACTGGTGAATCCTAAATATGTTTTTAGAATGCTTAGTTTCATATTTACCCTTTAGATGGACACTCTTACTCATGTTAACAACAAATTCTAACCTATGTTAGTTTCAGGATGAAGACTGGTTATTAAATTATTTAATATTTCTAGTGTGATGCTGGAAGCGCAAAGCAATATTTCACTAACCTCTTTTGAATCATCTTGTTTCATTTCTTGTACAAAAGTTTCATTTCCAGCTTTGTGTAGCTTGCTGTCCGTATCCTATGGAAAAAAGATCGTAGATACCGTAAGATGAAGGTAGTAAGTCCTTCAGTAAGATGATCTAACAAAAATATAGCTACAACAAATTAAATAGCATAAAGGACAAGAATTCTGCTACATTTTCACACATTACTGCTGTCAGATAGATGTTTAAACAGTAATGCACAGTATACATGAACAGTGTTTCACACCACCATACACAGAGAGAAAGCCTGCACACTATTAAACAAAAAAGGCAGTTATCTTTAAAAGGTTTCAACCTCAACTAAAATAAAATTTAAGGTAGCATGAAGTTTAGAGAAACATACACATTAATAATCTGCAGCAAAGAAAATCCATATTAAAATATTTTTTTCTTTATCAGCTTGTGAGAAAGGATGCAAGAACTGTATTATCACAACATATAATCAAAACTTTTTTAGAAATTCCCAGGTTAAGTCAGGCAGATCTATCAAGTGGTTACAAATATGCCTTTGAGGTTCTGACACGGAATCTTACATTCTACAATTTATTCCTAGTGCACATTGTCTATTTTTGCCACCACTCATCTTCATGCAGATCCTTCCAAAATCTAAATAAACTGCAGCAGAACAAATGAAATGACTGGATTTAAGCAAGAAACAAGAACATTTTTGGAACATTTGGATGACAGACTGTGTGAATATTCAAAGCTGAATATACTATTTATTCTTTATATATGTATAATCAACACTACCCGGATATTACACTACTGAGGTGAAGTCAGCTTGCAGTTTAAGAAGTATAGTTTTGAGATGTGCAAACAGCATCACTTCGGCATATCCTACCAAACAAAGAATTAATAAAAGCAATTCACTAAAGGTGGCCTCGTGTGCCAAAATAATGTAGTAAATCTTTATAATAGTTTTAAGTCTTATTTAATAAAAAAAAAATAGTTAAATAAATCATACTTAAGACAGGCAGCCCTAGAAATATTAGAATTAGATTACACTTTGGGTATGTTAAGTATGGATATTCTATACGAAGTCTTAAAACAGAACTGCAAACATTCTAGTTGTGAGCGAACACATTCATCAATTCCTGAAAAATCTTAGAGTCAGAAAAGCAAGTAGTTTACACCATAGAAAGACACTGCTTTAACCTCAGTTAATATGGTCTAGTAGGAACTTCATCACATGCCTTCTGTTCTACCTTATATATGCTTCTAGGCAATGTGATCAATATTAGCAATATCCAAAGGGGAATCTGATAGAATCCTTGACATTGGAAGGGATCTGTGGAGATCCTGTAGTCCTCAAAGCACAGTCAACTAGAATAAGTTGCTCAGAGATGTGTCCAGTCAGGATCTGACTATATCCAAGGATGGAGACGGCACATCATCTCTGTGCAACTTGTTCCACCGTTTGACCATCCTGCACAGGCTATTTGGTGACCAAAGCTGCAGATAAAATCCTACATTTGTCTCACAAAAGAGAAAAACTCCTCACAACTGGCTTAAAGAATTAAGTTACTGAGCTTAAAACATTAAGAAAAAACAAACACATCTCAACCGATTCCCTGAGTTGAGATACAGAACAGCTGTTCTACTCCTCCTTCCTGTCTACAGATACAAAAGTCTCTTCTGTTGAGGTCAGCAGTCCTCCACTGTCTCCCCACAATGTTAAAGCCCCCAAAGGCTAGCTTTACCATTATAAACTATTTTTGTTAAGCTATTAATTTAATTCTGCTTATACAGTTTTGGATATGCACAAGATACCTAATCTCCACATTAAACAGGTATTTTAAAAGACCTCCCCGTATTTTTTTGGACCTTGACAAGATTTAGAGTGACTGTCTAGTACAGATATTTAAGAATTTTCTCCTTAGACTTTTTTTAGACACTTAGCTAGTCAAACAGAATCTTTATAGCATACTAACATACTATAATATGTTTGGAAAAAAACACACAACTCTTGTAGACATCCATCTTTGAGAGTTCTGACCTCAAGAAATGGCATATCATGCAGAGACAGCTGCAATTATAGAAAAATTATTCCTCCCTCTCCACTCCCTCCCCCTCCTTCCACAAAGTTTTTCTAATCTAAATGCAAGTTCTACTTTGCTTTATCACTAAAATCTATATTCAAAGGTATGATGACCTAAATACCTAAGTGTAATCAGTGTCTACAGAAGCCCTTTCTATTAATTTCTAATTTTATTGACCTTAAACTCACACACCTGTTAAACTTTGGACTTAGGAAATATTTCTTACCCATTCCAAGACAAACTATACCATTAGTCACACATTCACTCAACTGATACGGTACCAAGCAGAGAAAAAAGTACTTTTTCCACCTTCAAAAACTTAGCTTTGAACAAGTGACTTCGGAAGATACTTAAAAAAATAAGAAACCTACAAGCAACATACAGAACTGCATAGCTAATAATTCAGTCAACAATACATTAAAGTTAGTTTTGAAGTTCATTGATTGCACTGAATTTAGTCAGAACTATACAGTGACATTTCTCGAAAGGCTTACACATGTAATACTTAATCATTAAAGGGACATTAAACAGAATACAAAATAGGGGATAAGCCTCTGTTCCATAAGAGATACCGTAAGATATGGTATCACTGTAAAAAGATTATTGATTCAGAACAGAGTGCTGCTGACAAATCAGAAACAGTATTTTCACTACTATGTCCCAACACTTTGCAGACAAAACTGTCAAGCCTTCTTTACTCTATGTAACAGTGTTGCATAGCATCACCTTTGGCCCTTCTGAGACCAGGAAATGAGTGTTATTTGTACAAGGCTCCAACTCCTCGCTTACTGTGCGCCAGATTCAGCTGCATTGTCACTATGAACAGATGCAGCATACCAATTACCTGCGTGGGAAGTGGCAACGCTGTCTCATTAAGCTAAATATAGTGTTTTAGCTTCGCATAACCTAGAGGGAAGGCTTATGAAGTACAAACACTAAGATTTCTCTTATTTTGAAGACAGAAGAGAGCAAAGTCAACTATTTCATATAAATCGAAACCAAAAACCAAGTGCTGCAGAGGCTTGCTTACTACTCACAAATCACTTGAAAGAGGGTAGTCTAGTAATTAAGTAGAGCTCAATTAAATTGCACATATACATTTCAGAATAAAATCAGCTTCAAGACATGTTAACATACCTTAAATAAAAGTAAAGTTGGAACTTCAAGAGACATAAGCACAACAATTGCTACCTACAACAAGAAAAGCCTATAATCTCCTCTCTGTGTAGATGTTAGGGCTACCGTACCACATCTACTTTAGGTAGAAATGCTCAACATTACATTCATCAACAAGCATTTGATTGACTTTAAGAAGAAACTCACCTTTAATACATGGGATCCAACTTTTGTTGGTGACCTGTTAGAAAGAGAAGACAGACTTAGGTAGACCTCCAAGAAAAAAAATCTCTTGACAGTAAGCTTCATATTAAACAGTCTATAATAAAGTCTTCCTTTACAGTGAATTTTAGACCAGCAACAAAGCGAATGCTTCTTATACCACTCCTTTACACAAAAGGCTCCAGAGTGAAGTGCTCAACTGTCTACAATGCACAGATCCACAGCTTCTACAATACCTGAAAGTTTCTCAGCAGAATCTTCTAGAAATCATATTTCTATCACCCTTTTCTAATAAACTGATGGTATTCAAAGTACAGATTAAAAAACATTTCGCATTACAGAGAATTTAAAATTAGTGTGTACAGGGAGCACAGGGCGGACATCAAAGAAACCAAAACCCTGAGAAAGCAGAAGTACAAATGCTCCAGTATCTTGCAAATCAAGTGCCTGAACCCTAATCTGTAGAAGCAACACTATCATAGCCATTCTGCCCTTCAGCCTCTCTAGTAAACATAAGGTCTTGTTTCTAATCATGACACTCGGTATAAATATAAGTATTTACACTATAACAGGAGGGAACTAGTTTTGCACTACTTCCTAAAACGCATACTCTGAAACAGTGAATTTGCATTAGCATCCACTCACACATAACCTCTCGTTTCACTAATTACACAAAAGAATAAGGTATCTTAGGGGAATAGTATCAAATAATTACTTCTCTTCAGGTCACCACTCAATCCAATCAGTGAACGGTCAACTCTCAGGATATCCTGAATTTACATTTTCCACAAGATTTTCAGAATTCTAGAAGATATTTAAATATTGAGTCACACTGCTTGCTCCGACTATGGGATCTTACTCATATATAAAGATGTTGAAAGGCTGGACCAGGTGATCTTTCGAGGTCCCTTCCAAACTGGGCTGTTCTATGATTCTATTAGTTTGTCAGTCACAAGCAGAGACCAAGTTACAGACTACTTCCTTAAAAGCTTACTACCAAATGAACTACAACCTGGATTGTACAAGCATCCCAGCTGGCTACCAAGGTCAGTGACACTTGACAACTTTGAGTATCATCTTGTACCAAGCAATACAGACAAATATAGAGATCTCAGTCTAATTTGCCTCTCCTTCCTCCAAAATGATGGTTTCAAGGGACAATACCTTCTGAAAAAGAAAACTATTTCCATTTCATTTTTAAGAATTTCAGTTCTTCTCTTTACTGTCTGAAAGCATTTCATCATAAAAAGAAAAGATCACATTTATACAGCAGAGTTAAGTGAACAAGAAAGTACAGTGGATTAGTATATAAAGACTGCATCATTTGTAACTAATTTAACACCTTAAACCTAGAGCTTCTGTCCAGATGTTGACACTTAAGATGCACAATATCTGTAACACCGTTGAGAGGCATAATCCTCCTAGAAGCTGCTAACCCCAGTGTGCAAAAAAGAGCAAAATCAGTACTTTGACCTGAAAAAGCAAACAAATCTTTTGTCTTCCAAAACATATTGCCATGAGAGGCCATAGCCTGTGTTGAATTTCTGGTTTCTGAAACATTTTCAGTTTCACTATCAACTCTTGGATTTCCTTAGAAATAGTGGCAGAAATGCGTGTCAGTTCATTAAATCCACAAGATGACTTTAACAATAAAATATATTTATAATTACAACATTACTGCCTATGCTTCAGCAAGGTGTAAGGTCCTATTGTATAAGGCATTGCTAAGACTTTACAACCTAAATAAAATGCAGATCCCTCAACTGCAAATAGATATTTTAGTTTTCTATTGCGACACCACCAATTAGCATGTCACTTCTGGTACAGGCAAATCATTCCTCCACTGGTAACACAAAACATGAGGTTCAAAAGACATTGCTACCCTTTCAGACTTCTTTAGCCAATTAGTTGTGTGGAAAATTCATACTCAAACTAAAACAGATGTTATTTCCCACTCTCATGCTTTACCCTGGGAAAAAGCTGCTCAAGTGGTAAAGGTTACAGAGATAGCAGATATAGAATATGCTGATAGCTTGATATAGCACACATACGTGTCTTATGTTAAGGTGAAGCTTTGTCCTTGAAATTACACGCTTTTAAAACACTGCCAAGCTTCCATAACTGTTTGGCAATAATACCACTTTCAGATCAGTTTATAATACAGCCACGTAAATTTAGTGGCTTGCCTGAGATTATTTGAGCTATGTGTTTATAAGCACCATCGCTCCCTTAGTCATGATTAGCTGCTGCTTATGTGCTATTACATTTATAAAGACAAAGTCACTCACAGAGTAAGTTCGGTAACTGAAGTCTCTTGTAGTTCAACATTACTCTGGAACGGTCTTGCCTTCCCAGCCACTTGAAGTTACCAGCCTTCTCCACCCCCCAGTTTTACTTTAAGGCCACTGGTTTTATGGATGCAGTATCTGAAATGGCTGCATTTTTAAAAAAGTATATACAGTGGCAAAAGTGTCTGAAAAGATTTATATGAAGATAAATCCAATGATCAAATACTGATTTTGCTTTGAAAGGTCTGTAGCTTTACAGGGTTATCAGGCAGAACATCAAGACTGAGATATGCCACAGAAAATGTCAGGCAAAAACTTAATTTTGTTGTCTAGTATGATTGTTTAGTTTGTTTAAAAAATTATAACAATAGATCTTGTAGGCTGCATTTCACATAAAACACTTCTAACTAGTTTTCTTACATACCACCAGTTTAACCAGTTTAACAAAGTTTAACACCAGTTTAACAAAGGAGGGGTTCAAGGTTATCTACAAGGATTAAACAAAATTCAAAGAAAAATCCCATTTCACCTGCACAAACATAACCCGATGCCTGATCAATCTGAAAGTCAAATAAACTCCTGAAGAACTTTTTTTTTAATTTATTCAGCTGTCAAATTCATCCTAATACTGACCAGACTATAGGAAGCTGCCATTCCCACTATCAGGTAGCTCCAGCCTAGTACCTATTTGAAATAAGCTTCACATTTTCAACCCATTGTTGCTAAGTTTTGTGACAGAAAAAAAAAAAACAAAACCAAAAACATTCAGCCCACCAAAAAAAACAATGATGTGAAAGGCTGGTGTTGGTCAAATCCCAGAACCACACTGCCTGCTTTCCTGGGAGGATATACATTGTTACAAAGCAGGTGTGCTACCAGGCAGATGAAAAGAAGTTTAAAGTATATGTATAGTAGCAGTACACTGCACAGAACATACAGGTTCAGCAACCAGCCTACTAACTGTATTTACTGCTGTCCTTCAGCTTGCAGAAGCACACGATGTTTTTCTCCCTCTAACCTATGGCTGGCCTGGAAGCTACAATTATTCTTGATGTAGCTCCCTGTGGCAGTCCACACCTTCAAAACCACAAGGATTCATTACTGCAATGCACTGTTTGGGTTGCCCTTGGAAAGCGTTCGGGAACTTCAGCTAACTCAGAACACAGACTTGCAGTGCTGCAAGTCGCTACAGCAACATAAGTAACACTTCACACTCCATCTGTTTGCTGCCAAGATCAGTTTTGCATGTTGGCTAAAATACACACCAACAAAAAAGTTTTACTAAGCATGTCCCATGTGTCAACAGGGCACAACTTAACATTATCTAGCTTCCTACACAGAAGAAAACTAGATTCTTCAGGAAAAGCATCAAAGCAACTTCAAAAAGACAGGACTACTGAAGTTCGAATTCAAGAATTGAAAGTAGCAAAAGATATTTCTCAGTATCTACACCATCTCTTGAATCCAGTGCCTTTTGTTTGGTTTCTCATAACAATTTTTAGGATACGAGTACACAAGGAACAAACTTGCCCCTTACTGTTAGGCATATGATGTTCAAACTATTAGGTCTGACAGTTCTTTGTTTCAGAGTGGGTGGATCACTTTTCTTATAAATAAAATATAAGAGGGTCTGTCACAAGCCTGCATCCAAACAAGTGTGCCTTACTTCATATTTTCCTTCTCTCAAAACAACATCCTCCTTCACGGAACAGTTCAAGCCTCTAAATTTCAGGGTCTTTTTCTAAATCTCTTCTGTGGTTATAGTCTTTTGAAAGCAGAGTGACAGAGATTAAATAAAGGCCTCTTCTATCACACTACCTCTCCCTCTCCACTCCTCTGGCTACTCAACAAAAAGATGCCTTCACGAACCAGTCCACAAAGGCACCTAGATCTTTTTTCCAGGGTCTAGAAAAGCATATAGAAACAGACATTGTTTGGGACCTAGTTATCTAACAGAGGGACACTCTCCACGCATCCTGTCAAAAGTCAAATTACATGTCAAAGGCAAGATCTACAGCAGAATTGAAGCATACAGGCCTGGCCAGAGGCGATACAACAGTCTCCAAACATCTGGTTTAAATACACTTCACCTTATGGAAGTCATCAATCCAGGAGAGCTATCTCAGTCCATTATCATCTGGAAGAAACATTTTGTAACTAGTTCTGTAATTTTTGCCAATTAATTCTTAAAGAGCACCAGTTATAGATGTACTTGAGGATGCAGATATGGTGCTTTCCTTGAGAGAGGGGCTTAAGCATCAGTACCTATTGACTTACAGTAGGAATTGGGAGCTTACATCCAACTTGAATATTCCACTCTTCCGCATCACAAAACAATTAATAAAACAAATAAATAACAAAGAAGTCAGCAAGTTTACATAAACAGTTGTCACCACCTTCAGAATTTCTGTATCAGCAGTTATTAAACTTCCCCACACGAAACTCGGGGCAGGGGGGAGGAAGCTACAAAACCCACATTTTTAATGAGGGCAAATATATCTACACTGCTTTGCTACAAACTGGCTATAGCACATGCTACCAAAAAGGATTCCCAAGTGTTTTTGCTGATCATCAGAACACTGAATGCACAAGGAAATGCCTCAAACTGCAGAGGGCAATATGCACTTGTTTCCAGTTGCCCTTCCTCCCACGAGAAGGTTTTGATTTTTGTTTTGTGGGTCTCAACTCAATGCCATTACACATGCACAGGTCTCAAAACTACAATCTACAAGCCTGCTTCCAAGAAATGTCAGAAAATGTGAAATTAGCTCTTAAGAAATCTCAAAGCTTATTTAGAGAAAATACTCTCCATGTTGTTAGCACAGATTCAAGAGCAGACTGAATTACAGATTCAGTAACTGAATTGCAAACTAAGCCCTCTGAGATCACCTCCTTACTTGACTCAAGCTGACAGAATTCTATTGACTTGAGTCAATGATGCATGCTTATAGGTTATGGAACAGCAACAGAAAAATTAAAAGCATCTTTCTTTTTAATTTCTAGTGAGTCACTTCATATTATCAAGTTCTGCTCAGATACAGGTGGGGGAAACCTGTAAAGTCAGGACATATGGCATTATCTGTATCAAATAAAAGGTAGGATGTGCAGTTGGGCCAGATTTAATGGCTCACTTCTACCAAAAGGTCTGTTTCCCCCTTCCCACCTGTGGCTTCTAGCCACATAAATCCCACACCTTCACCCTCTCCTGTCCCCACCCTGCCAGGTTCCAGCTGTTTTAACTTCTAGAAACAGCAAAAACGATTCAATTTTTCATCTGTTTTCAATTACTTTCAATTAGTTTGAGTTAAAGCAACTCATAGAAGAGTCTGATGATCACTAGTGTCAAAGCAAGGTAAGTAGTTGGAGCAAAACCTCATTTCAGCACAAATGCTGTTAATTTGGCTTACCACATCTTGCAGAACTGTATGCCAAGATATGCTTTTCACCAGGCTATGTAAAAAGTTAAGCTCAGAAAAGCTTTGATACAGGATGTGTGGGTGAGGAGAATAGATCTAGTCTTTCCTTTGTTCTAGGCATCCAGTGACCACTGACACAGATTAAAACAAGCCCTTAGTCAATTATTAAAGCTTAAAATGGATGGATCCCACAATCCATATCTTATTGCTCTTTGAACAAGCTACATGAAACCTCATCCTGCAAGATCAAATAATAGAGAGGTTTGGTCCAGACTACATGAAAAACAGAATTGATACAAGCCATAACCTGTTTAGTACACAACCGGAAAAAGATATTTAAAATTTAAAAAGAAGGAGCGTATTTGGCTAACATCAACAATATGGTGACACAGTTAGTTTTGAGATAACAGCACTAGGAATCTACATTATAAAATGCTGTTAGAACTTCACTACCCAGAACCATACACTGGCTAAATACACGAAGCATCGAAGCAACACCATTAAAAACAAATGACAGAGCACACGAGAAGTTGTTTTACACACAGCAACTGTTAGCCTGTTGCTGAAGAAGCTCGCTCTCTTCTGTTTCCTCAGAAAATCTGTTACTTTCATTATATTTCACGGATTAGTTCTGTCGGTCCCGATTTCATCTCCACACGTCTCTTCTAAAAACTACGTATTGCCAGCCCAAGGAAGACAGATATGATCTCATCAAGATAATGGCTACTGCCATCCCCACAAGCCTTAGAAAGTACATGGAGAGCTGCTCGATTTCTTCGCAGCCTCTTGACTTTCGGGCTTGCCGCTCGCTCGACCAACCCGCCGCCGAGCGCAGCCCCGCCTGCCCGCCGCCAGGACGGCCGAGCACCCCGCGCCCCGGGCGCAAAGCCCTGTGCTTTCAGGCAGTGGGACGCAGGGCTGGGGGCAGACCCTCATTCCCTCCCCGCAGGAGCTCCCCTACGGCCGTAACGGTCGGGGGCGGCCGCCTCCCCTCAGGGCCGCGCTGAGGAGGGGAGGGGAGGGGAGGGGAACGCAGGGCAGGGCAGGGCGGCGGCCGCGCCGGACTCACGGCGCGGGGGAGGCGCCCGCCAAGTGCACGTCCTCGGGCGCATCGTAGAACTCCTCGGTGTCGCTGTCGGAGGCCATGACGGCGCCGGGCCGAGCCGCACCGCGCCGGGCCCAGCCGCCGGCAGCGCAGCGCAGCGCAGGGCGGCCGCCGCCAGCTCCGGGCAGGACAGGACGGGCTGGCGGGGGCCGCGCGGCTCTCGCGAGAGCGGCGCCGGCCCCGCCCCCTGCCGGGCGGAAGTGCGAGCGGAGCGGGGAGGGAGGGGCCCGGCGCCCGCGGCGGCCGGCCTCGCCCTCGCGCGTGACGTCAGGGCTCGGGGCGGCCTCGCCGCGTGCCCCCGGCTGCGGCGCCACCTGGTGGAGTAGGCGGCGGCGCGCGCAGCGGGGGGTCCCGGGCGCAGCGGGGGGTCCCGGGAGCAGCGGCGGGGTCCCGGGAGCAGCGGGGGGTCCCGGGCGCAGCGGCGGGGTCCCGGGCGCAGCGGGGGGTCCCGGGAGCAGCGGGGGGTCCCGGGAGCAGCGGCGGGTCCCGGGCACAGCGAGGGGTCCCGGGCGCAGCGGCGGGTCCCGGGCGCAGCGGGGGGTCCCGGGCACAGCGAGGGGTCCCGGGCACAGCGAGGGGTCCCGGGAGCAGCGGCGCGCACCGCGCACCCTGCACCCCGCACCCGGGGGAGCCGCGCAGCCCCAGCACGGGGGGGGACGGTCCGGTGCTGGAGCCCCCCGCGACCCCCGCCCGGCGGCGGTGGCTCTGCAGCACCCTGCCCGTCTTCCTGCTTCTCTCACCGCTGCTCTGTCACGGAGGTTGCCCAACCGAAGCCGTGCTGGCTGTGACCTTTCAGGTGATGCGCAACCTGCGGTCGGTAAATCGGATGCCAGCATTTATCCCTGCTGTTAAACACTGTCAAAACGCTTGGTTAATAGAGGCAAGGGAATACACGGTGGAAAGAAGAAAGGACTGACTTCTGACTTTTCCCTCTCCGTCTGGCCATAGGGGGAAACCAGAATGAAGGTAACAGAATCAGATGATAGAGACCTAAGATACTCCATTAGATGAATTGATAAGGAAAGTTTAAAGGATTTTTTCTCATTAACTTCTGTAACGAATGTTTGGTAGCAGGAATTAAATTATAGGGTTCCTTATTTGTTTTTCCTTGTATTCTCCTTCCAATAAATTTTCGTGTGATCTTCTGGTCATTTTTCTTCTGCCATTGAATTATGAATGATCAGACAGAAGTAACTCACAGAGGGAAGAGGCTTCCCTTTGAAACCTGAAATGCTTTTCCTTTTAATATCTGCACAGCGATAAGTACCTGTTTCTGAGCCAAAGCAGTATTCCTTCATTGACGTGCGTGATGATGACAGGTTGATTATAATTTTAGGCTTCCCTCGACATTCTCTGTGTGCTGACCTCCCATCCATCTTGCTCTCTGGCACCCTTAGCTGGGTTACAGCTCTTGTTCTGAGTCTTCTCTGACTTCTGACAAGCACAGCATTTTCCAAAGCAGCGACACAAACCAGAGCTCTCTACCTATACACTTATTTTTGTAAAATGGGTAAAAGCTTAATATATTTGAGACAGCTACTGTTGTCTGTGGTCGATGTAGAGGTGCTTGTGCATATGCAGGCACACACACATGCACCTGCCCTTGCACGCACACGTGGTGTGGGGCCACGTCCTCCTGTTCCCTTAAAAAATCATGAAGCTTCTCAGCCAAACCAGCAGAAGGGCTGGGATGACAGGAAGGAGGTGAATTGGAAACACATGAGCAATTCTTCTGATTCCTCTTCAAAATAAGGCAGCATGAGCCTAATGTACACCTTAAGCTCTTAATGTTGAAGAATTTGGACAAATAAGTAGTACAGAAAATTACTGACTTGTGATTCATTGCTCACTGTTCCTGCTCTAACTGACAGACAAACACGATGATTGCATTAGAGTAAGTAGGATGGTCTCTAAATTATTAAAGACAACAATGATGTAACCTTAGCTGGGAAGGCAGACGGCTCTAGAAACTAGGAAAAAAATGCGATGGAAAAGTATCTTGAATTGTTTATCAGTTTGTCAGTAACTGATGGCAGCTGCATGACTTCATGTTTTGTTACTGTCATGGTTTAACCCCAGCCGGCAACTAAGCACCACACAGATGATAAGCAGGACAGCAGCACAGCAAGCAGCGAAAGCAAAAAGCAGCCAGTAATGAGCACTAGACTCTGATATACAGTAAGGCAAGCAAGCCCCATGGCAAGCACAGGAGCCTGCCGATTAATAGCTAAACAGCAATAACAGCTGTAAATTCAATCTAGCACATTCCAATCAAACCTGTCGTTATTGCGAACCCCACATTGGGTACCTAAATAAACTGTTGTGGTTTAACCCCAGCCGGCAGCTAAGCCCCACCCAGCCGCTTGCTCACTCCCCCCCCCGGTGGGATGGGGGAGAGAATCAGAAGAGTAAAAGTGAGAAAACTCGTGGGCTGAGATAAAGACAGTTTATTAGGTAAAGCAAAAGCCTTGCACGCAAGCAAAGCAAAACAAGGAATTCATTCACTCCTTCCCATGGGCAGGCAGGTGTTCAGCCATCTCCAGGAAAGCAGGGCTCCACCACGCGTAACAGTTACTTGGGAAGACAAACGCTGTAACTCCAAACATCCCCCCCTTCCTTCTTCTTCCCCAGCTTTATATGCTGAGCATGATGTCACATGGTCTGGAATAGCCCTTTGGCCAGTTGGGGTCAGCTGTCCCAGCCGTGTCCCCTCCCAGCTCCTTGTGCCCCCCCAGCCCACTCGCTGGTGGGGTGGGGTGAGAGGCAGGAAAGGCCTTGACCCTGTGTAAGCACTGCTCAGCAGGAATGAAAACATCCCTGTGTCATCAACGCTGTTCCCAGCACAAATCCAAAACATAGCCCCATACTAGCTACTGTGAAGATAATTAACTCTAGCCCAGCCAAAACCAGCACAGTTACACAGAGGAAATTATATGGTTGCAGAATTAAGGTACATTCAACTAAAAGCCCAATTCTGGCAATTAGTCAGGTCTACATGATGATTAAAATTCAGCCTAACTGCAGTGATGTTGACCTTCCCACTCCAAAAGCCCTTGCCTTTTGTACCAGAGTGGTTTCTCAGAGGCTGTTAGAGCCCTCAGACCAGGAGGATTATAACCACGGCTCCAGTGTGACACAGCCCAGCCTACCTTTGTCCATGGAGGCAAATACAATATTGGCTACAAAGGCCTCCTCTAGTGTCACTAAGCGTCAGGAAACCCACTGGCCAAGACAGAGCCTGAACAAGAAGGCGTTATTGCTGGTGGCAGGTGCCAGCGGGGTGATGCTGGCTCCTAACTCTGCAGGGGGTTGCTGGGGCTTTGCAGAGCATTGCCAGGGCTGACTGCTGTTATCTTTGCTGTTTGTAGAGATCAGCAAGAGGACAATTGGACAAAAGGGACAAAGTTTACAGAGACAGAAGATAAAGGTTATAATTAGTGTTTACAAATGACCTGGGTGTTTTCTCCCCAGGGCTGGCACAGCCCTTTCCCAGGCTGCAGGCAGGGATGAATACCAGGGTGGCACTGAACGTTAGCAAGGGCTGGTCTCGCCTTGCCATGGAAGTGCCATGCTTTGGCTTGGAGGGACTGCAATGGCCAGCTCTGTAAGAACTGGGCTGTTAAATCCTCAGACTTATACCCAACAACACCCCTGGGCCAGTTGTCCCAAAAGCCAAACCTACGTGGGGAAGAAGAAGAGGTAATAGGTAAAAATCCTTATGAATGGCAGACTCTTTGGCATAGCAGATAGTACATTTGCTAGGATTTTCTAACATAAAATAATACACAGTTGAACTACTTGAATTACTTTCTGGCTTCTGTGTACTGCTCAACAGATAGTCTATGCATTTCACACCAAGTGAGCACAGACTGGTCCCAGTGCTGCCCCAGTGCCCCGTGGCTGAGCCCTGAGCCTGTTCCGCTCCTGACTAGGTGACGATAGTTTTTATCTTCTTTGGCTTAGAAGCAAGGACTCCCATGAATCAGAGCTCACATGTCAGCTTGTCCCGAGCACCCTACAGTGTCAGCAGGACCATCCTACCAAAATCACTGCTGACGTGTGGAAGTTTCCCAGTCTTTTGCCACTGCCAGGCTGACTTCTAGCATGAAGGGTTGTGTCTGCTTAAGTGAGTGTGCTGCTGCTTTTCTAGTTCAGAGGTCCAGAAAGCACAGGAGTCCCTTTCAGTTGTCTCCTACCTCATTTACTAGCAGTGCTGATGTTGGCAGATAGGTCTGGCTCCTGCTAAATCTTAATATGCTTACTGCAAACAGATACCGAGTAGATTTGCAGCCTCTGCAAAATGTTACCACTCTCCTGATTCATCTGGTCACCTAGGGCCATAATTTATTGCTTTAAATATATATATTTTATCATTGCATTAAAAAAATAAGGGCAAGAAGTAAGTTTAGAGAGAACTTGGAGCTGGTTCCCTCCTGCAGCAAAGCCAGTGGGCGATCTCCTGCATGTGCCTGCATCTTTGGCCACCGGGAGAGGCAAGGGGGAGATGTGCAAGGGGGAGTAGAAGAACTACTGGTCCCATATCACCCATGGGGAGAAGAGGTTCAAAGCCAAGCCCAAAACATGTGGCTGAACCAAGAATCGCACCGAGGTCTCCTGCATCGCATCCCACGGCTTGGAGATGCTTATCTGTGTGACCTTACTCCCCTGGGATATGGAGTTTGGTGAGACAAAGATGACCAGAGGTGATGACTATGTGGAACTGTGCTGTGGCTTGGGAATGGCATCAATGGTCAGATAAAAGAGGGTGATTCCCTCTGATTTAAAGTCCTGAGCACCGAGCCTGTGCTGGTCTAAGAGGAGCAGGAAAACAGGAAAAGCTGCATACCTTGAGCACGCATGCAGGAGCATCTATCTTTGCCAACTCGTTTAACAGCCCATTGATGTAAATCATGATTTCTGGTTCTGTTTGTGAGAACTGCTCCTTCCCAGCACTGCAAACCGCTGCTGAGTCACCGCCGCTGCTCGGGCAGCTTCCCCTGGCACCCACCACCGCAGCTGTCACACGGCGGCACCCTGGCACTTGTGCCATCCTGGGGAGAGGGCTCACTGGGAGGTTTGGTGGGGTCACAACTGGCTTGCACAGGCAACTTTGTGCAAACGGCGGTCACACAGGATAGGATTTAACTATGCACCAAGCTAACAACAGCCTGGCCCTGTCCTTAGAGATGTCCTGTGGCTTCTGCTGCAGCAATTAGCATCCTGTACATGTGTGTGTGCACATGCATAGGGGCAGATGCAGACATACACATGCGTAGGTATACAGACACATATGTGTAGGTACGCAGACACACATGCACGCAGCATGTTGTTATAGCTGACACGCCAGGAAAGCATGTCAGGGAGCAAGGCAGCATGATGTCGGATGCAGCAGAGACTGAGCAGACCGTGAGGAGCTGTGGCTCAGCTACAACCATCCAGCTGCTGCTTGTGCACAGCTTGGGCAGTCGGACAGAGCTTGTTTTCAGAGGTGCTTGTGTGTTTTGGTCTGCATTTCCATCGCTTGTATCTCCTTTTGCTTTCCCTTGCTTTTTCCTCCACCTTGGTCCAAGGTAGAGGCCCAGCAGATATGCTGCTCCCTGATGTTATCCCAGCACACTGATATACCCCATTGCTGCAGGCTATTACAGAGCCTCCAGAAATTACCACCACTCAAAACGGTGTGAGAGAGCCAGGAGGGTCGCAGGAGGATGAGGAGGGGCGAGCAGCTTTGGGAGAGTATCAGCAATGAGAGGAAACAAGGGAAACTGGAGGAGGGAGGGAGGATCCCTGTGAGCAAGAGCCAAACACTATCGGGGAGCTCAAATCATCCTGCAAGGGGGTGAAGTAACGTGCTGAGAAATGCAAACATGGGGACAACCAGTGGAATGTGGTTCAGCACCCGCCTCCAGGCACAGAGGAGCGGAAAACCTGTGCTGGGAAATGCTTCGTACCCAGCTGAGGGCTCCCACACAGCCCTCCCCGGGGCATCCAGGTAACAACAGCGAAAAATCCCCTCTAAATACCCAATCAGATCACTGCAAACACACCGGCAAGAATATATCAAGCCAAATGTTTTCTGAAGAAGGTGTGGCAAGGGAGAGAGATGTGGCAATGTTGGCTGTGGCTGCTACTGTGCATGGCAGGTGTGGAAACAGAGACGGTGGCATTCGGCAGCTGCTGATCCCTAAGTCATGCTGCAAGACCTGTGCCTGGGCTGTTTATACCAGCAGCGATGAAACAGGTTTGTATTGATGCAGGTTATGAGGCTGGCAGAGAGCACGCAGTGCTGTAACGTGTGCCTTTCCTTTCTGGGAGCATGGCAAGTGCTCAGCCCAGGCATGCTGTAGGAAAGAAAATATCCCACAGAGCTGTGAAATGCAGATGTGGAAAATATTTTCCCTGAATGGACTGGATTGTCTTTTCCTGTCATGATTAAGAGGAAAAGGTGTTCTGACAAGAACACCTTTAATTTAAAAAGAAACTTTGCAGAGTTGGTTATGTTGGAGGGTTCAGGCTCTTGCTGAACTGTGTGTGCTAGAGACAGGCTGCAGCATCTTTCTTTAGTGCTGGTTTTCTTCTGTTTGCAGCCCTGATGAAGTAGCAGGTCTTCAGGAAAGGCAGATTTCCCTTTATTCCTGAGATGACAGGCTGGAGGAGTCATGTCCCAGAAGGACATAACCCAAGGCATAGGTGACTCCAGACGGATGGTGAGACTTGCCCGTAATGCAACTTTTCTGGTCTGTCAGCAGTCCCAGTGCAGCCCTGCAGC
Organism: Ciconia boyciana; assembly: GCF_034638445.1. NCBI lineage: Eukaryota > Metazoa > Chordata > Aves > Ciconiiformes > Ciconiidae > Ciconia > Ciconia boyciana. The sequence goes on from NC_132945.1 coordinate 10,190,553, forward strand.
CATGAGAGGAGTGGTCAGTCAGGGCTGCAGCCTCCTTCCTTAATGGGCTGTGCTTCCTGCGCCCAGAGGTGCTCAGCAGGGTATTTTTTATGCAGTTGAAGTCATTGGCTTGACTTTTCTCCACAAAGGCCAGTCCTACCCTGGGAAAATGCAGCGGGGAGTCACCTTTCCATGGCCCGAGAGGTGGGAGGAAGAGGGGTCGGTGCCCGCCAGGAGAACGGTGCCCTTCTGCTCCCAGCACAGGGTGAGCCCAGACTGGACCCTGCCTCCATCCCACAGGCGTGGGGACACAGTGCCTGGAGCTGCGCAGCGGCGGCTGGTCCCTCGCAAGGAGGAGCCAGGATGGGCTGAGCAAAACTGGCAATGTCTGAGGGTTTTCCCTGGTTCCAGAACCAGAGCATCAAACTGGTTTGTTGGAAGTGAAATAGCCTTGTTATTTTTATGGGGAGCTACCCAAAGTGTGAAACAGGATGGAGTGCAGCTACTAAATCAAAAGTGGGGCGCAGATTTGATGCCTGCTAAATGGAGTAAGAAATGGTTGCGAAAGCCCCATCTGTCTCCCAAAGTGCCCTCCCAAAACTCAGACTGCGCATGGATTTGTATTCAAAGAATCTTCCTGCTGCTCTGACTTGCACTACATCATCTGCTCCCACAAATAAACCAATTTAATTACACAGACATGCTCTTTATTCATTCTTCCTGGCATACTGACAATTTCTGCATGTGCAGATGAGTTGTGTCTCAGGTTTTGCCAATGCAAATGCTCTGTCCTCCAAATTGCCATGTTTTATTTTTGTCTGAAGATGCTCAGTGGATGCATATGCTTTCATATACAATAGTTACTTTTTTTTTTTCTCTATGCTCCATCTTTAAATGCCTAAAAGCGTACTGCTAGTTTATGAATCAGAGTTGGTGCATCACTGTATAGTGGAGCCGTGAGTTATGCTTTCCTCTGGAGATCTACTTTTGTTATTCATTGCAGCTCACAAAAAGTCACGATGAAAGCAATGCACACTGAAAGAGAGTGCTTTTGCTGCCTTTGCAAGGAAGAATTGTGAGCAGCTTGCTTTGAACTGAATTTTGTCACGTTTGAAAAGGTAATTTGCTAGTTGTGAAGATTAAAAAAGAATCCAAAATTAATGCAATTGTTGAATGAGAAACAAATAAGTAGCTTTTACTAACGTGGCTTTACAGAACACTCTTATGTTTGTAAGGAAAGTAGAAATAGAAAACATAATAACATTACAGTGAAGGAATTATATTGCATACATTTTCTGTATGGGACCCAAATTCACAACAAAATGGCTGCATTCTGAAAATGCTCACAAAAATCAGTTAAATTTCTGAAGATATAATAACACCACAAAGTACTGTGCTGTCTGGAAGTTATAACTTTATATATGCCATTAACACGAAGCCCGTCAGTCCTAAGAAAACTTATACTCTGGCTCCTGTCATCATGCCTGTGTTTAATAACCCGTAGCTGCTTGCCTGGATGCTGCCTCTCTGATGTGGCTCAGAGAGAACCCAGACTCTCTTGGGCTACAACCAGCAGGCCAATGTTTTTAACTGAGATTTTATCAGCTATCGGTCTCTGGATTAGACCCTGTTCCTCCACAGAACAATTGCAAATGGGACTCAGTTGTGTGAAGAGAAGAATGACTGTAAGGAGCTTTACTTGGAGAAAAATAAAGCTGTTTTGTTGCATGGAGGTATCTGCTGGGCAGAGTGGGAGCTGGAAGTTAGTAGCTCTAGGCAGGACCCGTGCTGGAGGTGGCTCTGATTTAGGGCTTGCAGCTGGGATTTCAGCATTCCAAGTTTCACCACTAAAACTTTTGCTTTCCTGACCAGCTTCTAGTGGTCCCATGGCTTGCTAGGGCTGTGGGCTCAGGAGTTCATGTGCGACCTCACTTGTGAGCCTGGATTTACTGGTGCATGTATTTGCACCCTCCAGGACTGGGTTTCCAGATCTTCCCTCAAAGCTTGCATCCTTTTCCACAAATGCACCAGCCACTTTCTCCAGCAGCTCCGTTGCCTGTCCATAAAATGTCCATAAAATGCTGAGCAAACATTGGCATTTTCTGGGAGGTCCCATAGAAATGCTGTAATGCCCAACCATGCCAGCGTGAGTCAGGGTTGCCATGGCAGCCCCAGCTTTGAATTCTCATGCTTTCATGGCTTTCTGCCTCAATCTCAGTATTAGTTTAACCCTGGTTTATATATATATATCTGTATTTTGATTATAATTGCTATTTACATCTAGTGCCTTCTGCTGGTGCTTTTTCTCTTGATGGGCTCTGGGTCCCAGAGGAAATTAAATAGTCCACTGCTGCTCTCTCCAGTGCCCAGAAACAGCACGTGGTGAATATTTATGAACCTGTCTGGCCAGATGTGGGAGAATAGTCTGAAATGGGTCTTTTGAGCTTTTATGGAAAGAATCTACCAAAAACCACTCATTGAATCACCTGCCCCATTTCTGGAGATGAGCTGTACTCTCTGGTGCAAGAAGTGATGTTGGCAGAGGAGAGAGACAGGCAGAGGAAACCAGGTGGTAGCAGAGAGGTGTCCATGAAGGGTGGCAGTAAAAGCTGGAATAGCGGCAGTGGAAAGCAGACGTACTGGGGTCAAATGAGCCAGAGCCCTCCCAGATCAGCAAAGTATTTGCTGTGGTACCTCCAGGGCACCCCCAAGACTGCACTGCAGCTAGTCTGGGTTTAATCTCGTTCTCTTTTCTGCTTTTTCCTTGCCAGCAGGGAGTGTGCCTTATTCTGCCATCGCACTCTATTTGAAGGATAACACAGGGTGCAGCAAATTCCTGATGTACATTTCCATTTGTGCCCCTTTGCTGCTGAATATATTTTTTTAATTACAGCCAGCAGAAGCAATTTATTTGTTTAGTGGTGTCCAGGAAACATACCCAAGGGAGATCTCTGAACACGACCACAAAGCTGATAAGGATTAATGGTAGATGATAGAACATTGGATAGGGCTATTCCCACATTTGGGTCAATATCTGCTATTAATAGCATGAGCATTAAGTAAATGAATATCAGGTTATTATATTTTATTATATTTAATGAGAGTCAGTATTTACTTTTCCTCTAAAGACTGCTGAGGACCACATTAACATCATTGTATGCTCTGGCAGCCAGGAGAGCAGCCTGCCCTATCTCACTGGCAGTGATTTTAGCACAACCATCACACCTGAGCTTTAAAAGGGCACTACGTGGCCTATATGTTTTATTCTTAGGCAAAGCTAACAGCATTTGACATAGTCTCCATTGCTAGCAGAGAATGCATTATTAGTGAGGATAAATCTCTTTCCTTCTGCAGGTGTTGCTATCTGCTGTGGGAGCTAGTAGAGACATCAGTAGTCATTTGTAAAAGCAGCTCCGAGAATCTAGTGTTGATATTGTTGTGGCTTATCTAGCACAGGGCCTGCTGCGCCCTGGGTGAGAAATAACAAAGAACCTCCTTTGCTGACACCTGCACTTTAATTCTCACCTCCCTCAATTTCCTGCATTAATTAAAAAATAATAATAATAATCCCAGAAATATTTAGGAAGTGCAGAAACCCATCTGCGTCCTGCATGTGGTGGGCCAGTGTGTATGCATAAGGCCAAGCCAGGAAGCCCCTCTCCCACCCTGAACAGCTGCCTCCATGCGGCTGCTTCCAAACCGCTGCAGCCCGGCAGGATTTCTTCCTTTATCCCCAGGTTTCCTTTGCTGTTCATCAACTCTCCCCTGCTCGCCCACCACTCCAGCCTGCCTGGCGCCTGCTGTGTGAGGTGTCCAGGGCCACGACTGCCTCTGCTTCCCCTGCAATGCTCTGCTAAGTCAGAGGCTGGGGATCCCCAGTACCGACCACCATGGAAATGAAACCAAACTATATCCAACAATAACTTTTGGGTAGAAACAGGGGTTGACTGGGAAAGTCTAGTTATCTGTCCGCCACTTTGAGTCACGCTATGGGCCTGGGGGAGCCGAAACTGCTTCAGGAATTCTTGAGGCTGTGCTAAGGAGAGCCTGATTTATGGTGCTTACTTTATAGAAGAGCAAAAACCTCTCTGGCAGTGGGCAATAAACAATCATCTATGGGGATGCAGAAAGCAGCAATGTTAAAGAATATAAAATCCAATATATTTCTTAATGACACAGTTATTTGAGAAAGCTGAAGCGCTGAGCAGAGCACGTCACGTACTGCAGCATGGCAATGCCACGGTCTAGATGAGAAACCTCACTGGACCAGTATCTGCATCATCATGGGACAGCGAGAAACACCCTGCCCTACAGAACTCACTGAAAACCAAGAGGGGACCTATAGATATGAGGAGACAAAGCCAAAGAAGGGAACAATGAGCCTGTGTTCTTTGTGTGAGAGGCAAAACTACCAGTGTGTTGTTTATCCCGTTATTTTATGGACTGCTAGGCTGAAAACCAGCACACCTGGCCCTCAGCAGCGATGGGAACAAACCCGAGTGGTTTCCTGCACCAAACCCCTGGGGATGAGGAACATCTGCATGCTCCAGACTAGGACCGGCATCCCACAGAAATGGTTTTCCCATCTTAGGGAAATTTTCAATATTTTAGACTTTTCTGTCCCTCATCAGCCAAAAATTCAAAACTAGGGAGAAATGGAAATCTCAGACATTTCGTTTTGAACAGAGCTCCGTAAATCATGCAGCCTAACAGGCAAAAGGGGTTACTTTAAAGTCTTTGTTTAGATCTTTGTTCTAAATTTACAGCTTTTACTGGCTTTAAATAAAATCCTTGTAGTTGCTTATATACAACATTTTTCCTTCTCTTGGTTTAATTTTAGATGTGTACAGCTAAATGTTAAATATGCATTACTAAGTAATTGAAATGTCATAGTGCTAGATTAAACTCCTCTAGTGGAATTAAATTAAAGGTTTCTGCTCCTGGTTTAGAAGAGCACAGTGTGAATGTTTTATAGCAGCAGCAAAGCCAGAATTACAGGTTAGGCTCCCAATCTGTGTGCATGACTAACACCAGGAAAAACAAAAACAGTTTGAACTTTTAAAGGCTGGAGCCAAGAAACAATGAAGGAGATGTAACTTATTTTAGATCCAGCTTTCTGCTGGAAAGAAGCAGCTCCTGCTATGGCCCCAGGCTCTGGTGGCTCGGACCTGGGGGTGCACCCCAGGGAGGAGGCCTGGACCCTGCGTGGATGTGGTGTGTTCATCCCAGACATCCCGTGGTGCTTCATTTGGTGGGACTGGCCTCGCTACTGCTTGCAGCAAAGCCGCTGAAGCTGTGCAATTGCCTCTCTATTTCTTGCTGTGACTGATTTAGGAGCTCACACCCATAGCGATCACTACCCTTGCCAATGGTTGTACTGCATTGCAGGGTCAGGGTTTCGGCAAATGTTCATTGGGTATAGGGAAAGAAATCCCACATAAATATCTGGTTGTGACTGCTCACCAAGTCCTCTGCATGGAGCCAGCCTGGAGGCAAGGCATGCTCTCAGGTAAGTGTTCGGGGGAAAATGAAAACTCCTGAAGCAGCGGGGTGTTAAAGGCCAGTCCTCCCCGTCACGCCGGCTCCGGACCTGCCTGCAGTGGGAGGGAAGTGGCTGGGAGCGGAGCCTAAGGAAAAGCCTCCTCCAGATTTTCCTGTGCCCCAGCCGACCCTGGGAAGAACAAGAGAGCTACTTATGTCTGCTCCCATATTTAGTACAGGAGGGAAATGCCCTCTCCAGCAGGAAGGCAGCATGCTTGACCCTCCCTTCTGTGCGTCTCGGCGTGCAGGACAGCAGTGACCTTCACCGGAGGGGTGAGGGACACATCTCTGCTGGCTTTTGGGGACAACACGGCACATTTGTCACTGTTGGTCTGAGGCAACTGGGAGCCTGTCACCATCTTCAGTTCCAAGTGGGATTCTCTGTCTGAGCTTGTGGCTGGGTGGGGGTTGGTGGTTATGGAAGGAAGCAGCAGAAATGCTTCCCACTGTGCCGGTTTAGTTTTAAACTTTCATTTGAGGAATGCTGAGTCTTTCAATAGCCGCCTTGCTCCTCACATGGGCCAAAACCACCCTGCGGGGTTCGGCTGGAAGGTGCTGTTCTCAGCTGGCCTCTGTTTCGTTTCCTCCTCAGCATATCAGCCACCTTCGTGACATGCCAGAAAGTACAATTTCCCATTTCCTTCCTCAGCTAATCCCGAAAGGTACAATAAATAACAAGAGGAGTCTTTTATAAGCAGCTATAAAGTACTGAAATCCATGGCATGTTACTAAAGTTATACGGTGATTTGTTCTCAGAGTATCTATTGGTATGAGGAACATTTGGATAGGTCCGTGATACAGAATGTCTCCCTTCTCCTTCAAGGTTTCCTCTGCAGCAGCGTCCTTGCTCTGGGAGGTGATTCCCTTGAGCTGGAGCTGATCAGGAAACAAACAAATAAAAAAACATTTTATGTGAAAAGAGATCAAGCCAAATAAAATTACAGAGTTTTTTAGAACAAGCCTCAAAAAGGTTAAGATTCTTCGAGTAAAAGAACAGGAGAGTTAAGAATCTTTGTAAATACATCTTCTTTTAACAGCTTCTTTCTAACAAATGCTTTGGATAAACAGCAACTATTTGGCATGATCCAAATCCCTGCCAGGCCCTGCGTGCTTTGTGCACACTGCATTTTTGGCAGTAAGAGCAAAGGACCACCACATGCAGAGCACCTGGTCCCGGCAGGGGCTGGCACCAGCACTGCCAGCAGCCACTGCAGAAGGCCTGGAGATGTCAGGAGTGTCCCTGAGGACAGAGCAGAACTGAGGGAGGCAGACAAAAGCGCTGCAGGAAAAAATCCAGCGCTGAATGTTAGTGATCTCCTGGCAGAGTCGGGTGGACAGCCCGACTTGGACAGCCTTGGGGCAGAGGATGTGGGAGAAGGAGGCCAGAGGAGGAAGGGGTCGGTGAGGGACCAACGTTGGAGGGGTCTGAGTGAGGGCTGGTCCCAGTGAAGAGTGAGAGGAGTAAGGACTGGAAGCAGGCGGTCCCCAGGCAGGCAGCACAGGGAAGGGTGCTGCAATAGGGGGAGGATAATTCTAGGTGTGTAGCAGTTGCAGATATTGCTCCTCCTGGGCGTTCATGGAGTATCACAGCAGCATGGTGCAGCTGGCCCTGCAATGACCAATAAATATCCTCTTTCCACAGCTGAAAAGGCAGGACAGGGGCACAGAGGCTCAAACCCCCAGCTGTGAGGAGCAGGAGCTGTTTGTGGAGCCACAGCACATGAGCCAGGAGAGCCAGCCCAAACTTACAGTCCCTGCCTGGGTATTGTAGCTCTGGCTCTGAACCCTGCAACAGAGCCCTGCACGTCACGGGGCTGCTCTGAGTTACACTGGAGCAGGTTATGCCAGCTGCTCACAATGTCCTTTTCTGGAAAAGTGCCCACATCCTGCTCTCATGGATCCCCACTCATCGAGGCTGGGAAATCAGGGTGCAAAACGAGTCCTGTATTGCTGGCACAACTCCCAGGGTAGAAAGCACCAACCCTGCACTGGTTCATAGGCACAGTTTCACTCCATAAAAAGAAGAATATAACCTGCGTCTACAGTATTTTGCTGACCATACAGACTTACATAGCAGTCAGTAAAGACACTCCAGACGAAGTGCTACTTACTGGTTGAAGGTGTTGCTGGGGCTGGGGTGCATGTCAGGACAGGCTCTGCCTAACGGCATCAGTAGCGGAAACAACATTCGCACTGAGAGCGATGGCCAGTGGCCGGGCTCACGGCCTGCATTGGTGCACTCGGTGTGTGCCGGCAGGGCCAGGCTGCTTTGCAGCAGCAGCGTGCCAAAGCACGGCCAGCCTGACCTGGCTCCGCGCTAGCAGAAGTGTTCTGGGGACAGCGTGGCTGTGATTAAACCCACGGTTGTCCTTTTTACCAGTGCCGCACACACGGCCGTGCAAGGGGCTGCACCGAGCACAGCCAGGGAGTGCTGAGCAAACAGGCCAGCTCTGGAGCACGGCCAGGCAGCTCGCAAACCTGGGCGTTTTCAGCAGGGCAAGGGAGCCGGCTGGGAGCCAGCGCTGCCGGGGAGGCGGGGCTGGCCCGCAGCCCCGTAGCGCACCTAGCCCCGTCCCCAGCAGCGTGGCCCATCCGCGGCAGCTGGCCGCTTCCCGCAGGGCTAAACCCCCACACTGCAGAGACGAGGCGTGCTGGAGACAGGAAGCAAAGGCCCATTTGGGGGGAGCAGGAGGGCCGGGGCGGGCAGGCGGGGCCGGGGCGGCTCCGGGCGCGTCCCCAGACGGTGGCGCTGGGGCCCCGCCGTGCGCGCAGCCGGCAGCGGGCCGGGCTCCGGCGCCGGCCGGGGAGGTCGGTCTGGCACAAGCAGCCAGAAGGCGAAGCTGGATGTGTGCTGCCCTGGGGTTTCTTCAGCGGCCCGTGAAGTCCTGATGCCGTCTGGCATCAGCGGTCTGCGGGGGATTCCCCAGAGCAAGGGCATATCGGAGAGGCAATAAATTAACTGTCGCTAACTTGTAGCGACGAAAGCAGAGGGTCATGGCTACAGATTTAAAAATATGGGAAAAGGGTTTTGTCTGGCTGCGATTACCTTGGTTTTGCTTCAAAGGAGCTCGCTGCACACAGCCGCAGCCAGCAGCCAGCTGCGGTGGGGTTCAGAGGCACCCTGCGGGGTGGGTGCGATGCCCCCAGCACCTGGGCACAGGGCAGGAGCACAAAGCCCCTGCACCCACACCAGTGCCTCTGCCCACCCAGCCCAGCCGTTCCTTCCACGGCTGGGCTGCACAGTGTGGCCCCAGCTTCAAACCTCTCTGGAGGCTTTGGGGCCACTGGTTCCCCTTGGTCAGCATGGGTTTGATACTCCAAGGGGAAAGGGACCGTGTCCTGCCACTGGTATCTGATAACTAACGCCATTTAAGGGAAAACGGATCATGCCTCCCTCCAGGGGATGCCAAAAGTAACTAACTCAAAGCCCTTTCTTTGCCTCCAAATGAGAGTTGAGCTTGGGTGTGCTCACTCACTTGGAACCTTTCTGCTCGCTCATCTTTGTGGCAGCTCTCGGGTTATTTTGATCTTCTCTCCCTTTATTGCAAGAAGTAAGGCCCTGGTGGCTTTTCCCAGCTCATTTCCAGCAGTTTGGTTCTTGGGTACTAGTTGAAATACTGGATGCAGCATGTCTGCAGTAAAGCAAGCTGAGGTCTGCCCCTGCCCCATGCCTGGTTTGGCTTGGCTGGTCTCTTTTCTAACGGAGAAATGCAGAAAGCCCACGGGCTCTCCTGCACAGATATTTCAGAAAGGCTGAAAGACAAAGTCAATTTTAAATGGATTAACTGTTATGAGTGTACCTCTGGTTTTTTTGAGTATATATCACAGAATAATTTAAATGGATTAACTCTTGCAAGTTTAGCCTTGTATCCTGAATACCATGGAATTAAGGAAATCTTATTTTGTAAGATCTCTGGGAAGGACATTGATTCATCGCACAAAGCACAGGTTTCAGTGCAGGCCAGTGTCTATTGGAAAGAGCTTGCTGTATCGCTTAGGTTGCTGGTTGGTGCTTATCTCCCCTCACAATGTCTTAAAGCAGAGAAAACATTTCACTACACCCTTCCTCAGGCAGGAGTGAAAGGTAATTCTGGTGTAAGAGGAAAGCACCACTGCTTCTGCAGTAATGACTTGGAAAAACGTACTGCTGCGGGGAAGAAATGCAGTTTCATGCAGTGGAAATGGAGCTCCCCCCTTCCTCAGCACTGGGGCAGAGCAGCCCACAGGTAGCAGGGGCAGGAGGGGGTCAGACACTGGGTGGCATGATGAGGATGGCACCCATGGGCTCCTCTCCCCCTCTTGCCACCTGGGTTTACGAGTTTCCACAGTGCCACAGCACTGCCATGTGCAGATGGAACTGCTGCAGGGGACCATGTGTGCATGAATGCAAGAGTCATGCTGCAGGCAGGGGGGATATCTGCTGCCAGATCCCCCCTGGAGTCATTCTGCCTCTAGAGCCAAAGCAGCATCAGGCCTCCAAGCATGCTCCATTCGGCATACAGGCTGCCGGAGTTTTGTCTGAATACCTGATTTGGAAGGCAGTTTGCAAAGCTGTGGAAGGCTGCTCCTACCTGGCACAGTGCTCGCAGGGCGACACTGGCATCAGGAGAATGGGCACTGCTGCAGCGCAGTAAATCCTGCAAGGATTGCCAGGGATAAGGGTGAGTGGGCTACACCACAGGAACACTCTGTGAGGTCCTTCAGATGCCTTATGTTAACCATATTTTTATCAACTGCTGTCATTAATGTTAGGAAAATTATGCAAATGCGTAGTTAAAATCCTAGCAAACACTCTTGCATCCATCCTAGCCTCTAGATCTCCCAAATAGTGTTGCGGAGCTTAACAGATGCCCATCCATGGTATGCTTCCAGGCAGCGGTAAATCCACCATCTGCACAGGGTATATGAGAGAAGGCCTTAGCACTGACGTCCAGAGTCTGTCTGGGGCAGGACAGAGTCTCATGTAAATGGATTAACTCCTGTAAGTTCAAGGCAATTCCCTGTAACCGAAGGACCTCTGTACATTGTTGTAATTGAGACTGGGGTGCACAAAGAGATGAAGTAACCTCCGTCATGTGGAAAATCACATTCATTATGGTTTTTATCTCTCTCTGTCAAATGCTTTTCTGCAAGATGTTGTTTTTCTGTTGCTTCTCAGGTGGTGCAGCCAGCACTGCTTTTAGATGTAAAACCTTGCAGCATAAGCGGGATGGATGAAAGCTCACAGAGCAATGCTCCAACCGTGCCATTCTGCAGGGTAAGCCACGCACCCATCTCCACCTGTGCTGGCCTGGATCTGGCAGCTGCTGCAGACAGGGACCCTGCTTCACCCTCACTGCTCCCTCTGGCCGTCAGGGCCACCACCTCCAATACGGTCCTGCTCCTTCAGTGCAGGCTGTGCATGCCCCACATGGTGCTTGGAAACACAAGATAGAATCCTCCTGCCTTGCAGATTTTAACCCCTCATTTGTTTTTACAACAGCAAAACGAGCAGCTAATTCTACCAAGCCCATAAAGACTTACCCTTTCTGGGACTGAGTATACATCCCCAGGCAGATAAGCTCCATGCATGCAGCACAAAGAAATATGTCTAGGAACAGAAGAAAACACTTTAAGAGATAATATCTGTGTATAAAAAGACCAATGAGTAACTACTAGTATGAACCTTGAAATAAAGGAGCCAGACCCTTCCTGGAGGAGCCACGGCTGGATGTGCAGGGGCCGCTCGGCAGTGCTGGCTGCCTCCTCCCCAGGGCACGAGGTCTCAGAAAGCCTCTTCTAGGGGCTCAGAAAGCTGGCAGCTGAGCACATGCAATTTGCAGTGCTATTCAGCAATAAGCGTGAGGTGCCTTGCCAGCTTGCAGTAAAAGCAAATATTGACATTTTGGTGAGGAGGGAAGAGAAACTTGTAAATAGCATCTGGGATAAAACTTTATTTAAGCAGACAGAACCTTTACGCTCACAAGCAATGAGAAATCCAGCAAAGACCAAATGTCAGACTGTAGCCTTTAAAGAACAAGATGAACGACCACAGTAAAGGACACATTACAATAAGTAAAGCTGCAATTGTCAGCAGCCCTCAGAGCACTTGGAGGAAACAGAGGTTGCTTCTGCAGAGCCCCCGTACTAGCATCCCCCCATCATGATGCGAGGTGCAGTACATACAGCAGAAGCCAATTTCCGTCTCATGCTACTGAGGATGACCCTGAACCAAAGGCAGATGGTTTGTCCTCCTTCTCCAGTGCACGGCAATGTCGGCAATGTGCTGCTTCGCGGCACAGAGCAGCTGCACCAGGGGGATTTTCCATTGAGCTGTTCCAAGGCAGAAGAGCAGCATTTGCCCGGGGGCAAAACTATGGGGTTTACACACCAGCACCCCAATGCTGAACACAGCGATATTCCCCCGGCACTGGCGAAGCAAGACAGGCACTCACCGACCCAAGGGGGGCCTGGGCTGGAAGGAGCTTCTCTGTGTGACAAAGGCACCGCAGAGCATACTCTAAATGAAAAGGGGCAAGGCTGAGCAGGGCTGCGTAACAGCACTGAGGCTTGTGGCATCCTTGGCGCCCAGGCGGTGCAGGTCCCGGCTGGATGCGTTGGCAGGGCAGGGAAACACACTCCGTGCTTTGCCAGCCATTTGCTTGTGCCTCTAGCTAGCACTAAAAATAGTTCACTTTCATCAACCTCAAGTTCATCACCAAAAGAGAGCAAGCAGATTTAATTTGTTTGAACAGAGCTTTGTCTAGTCTTCAAGAGAAAAAGTCAAGCCTGGCTTATTGCATTTATTATTTATACAGGATGGAAACCTTTGGGGTGCAGTGCCACAGCCAGGTGGGGACTTCTGATGGTAACTGTGGCAGTCTGTCCTTATTCCTGCTAATGAGGGTTGGGCCCAATCCAGTCCTGTCTGTGTCAGCAATTCTGCTGAACCCGGGGATTACACCAACGCTCAAATTACTTCCCATTAGTCAAGGACTGAATAAAGCAACCTCAGTGGGGCTTAAAGCCCATGCAAAACCCCAGCACAGCACACCAAACTCTGCACACTTACATGCAGAAATGACTTGTTCACCTCTGCATAGGTGATGGCTGTGCAAGAGACTTTCACAAGGGGTGGCTATCACAGAGATGTGGCCTCAGGGATGCAGCAGGAAGTGTAGCTCAATCTCTGTATCAAAGCATTTAACTCGGGCTGGTGCTGCGAAGAGCTGCTTGTTAGGAAACACACTGTTCGTACCTTTGGTGGATGCATCTGGCCCTCATCATACTGAAATTTAGACACCAGTGTCATCTCAGCCACCTGCATTTGATTTACTCCTCAGTGTCCTGGTTTCAGCTGAGATAGAGTTAATTTTCTTTATAGTGGCTGGTGTGGGGCTATGTTTTGGATTTGTGCTGAAAACAGTGTTGATAATACAGAGATGGTTTAGTTGTTGCTGCACTAGTCAAGGACTTTTCAGCTTCCCATGCTCTGCCAGGTGCAGAAGAAGCTGGGAGGGGACACAGCCAGGATAGTTGATCCAAACTGGCCAAAGGGCTATTCCATACCCCATGATGTCATGCTCAGTATATAAAGCTGGGGAAGAAGAAGGAAGGGGGGGACATTTGGAGTGATGGTGTTTGTCTTCCCAAGTCACCGTTACGTGTGATGGAGCCCTGCTTTCCTGGAGATGGCTGAACACCTGCCTGCCCATGGGAAGCAGTGAATGAATTCCTTGCTTTGCTTCGCTTGCGTGCGCGGCTTTTGCTTTACCTATTAAACTGTTTTTATCTCAACCCTTGAGTTTTCTTACTTTTACTCTTCCGATTCTCTCCCCCATCCCACCAGGGGGGAGTGAGCCAGCAGCTGCGTGGTACTTAGTTGCCAGCTGGGGCTAAACCACGACACTCAGCCAGGAATGATCTCTGTATTTCTGCCCATTCATTAGGTCTAAAGAATAACCATATTGCTTCAACCTGAGGACTCATCCAATTTTTATGCTGATGTACACTGACATAAAACCAGTCAATGGCAATTTTGGCAATATTTGCTTTGGCCCACTCATCTGAAGTACTCTGGGACCGAACAGTGCCTGGATGCCCACCCCAGGGCCTCTCCCGTGCAGCCGTGCTACGCTGTGCCATGCCGAGCACTCCTGTTACAGCACCATGATCCTAATCAAAGGGAACATCAGGGCTCTGGCTCAGGGACTGACTGCTGCTCCGATGCAGATAACACCACAGTCCTGGCTTGCAAGGAGACTATTGTGGGAAAATGCTAATGTGACTTTTGCTGCTTATTTGCTGTGGGCCAACACCAGCAATAAGAAACTGCAAATTGTAGCTGGCTGTAGAAAAGACAAAGGCAACTCTGCAGAGTGACTTCAGAAATCAAGGAACATGACCCACAGACTTTCTGTAACGTAACAGCGTACAAATGTACCCGTACCCTCTTCCGAATGTCCTTCCAAATGTCCTGGAGAGCCAACACCGGTCCGTCCCTGCTGCCACCGTACCCTGGGCTACACCGTCCATCAGCAAAGCTCAAGCCCCAGTTTGTACCTTCAGCCTGAGCAGCCCTGTGGGAGCCGAGAGCTTGCTTCAGAATGGGATGTTTGGGCAGCTCTTTGTTCAGCAAATGTCAACAGTGATGGGGAGAGGCCTGGAGAGAGGCCAGCAGCTTGATAGACTATTGTGCCCCAGATCAGGTCACTGTGCACATATCACGCCTTTGATAAATGGAAAATTAAATTAACAAAAAAAAAGAGTAAACTTGGAAATGCCAAAACATTTCAGCACTGTGCTGGGACTGCCTGCCCTGCCATGATGCCCAGGGAAGCATCATGTAAGGACTCAACTCCCAACCCCTCCCGGGGTGCCAGGCACCTCCTCAGCTATCGGCCACTCAAACAGTATATCCTTGCTCCATAGATACGGCTGGGTGTTTGCTCAGTGTGTCACATACCTGCTCATGCTCATGGAGAGGCAGTTCTGGGCCTCCTGCCTGCATTCTCCTCATGGGAGACAGCCCTTGGCAGGAGTCAGGACCACCCTCCTCTTAACATGATGGTGGCTCAGCCAGAGGGAGGATGGAAAAGGCTTTGATTTGATACGAGACATCAAGCCTTGAAAACCTGGCTCAAAATGAATTATTTCATTTATTGGTAGGAAAGAAGTGCTTCAGCACAACAAAAATGTTTCAGTGTAAACCAATGAATTAGTAGATACCACATTATCTCCTAAGAAAGTTCAACTAGAAAATCTGGAGCTGAGTCCTACTGGCAATGCGCAGACACAGTGGCTTTCCAGGACTTGCTCAGAGCAAAGTTACACCATCTTCTCACATGCATGTAGATTTGTTTGGTGCTCTCTCGATTGCACCTTTCAAGCTCAAGCAAAAAAATCAACATTATAAAAAAAAAAAAGCTGCCTGCCTGGTGGTTGGACGCTGCTGCTCTGGAGGGGAGTGACTTATCTTTATGTACAGAGCAACAGCTTGCTCCAGCACTCACCGAGGGGATTACAGATGCCCGGACGATGCTCAGGGTGAATTAACCTGCCCTTTGGGGGTGGATGGTGTGTGCCAGGAGTGGGTCAGCCCTGGAGACTGGAGCCTTCCTCCCAGTTTGGCCCCATGGCCATCCTCGCACCACTGGCTGCAAGGCTCCAGAGAGGCTCTCAGACACCACCACCAGCCCTTAGACCTTTTTTTCCCCCCACACAACAAGGAGCAGACCTGGCCTTAGACCACAGCCATGTCAGGGGTCTGCGGTGTCCACCCCACAGGGCTTGGGGCAGGGAAAACCCTGGGCCAAGCTGCTTTCCCCAAGACCCAACACACCCAGCAGCCAAGAGCAGCAGACAGAATTGCTGCTGGGAGGACCTTGCATACTGGTGCCTGAACCCTCCCATTCCCAGGGGTAACACTGGTGCTGATAAAAGACAATTTCCCACACATTCTGCAGTTTACATAGTGATTAGCTTCTATGCTAATTCCCAGGGGGCGTAGCTGAATTATAATTGGATATAAGACGTAGCAAGGGTGTAACTTAACTCCTCAGAAGCCTTTTCTGAAGCAGATGGGTATCTTGATTATGCTGTCTGCGTTTCTAGTCAAATGTTTGTTGAACAAGGGATATTTGTTATCTAGATCCAGTGCACCCCCCTCCTGCCACCGGGTGCTGAGGCAGCAGCTCTGAGCCGATGGGAGAAACCACGTAGGTGCAGGCGGCTTCAGGAGCTGCGCGTCTGCCCCGGCACGACAGCCCCAGGCGAGCCTCTTGCGGACATGGGGCAATGCCCAGGGACACGCACAGGCACAGCTCCGCCCCTTGCTTCTCGATCACAAGCATTGGGGTTTGAAATATTGACAGCTTTTTTTTAATGTGTTTTTCTAAAAACCTTATATAATAGCTGGGGGCTTTTAAACTGTCATTATTCTGACACCCTTATCAAGCAATTGCAATTTTTTTGAAACCATGTGCAATTTCAATCGCCCTTTGCATGTGTTCTAAAAGAAAAAAAATATAGGGAAAAGAGGAGGGGAAAGAGCTGAGGTTCACTTTCCTGGCTGGCAGCTGTGGAGCTGTTTGGCCAGCACACCCCAATGGTGAGTGATGTTGGGGCCACAACTGGTGGGCAGACATGTATCGATGTAAAGGCGGGCTGGGAACGTCGCTGTAACTCTCTTGGCCTGAACTGGCTTCCTTCAGGCCCAAGGAGACCTGGAAGGACACCCCAGACAGCTCATCCGCATCCAGAAGAGACACCTCTCAAAACAAAACCCAGAGAAGGCAGCGTTCCAGCTCTGCTCACAGCATGGCTCCATCTGCTCAGACCGCTTAGGGCAGCATCTCCCTGCAATCAGGGACAGATTAATGTGGAATGGAGCACTGAACTGTGGTGTCAAACTCGAGCAGCCGTTTCAAAGTGCCAGGTTACATGATAAAAGCTTTAATCACTGAAGAAAACAGAGAGGGATAAAAATAGCACTGAATGCATGTAACACACTGGCACATCTGGTTACATGAGTCACTTTTAAGCACAGAAATTTTTTTGAGGGAGTGGGACCTCTGATGTTGTTTGTGAAACTTTAGTAGATGGGCTTAATAGCAGGGGAAACAACTAGAAAATAATCTGAATACAAGTAGTCACAAGGAACTATATATATGCTACAAATATATATATTTTGGCAGCAGAGATTTAAGGGAATAACATCCACATCTGACTTCCAAAGAATCACTAAGTACTTATTTTTGTCAGCCAGTTTCTCTTTAGGGAATTGAAAAACATCCCGGGGGCAGCAAAGTAGTATCTCAACAAACTCCTGAAAAGACAAGTTGTGATTTTAAAGTTAGAGAAAGCATTCAAAAAGGCACAATAAGTACCTGCCAAGTGCTCAGATGTGGCTGGATTTCCACGGGTCTATTTTCCCTTTGCTCCCTTGGGAATCTCTCCCCAGTGAGCGGCTTCACACCAACCAGGAGGCTCAGACATGTCCAACCCAGAGTGGCCGCACACAGCGAGAGCTACGATGAACGGCAGAGCTGGGGTGTTGTTTGACCAGTCCTGCAATAGCTACATCTGATTTTCCCAGCATTTAGAGGCTCTTAAAAGATTTATTGCTGCTGGCCTCTTAGAGGTGTCAGCATGTCTAGTGCTGAATGTGAGACTGATCCCTCCAAAGACATGGACTCCTTTTGCGTTGAATTAAGCTTAAATAAACAGAATTAAAGAGCATCTACCTGAGATGTTGCAGGGGAGCAATCCAGCAGAGAAAACAAAAGCAAGACGGTAACGTTAGTGACAGCTTTTGAGCAGAAAGGCCCTGGAGGTTGTGTCTTTGTCCTAATTTTACACTATTGGTTTCATACCTTTCCTTGTATCCTGAGGAGTGTTATTACAGGATATAAATAGCTGTGACTGAGAACAGAGCAATAGCTTTGTCTCTTCTACAGCAGAGACAATAACTACAGAGCATTAAGCAAGCAAAACTGCCTGGAAATAATAAGCAAAACTGATGAGATTCATTCATGCTTGTAAACACAATTACATTCTCTGATGGTATGTGTATGTTCAAATGAATCTCAATCCAAGGCTGATGGGAGAATGAAAAGGGGCTGCTCCTCCCTGCGGCTGCCCAGTATGGAAAAAAACAGTATGGATGCAGCTCAGCGCTGCTGGACGGCTGCAGCGAGGGAGCACGTTAATGCCTGTGGCCATTGGCATAACCATGCCTGAGATGAGCGGGACAGAAGTGGCAGCAGCATGTTTCAGCGAGGCCAAAGTATATTTCAGAGCAGAGGCTCAAGGCTGGCACACTGCACCCACGTTTCTGCCTGCGTTCACCTCCTATAGCCTTCTCCCTGCTTCCGTTGGCCACGTCTGTTCTATTTGTTGGACTATGCACTTTATCTCCATTTTCTTTAAAAAAAATGCAAGGAATTCCTATTTGAGAGCATTACCCCAAAAGCTGAAGCTGTGGCATAGAAAGTAAAAAGCTTTTGTAGAAATAATTTTAAGTGTCCTTTTACAGGTCAAGGCTACTACAGAAGTAGCAGCATCAAGAACGATGCCTGGTGGAGGCCTCAGCATAGTCTGTAAATTTTCTCAATGATTAGGCAGCAGTGGCAGGTAGCCAGATCTGAGTGGAAACGATCTCTGCTCTCCTTTTCTCAGACCTGCATCTCCCTTCGAAGGAGTTCACTGGTAGAGGCAGTGGTCTGTGCTCCACTGGGCATCACCTCTGCGTGCATATAATCAACCTGCATTTTCTCTCCACGTTTCCTTGCCTGGCATTTCAACATCTCTTTTCTGACCTTCAGTGCTTTTTGTTGTAGATCCCATTGCTCAATAGCCTCCAGAAGCTGTCACAGGACAGCAGTGGACCTCTATCAGCTGCATTTTGTGTATCTTTTCCTAAAGATTTCCTTTCCCCAGCTAGTCATGTTTTCTCCCCTACCACAATACTCAGTCTCTTAATTTCTTACTTTACGACTTTTCCAGTAAGATACAGTATTGCAGAGAGCAGCTTTTTGCAGTTCTCCAGCACTCAAGTGCAGGTAGTAACACCTCTTTTGTGGTGTGGGGATGCTTTTCTTGGCTGAATTTTAGTGTCAGTTGTTACTCCTGCAGCTTGCAAATGCTCACAAGGGCCAAAGATGACATGCAGGACACTGGGACGTGTCCCCAGGACAGCACAGCTCAGTCTTCTGGGGTCTCCCAAGGTCCGAAATGGCTCCTGTGAGTAGAGGGAGCCTGAAGTGTCACTCGTCCTCTGCTCCCACTGAGCGGAGCAGGCGCTGGGAGCCCTTCAGGATGATTAACACAAATGTTCGCTCTGCAGTGACCGGTGCCTTTGCATTGTTGCTTTGTGCATTTGTTACCCTCCATATTAATTGCTGCAATGAAACACTGCTCTACCATTATTAAAGATTTATAAAACTCTGCCTGTTTTATCTTGGGGCTCACAGGGAGGAGCTGGGGCTTTCCCAGCTGCCCCTGGTTTCCCTTCACGGTGTTCCCACTCCGACCTTGGAGATGCTCTGTGCCAGGGCCCTCCACGGAGCTGGGCTGAGCCAGGAGCATGTCCGAGCCTTGTCCTGCCATCGCTGCTTGCAGTGACCCCCTGAGCACCCGAGAGGTGGGGAGCAAGCTCAGGCCAGCCTCCAGACACTGCCCCAGGAGGGTGAGCAATTTCTACCCCGATGCCAGTGGCTGGAAGTGACAGAAAGGCTTAAATCCTTCCTCACCACCTCGAGGAGCGGAGCCAGCCATAAGCCAGCTGGCACTGCTGTGGTGCAAGGCTCCTTGGTGGCCTTTCATTTCTTAGGAGTAATATTTTTTCCTTTTACAGAAATAATATTTGTATTTTACATCACAGACATTTCAAGGGATAGGCATGTGGGCCCTTGTTTGTTCATCTGTTTCATGCACGTTAAATGACTCATAAAATATAGAAAATGAATTATGAAATATCTTTGTGGAGGTTGCTGGATAGGATCCCTGGAGCTAAGCTGGGAAAATGGTTCCTCTTCCAACAGTGAAGCAGGACATACTAAGGAAGTTTTGCTCTTTAATGTAAAGTGGCTTCTTATACTGTTACGAATTTCTTTAAAGCAAGACCCCCCCTGAAAAAACAGGAAAACCAGAAAAATGGCTAGAAAATGCTTAGCAGTGGCAGCCCTGGAGCTGTGGTGGTTTGAGAATGGAAGTGGGACAAGTTCTGTGAAGACACTGTTTCTTTTGTGACATTGATAGATCTGAAAAAACCAACACACTTTTGCACATACAACCCACACTTCAGGTCTGAAATAGCAGCCACAGTCTTCAAATGCAAGTGGAGAAGAAGTGCCCCGGGGTTAACTGATGATGTCGGGCAGTTAAGCTGTCTGGAAAAAAAAAAGGTCAGTCCCCATGGAGCAGCAGCGATGCATTGCACAGGATGTGACACGGGCAGCCGCGCTGCACCGCGATGTTGCACCCGCGCTTGCGATTTCATATGGACAAGTAACATAACCAAGGGCTGTCCGGAGGGGAACATTCCTGCTCTGCAGATGGTTTCAAAGCTTTGGGAAAAAACCTCAACCTTTTCCATGGGGAAAACGTGACAGTTCCTTCCAGGCGCTGCCTCTGCAGTGAGCAGAGCTGCCAGAGCCCTTCCTCCTCCTTCTCGCCTGTCCCAGCAAGTGGCTGGGACTGCAGGAGAGAGGCCCTCTCCTCCCGCTGCGGCTCATGAGGACGGGGACGGGGCAGGATGGGGCGGGGATGGACGTGGTGCAGAGACTGCAATTACGCCTTGTGGGAAGCAGCTTCTGCAAAACCCAGTGTTGCTCCTGGCGAGAAGCAGGTTCCCATCAGCTGGGAAGCATGATATGAACCTCTCCTCTCAAATACTAGAGAAATCCCTTCTGGCAACAAGATACTCTCCTTTTGAAAAACAAAAGCTAGAGACTATTTTTAGCATTTTGATTTCAGAGGCTGGTATATTCAAATATTTATTGGATCTCCACTTTTGCAAGGGTGTGTCCATTTATAGCTGCTCCGTGTTTCTGACTGTGATTTTTCTCATTCTTTTATTAAGTTCCAGCTAAACCAGCAACTTTTACAACCCTCCTCTGCACATTTTCCATGTTAGTGCTACACGTAGAGTAACTGAGAACAATAGCACTCGTAGTAAGAGCTAAATCATGCTTAGAAGAGAAGCAGAGCGGGTGCAGTTGCTGTAGCAGAAGGAGGTTATATTAAATTGCTGCTCAGGAGGGGCCAGAGCCTCCACTGACCACCACGGTCACCACCACCGGCACCTCTCACGCATCAGCAAGCTGTTAGAGATGCTCCAGGGACCAGGCATCCTGGCTGCTCTTGTCTCTGGTGTGCTGCATGCCCAAAAACTCCAGGCATGGGGATGAGTGTATGTAACACCTTTTTGTTTCTGACACCTACTTTGTATTTTGCAGCACCGGGATGGAGTCACGCTGCAAAACCCAGGCAGGATGAATTAAGTGGGCCAACATATATTCAAGTCAAATAAATTTGCAGCTACCACTGCATCATATTCAAAGAGCAATTGATTTGGGTAGCTACAAAGTGCACAGTGACTCATATATTTTTTGAAGTGGTCTGTGCTATTTATTTATTATGCTTTTTAGCATATATAATATTTATTTTTTTGTTTGATTTCTGCAGGAGATTTCTACAACCACAGTGTGTATATGCGTCTGTCCATGCTATGTGTGGTCCACGCTCCCTGGCTACCTCGGAGGTGCCAGCCCGGAGGCTGCCTCCAGTCTGTGACACCGAGAAGGGAGCAGAGGGCTGTGGCTCTGCAAAAAAGCTTGTCTGCCGACGCTTCACAGCAGGACTGATGACACACGTCCCGTGTTGCTGGCCAGACCCCTTCTCCTAGAGCGATGCAGATTTCTGTTCTGCTTTGGCTAAGCAGGGGCTTCACACTGGTGGAGGCTTTTAGCTGGGAAGTGATGGGGGAGAGATGATTTCTTAGACTTCTTTAGCTAGAAAAAAACCAGGCATGTTTTTGGCCCTTCTCTTCTGAAACAAAAGCAGTGAGCTGAAGTGCCTAAAACCTCCCACCTAGAGGTTGCTGTTCATTTAGACAACCTCCTCAGAGAGGTGTCTTTTAGATTCAGGTTATGCTGTCACAATCCCTCTTTATACTCAGGGATTATCTGTAAAACCTTGTCCTTACAGCAGCCCTCATTAAAATACAATTTGCATAGAAAATACATGTGGTCCAGCACTGTCAGCATCAGGCAGTGGTTTGAGCGGGTGTCACCAGGACACAGTCCACATTTCTGTGACCTGCGTGGGAAGACGTACCAGGCAGCTGAAGGGGCTCACAGAGCCATGGGTGAAGAAAGAGACAATATATAGAGAGAGCTGATCAATTCTTTCAGAGGTATGGTGGAACATCAACTATAACATGAAACACTGAAGTTTGATTTGAATGTCTTTCCACTTAGCTGCAGGCTACAATTCAATTAAAATTCAGATGCACTGTATTAAAGTGCGATTCCTCACCATCCCTCAGGAGCTGCATAATAAAAAGCAGGCAGCATCCAGGACACCTGCTGCATTTCTGAGCATCAGCAGCACCATGGTCAAGTAGGAAAGGATGCAATGAGGCAGGAGCAGTCATTTCTGTTTTCAGGCTTCCTTGCCGATAATGTGGCAGGATCAGTGAAAGTTTCCGCTGTCAGAAATGTGTGTTTTTAACGGTAAGTCTGTTGATGAAAAAAAATCACTGGAAGTACCTCAATGTCTTTTTTTCTCCTGAAAAGCCCAGGGCCTTTGGGAGCTGCCTCTGGGGCAGTGCCTACAAATGGTTCATGCAAGGAGACTGGAAAGAGGGTTAAGCAGCTCAGCAATGATGTCTTGAGACGGAGCAGCTCTGAGGATGGATATGATTTTTCTCATTTAATGAGAATCCCCATTTCGTTTTTGAATAAACTGACTCTCTGCCAGGAGGAGCCACAGAGGAGGCACATCACCCTACTGGGATGCACGGGCTGGCCAGGAAATGGTGTTGGACATAAAAAATATAAAATGGATATTAAAAATATTTTTAAAAGATGTTCTAAATTCCTCCCTGAATAAAAAAAGGAATGAAGTCATCAATATTTTCAGGCAGCCCTGCATGGCACCGCATGGCTCTGAGCATCCCAGCAAGCTGGAAACTGTGTGTGGTGGGCCCTGATGCCCCCCTGGGTGCACATCTGCCCGTGCAAGGAAAGTCAGTTGCCGCTGGCACACCCAGGGCGTGTGGGTGGAAAGGAACAGCAAGACCCCCTCCGCTGGATAGTGACAAGTGTGCCAAGGCAGGGAGGGGAGGCAGAGGTTTGGTGTTAAATGGATGTGATAAATACACCTACGCGCGACAGGGTGGTCAGCGTCCTTGGGAAGGCACCCGCGATGTCAAGGGATCGTGCTCAGCCATGAAACAGCGAAGGACCTAGCTGCATCCTTAAGCATGGACTCAACAGAGCTGCCTGCAAGGCACAGCCTGTGGACTGAGCACTTTGCAACCTCTGCTCCTGAAGGGAAATGTAGAACCAGTTTTCTTTTTCCCTCTCTGCCTGACCACCTGGATTAGAGTTTCCCTAAGGATCCTGCCCTGGCACTGAAGGGATTGCTGGGGAGCAGATATCCAGGGCGTCTGAATGGAGTATCTGCCTCATAAAGCGCCCCAGATTCTCAGCTGTGCAGGCTCCAATCACCACATAAAAAACACTGTCATGGAGTCCAGATGACAAAATGCTGGAGAAAAGACAATGAGGGCTTGCTTCTGCGCCTCTGGTTTTAATGGCACGAAGAGGAGCACTAGCTGTGCTCGCTCATCAGGTGCTTGCAACTATTTCCCGGAGCCTTTCAAGGATATTTTGAAAATGCTTGCTGTAGAGTTTAATGGAAATTATTTTCAGTGATGTGTTGAACCAAATGAAGCACAGCTTCACTGACACAGACACCTTATATATTTGTATTACTTTTGAGACTGTATTTCACTGTTTTGTGTATGGGTTTGCCTCTCTAATCTATGGACAGACATTCTGTGTGATCCCATTATTCAGGAGAGGTGTTTACAGCCATCACAACCCTGCAGCTGGGGCCAGCAGTAAATAAGGAGTTTCGAAAGCAATTGGCCGGGTTCACCTCTAGTATTTATTGTGTTGCCGAGCACCTATAATTTCCCTGCCAATACTGATGACCTGTAATTTACAACCCCCACTTTATGCTAATTCATTTTGTCTCATTGAAAGGAGGATTGCATGCTGCTGAGAACTTCTGCCAAAACACAGAGAATCACATTTTAAAATTAAAATAATAACTCCTCTCCCCCCCTGCCCGGCAACAAAACAAGCAGGGTTTTACAGGCGCTAGGGCACAGCGAGGAGGGCCGGTAGTGATCAAGATTTCTGTCAACATTGACCCTCGTCACTGTGCCCCTCTTTCTCATACACAAAATTTAGGCTGACCTTTCAACAGATACAGAGCTCGTATATGCAGTATCTTTTGCTCATGCATCCTCTACATGGCAATACACTTTATGGGAGATTGACTAGAACTGGTGAAACCATGATACTATGGCCTGATTGCTGTTGTTTATGGCCAAATGTGCCTCACTAAATGAAGCCCATGTTAGAAAGCTCATGAAGGGAGTAAACCTTGGTGGTCAGAACAGACATGCCGGAGCAGACCTTGCATAGCGATCAGTCTGTTCAGGAGCTGGGCTGTGAACCTTGCAAGGAGCTCAGGTTATTGCTCTTCTGATGTGTGTTGTGTTGTATTTTTCTTTGTGAGTTTTGCTTTCCTTGTGCCATTTACTCAGGCTCAGTGGGGTCTCTAAAATTCACCTCTGTCCTCTCTGGTCTTACGAATATCGGTCTTAACAGTTTGGTATGCAAGTAGCTGAAATGTTCCCCTATTGCTGAAGTATTGGACTGAAGAGCTTCTTTGTTTTCCCTCCACAGTCAATATCCTTTTGCTGGACAGAAAGATAAGGGCAGGGACTTTTAGTGCAGTCACAACTCAAAACTGAGGATTTATACCCGTACAGCTTCTGCAGTAAAATACCCTGTAACGAGATAGCTGGTTTCATTAGATTCTGCTGATACCGCGCACACTGCAGTATCTCAGTGGTGCAAGCACATTTCATGACGATTTGTTTATCTCTGAAGAAATAACTTAGCAAATAAACCCTTCACTGTTGCTCCTGCAGTGCAGTTTAGCCTTAGTAGATGTGCCTAAATCTGCCTCAGGGCAGGAGAGCAGCTGAGTTTAACGTATGCTCCCTTGCTTTTGGGAATATCATGATGAGGCACTACATTTTATCCTGTGGCAACTTGAAACTTCTTTCTGAAGCACTGCTTTTGGAAATGTCCACTGGATAGTCCCGCGTTGTTCCCCTGGCCAGGTTTAGGAGTAGCTCAGAGGGTACTAAGCTGCTTTACCTCTGGGTGAGCTCAGCTGATGGATGGAGTACTTCCACATCACTGACAGTTACTAAATTTGCTCCACTTGGAACCATTGAGCTGTTCTTGCTTGGAGACAGATTTGTTAATGTATTTCCTGACGGCAATCAATAATTTATTTTATATTCATTGTGATCTTTAATTGGGAATGAACCTAAAGATGGATCGCTTGGATAGAAGAACTATTGATTGCTGCAGAAAGCCCACTTAGCAGCTTCCATTCGGGAGAACAGGAGTATAGAGTTGCTCGCACCGCTTTTGTGATGTTAGGGGAGGTAAGAGGTAGCTCTTTTGCCAGGACATAGCTAGGTTGTGTCACAGCCAGCTTCGGTTAGATCTTATGGCTTACACATAAGCAGTGCTCCAGAGATCAGCATGAGCATTTGCAAAAGGCAAGCAAAATCTGGCTTTTAATACTTTTCTCATGATAGTAAAAATAATATATGACAGAAGTTTGTATCTTGTTTTGATATCATAGTGATAAATGATAATTTATTAAGACACACAGGGATTGTAAGAGTTCCAAATTTTCTATCCTTAGTGCCAATTATAAGGAAACAGAGGTGCATTGCTTTCTTCTATATGGCACGAAGTTCCCAGGTACTAAGCTAGCATATGGATTATGCCATGTGCCTTGAGCAAAAGAGCAGTGCAGTGCTCTATTGCACTGCTATATTGCCTCATCAAAAGCCACTACTCTCCCTGTTGCTCCAGGGGGAATGATATACATAAGCCCTCCATCTGGCACAGGCCACTTTTCCTGTATCCTGGCTGAACTGTGTTGGCTGGAGCAGTTTCCTCTGCTGGCACTTGTTCCTTGTCCATCCCCACCTGTGGGAACAGGAAGGAAGATGAAAGTGATATTCTTTATCCTGCTGCATTCCTGGCAAGATGAGGAGTGTTGAGCTCCTCGTTTCCTATTTGTGATAAGAAAGATCTGTATCACCAGTTTTAGGAGTCAAAAGCAAGGTGATTTTACTGAAGCTTGAGAAAAAAAAAGTTTAATTTTTTTTAAATTCCTGTCACATTCTTAAAGCTTACCTGCAGTCATATGAGAAGAGTTAGTACCATTTGCCAGCAGGGAACAAAAGCATATAAGCGTGCAATGGTAAACTGTTCAGCCTGGAGAATATCCAGTCTACAGAGGTGGAAGTAGTTATCTGCAGTGACTAGTAATCCTGTGCAAAAAGTGTTGTTGCAGTTATTGCCCAAACTAGAAGAACAGTGAGGACTTGCAGAAGACATTGATTAATCCAGCATTTCTGTTGGCTGTTGGAACTTGTATCTGGTAAATGAGAATGTAATTAGTTAATGAATCATAAAGCATCCCCATGCTAGCACATCAAAGCTCAATGCTGGTACATTCTGCTGTATAGACATTTTTTAAAAAAAGAGAGATTGTTGGGAATGATATTAAAAGCCTTATTGTGGTGCATTTTGGAAATGTGTAGAGTTGAAGCTGAGTATTGTATTTTCCTTTTTCCCTCTGACATTTGTTGGAAGCATTTCCTTACTTGTACTACTTCACTTATTGCCTAACAGTGGAAAAGAATTACATTTGGCGAGTTTTTTCCAAGATAGTAAATACTAGAACAAAAGCCAAACCTTGGAAGAGAGACGATGAAGATGCAAAGCTGGCTTAAAAAAAACCCAGATAACTGAGACTTTGGACTTTCTGAGAATCTGTGACTCAAACGTCAAATTCCCACCCCTCTCCTGACTGTCTCAAAACATGTATAAGACATTAAAAAAAAGAGCAATGTAGAGAAATAGTAGAACTAAAATATTAAGTTGCTCCACTCCTCTTTATAAATATGTATCTCAAAGAGAGCCAGCACGGAAAGACTTCACAAGAAAATTCCTGTTTGACTTACAAATGAAGGCTGTTGTGGAAGAACACCTGAATTACCAAAGAAATGGCTTGACTGAGTCCTGCACCGAGTTCTTGGGCACACCCTGCAGGCTTCCCCAGCTCCCCAAATGGCTCCCTACTGCCACTAAGGAAGAGTACTCACTGGTTGTTTGACAGCGATATTTTATTATAATATTTTATAGCATAAAGAAATCTATTTTTAAAATAGCTGTTCCTCCACATCTAAAATTCGGCTTCATTGAGATTAGCTGGAGGAAAAACATGATAGACTCCGAAATGAGTTTGGAGGAAATGGCAAGTTCCACTGCTATTTATTTTCTTTGAGTGAAATCCTTTGAGGTAAGGGAAGACTTTGGGCTGGGACTGGCAGACTGCACTTGGTAAAGGTTGCTATTTGTCAGTGCTTATGTGCCCAAGGAAGGCTTCCAAAACAATTTAGTCAATTGAAGATGAGGAAGTCCTTGTTACAAATGTAAATGCTGCATACAAGAGTTTGCAAGACAAAGGGGGTAAAACATTTTGTGTGTCCACCATCATA
Source organism: Ciconia boyciana (assembly GCF_034638445.1). Taxonomy (NCBI): domain Eukaryota; kingdom Metazoa; phylum Chordata; class Aves; order Ciconiiformes; family Ciconiidae; genus Ciconia; species Ciconia boyciana. Next base: position 10,217,950 of record NC_132945.1, read on the forward strand.
ACTTATACTCTGGGCAATGTACCTCTGGGGATGAATGGGAGTGATGGGCTGTCTGATCCTTGCTTCACCCATTTATACAAAGCTGACATGATACAGCAGGTAAGATCTACTGGTATTTCTTAAAAGGAATAACTCGATCAGCAATCTTATCAGGTATGAGTTTAAAAAATAGGATTAAAATGTCAGTGTTACTTTTATTTTAGTCCTTAACGTTCTCAAACTATAGAGGTTATTGTAACACCGGACAATGTAAAGATGTAAGTGGCCTATTTAGGTCAGATACTGTCTTTGTAGCTGCTATGTTAAATTTTGCAACCACTCCAAATTCCTGAGGCCCTTAAACCTCTGCTTGCACTGGATGGCTTACTTTCTGCCTGAATGTTAGTTACAGACTGTACTCCCTGCAGTAGTATTCTCTGATTTCCTCATTTTTCCTTCCACTCCTCTCACATTTCATTTATCTTCCCAAACTCCTAAGGTTTGGATCAATTGTACACTGAATGTTTTTTGCTTTTTTTCCCCACACATGATGAATTTTAATGCTCAGTGGCCAAAATAATTCCCCCTTCCTACATATTTTAATATTTTGACTGCGTCTCTCGAGTGAGATGCTCCATTTACATTGGAAATGTTTCTCTGAGAATAGCAGTTATGTTTATGCTGATTTCTTCCCTGTTCTGCTATGTTTTTGCCTGGAAGAGAAGGGCAGGCTGTCAAAACAGCCTGTGATTCTCTGCTGCCCCAATAATTGTCATTTCCACGGTGGGAGACTGTATGGAGGACAAAGAGAGATGAGACATTAAAAGTGGTATGAACAGAAATTAGTTGCTAGGTTGGCGTTTTACCCTCGTTCTTACATTTGTGGAAATGACTGTGGATGGTGAAAAAAGGCTGAAAATCAAGACTTGCACACAGAGGGTCTATCTGTATTATAATTGTAATTTAAAATGCTAATGTGTGCCAGCACATGTCAGGCAGTTATTTCCTCTTTGAAGCACAGGGAAAAGCTCTGATATCTGGTAGGTTTGTAATGTAAAAACACTGATTCTGCAAAGAGAGACATTTCAAATATCTTTTTCACCAAGCTTTGATATACTTTTAGTGTCATTTTCTTTTGAGGGCTGCCTGCAGCTGTCTCGCATGGCTCAGTGAGGTTCAGCTGGCTCTCATCCTACCAGTGCTGGGATGGTGAGGAAGATAATACCTATTTCTCTGCACTAAAGCATGAGGCTGGAAGCTGGTGCTTCCATTTTCCACTGTGGGCACCAAGGTTGTCTGGTGCTTGCTGCTCTGGGCAGGGAGAGAGGCCGTGAGGCTGTCTTTCCTTGTGGGAAATATCTGGGAAATGGGAGAGGCTTTCCTTGCTGGTGTTCCTGGAAAGTGGCTGGTGCCTCCTGGGTGCTGCTGGAAGCAGAGAAGGAGTAGGACAATGTGGTAGAGCGCTGCTGGGACAGTGAACCTCCCTCTAGGGATTTTTATTTCAGTAACTTCCTTGGGGAAATTTCCAATCCATATCGTGGGAAAACAGCAAGAATAGGACATAGGTACGCTCCTCTCTGAAGAGATTTTTTTATGAGGCTCCACCAGCCTCAGCAAACATGATTTATTGCTGCTCAAATCCCTTTCTCCCTCTCAGAGGTTAGAGTAATACTCACGGAGCCGCTCCAGATGGTCAGCTGCCGAGCAGCTTCCGTCTGCACATCCCGGCCTTCGGAATGGGATGCCAGCCTGCAGGAACAGCCGCGAACCGGCTGCCTGCACTCAGCACATGTTACTTTTTACTCCAGGTTAATAAAATGACTTGGAAAAACCAGCTCCGTAGGATTTGTTGTGCATCAGCAGGGACTAGAGTAGTCAAGGAACTTTGGAAATGCACTGTATGTGGCTGGAATCAAGCTGTCTATAGCTGTGGGTGAGGGGGAAAGTAGAGGGCTTTAAAAATACTTAAAATGAATTATTTTTAAATCACAAAATATTTTCAGTGTTTACTGCTTGACAAATATGCACCTTGCCTCTCATTTTAGAATGATTTTAATTTTATGAGGCTGTTATTGTGGCATGAATATGCAGATCTGTCAGACACATAACATTTTCAGTAAAGAGGAAGTATAAATCCTGAAAGAAACTGTTTTCTAAACTGCAGCATGCAAAAGGTAAGAGGAAATAAAAAGTGCTCATGCAGCGCACGAGCTTGCTTCAAGTGCTGGAAGCAGGTAGATGCATCTCTGTCTACAGCATTGCACTTGGAGACAGGGTCATGGATGGTACAGTTCACTTTGGCAGGCGATGCAAGTTGGAACAGCTGGAGAAATGGAGAAATGGAGAAATGTAAATACACGTTTATGGGTACTCCCACTGCAACTCCTCATGTGCTCAAATTAAGTTCACCACTGAATATCTGCAGAACTGCAGATAGTGAATCTACCTCGTCACAAGCAATTGAAGTTTAATAGAGCTTAGTTCCTCTTCTACCCAAGCTCTGTGTTCAGCTTCGTAATAGATTTTATTATAATTTATGGCAAATGTTCAGAGTGAATTATTTCTAGCTCAGGTGGCGGTCGGTATGCATTATCTTTTCTTTTTAGATAAAATCAGGTTGTAAAATTTCTGAACAGGAAATACTGTTCCTTAATGGATATTGTTCTCTCTATATAATTTGTAATATCAATGCAAAATGATTGTGAGGTGAACACAAACATGCTCTGAACTGGTAATTTTGTTCATTCTTTATACTGCTGTTAGATGCTGAGAACATATATTGCCACAGCAAATTGTGTTCAGTATAGTTATCAAATGTCAGATTTGTGGGCGTAAATACTTAGAATGATGTTTCGAAAGGAACTATGCTATAAGTAGACTTTAATAGGAAATGTTTGTGATTACAGTCTTGTGGTAAAGTTATGTATAAAGGACTTACCTTGTAAATTGCTTTATATTAGTAATTTTGTATATTTGTCTTATGTCTTGCTTATACTGTGAGATGCCTGTCAGAGGGTCTACAGCAAATTTAAGGTGGATTTCTTGCAGAGAAATACATAACAGACATCAAAGCTTTGTAGAAAAGTATGCTTAGAGCAATTTTATTAATGACAAAATAACATTTGAGCAACCCTAGTACACATATTTTCAATAAGAAATCCTTAGTGACAAAGCCTAGGTCTGCTGAATAGAGCTTTCCAGCTTTCCCCTGCCCACCTGGGCTGTCATCTCCTGGGGGCTGCCAGAGGCATGTCTAGGGGTTCTGGTGCTGAGAGCTTCCAGGTAAAGCCTGGGAAAAGTTGCCTGGTTTTCAAGGTGGAACCATTAGAAAAACACTGGAGCACTATTAGTACTTGATTCGTTTACCAAGTCCTTGGCAAAAAAGTGGGTATATTGAACTGTGAAATGAGGTGGAACCTGGGCTGTAAAAAAACCACCTTTCTGCTGTGTCAGTAGGCAAAGAGGTTCAGAAAGTTTCTATGTGATTAGAAGTGTGGGATCGGTTTGAAACTTGGACAAGAGCCCATGTTAAATGTGCATTAGAGACATTATCTTGCCTTGGGAGTAAAAAGAGCTGCAAGAGCATTATATCTAGAGGGGCATGTGTTTTATAGCTACAGACTATTTACATGGCAAATTTCACTTTCTTTCTAACGGAAATAAACAAGTTAAAAGGTGAAGAACTTGCTATTACAACCTGCTTTTTGTAAAACATTGTGAGTGAGCACATTCCAAGACTCGAGATACTCTGTGAACATTTGTGAAATATCCAGTGTGTCGCTGTGTCCATGTCTCTTCTCAGCGGAGATGTGTTCCTCCCAAAGTTTTGTAAAGATAAGTTGAGATTGGTGCTGGCTCATGCAAGAGGTCATTTTCAAGGGCAGAAGTAGGAAAATATACACAAAAAATGCTTTCTGCTGCAAATGAGACACTGAATTTCATGTCAGCTTGACTGTAGTGATGAGTTGGTTCTCTGTGCCTGAATTTGCTTCAGCTGCTGTTAATGATGTGAAGAGAACAGAAGTGAACCTGAAACTGCCCATAGCAAAATCTGTTAGAGCGTTATTTAACCAGAATCTCTTTTGCTCTGAGATGGATGAAGCACTGGCTTTGATAAGACAATTTTTAAAATTTCTAGATAAAAGACAGCTTTAAAAGCAAGCAGTGTTGGAGATATGCAACTCTCAAATGGTGTGGTATGGTCTCAAAGATTGTTTAACCTTTCCTTTAGGGTTAGAGCTGGCATCTTTCAAGCCAAGGGCATTTACCAAGCTGAAGTTACAGAGCTGCTATGAGGAGGTGGTTGCAGTCTTGGCTGGAAGGCTACCTATGGTTTCATAATTAGTTTTGCATCAAGTTCTGCCCTGAATTGCATTGCTGAAATTCCTATAACTTCATAAGGGTTGACTGGGTTTAACTAAGGCATTATTTGCCCTAAGATTACCTACAGTCAAAAATTTGCTGAATGTTGGGGGTTCAGTAATTAAAGGTGTGTTTACAGGAAACAATACAGGCAGAACGGCAGAAGAACAACAGTTCCCAAATCAGAGCTGCAGCCACATGAAAGAGAGAAGAATACTGCGAAGAAACTTCAGGGTTACCACCCTGTAGTGTTACAGGAGCAGGTGAAGCAATTCTGAGCTTTCCAGTAGCAAACGCTATCGTCAGGAGAGCAACTTGGGGTTGGCCTTTCACTTGGTAATGATTCTGGTCCCAAATTAATCCCCTGGAGAGCACTAGGAGATGTTTTTGTACATCTATCACTTTCATTTGCTAAGTCACCAAGGACTGTTGCTGCCTCTTGCTGTCCTCCCTGCTCTTCCAGCAGCTCTCCTGATGCAGTGTGCTCCTGGAGACAGCCCTCACAAGCAGAGCTCCTGCCCCTGTGCGCCCCAGCCCCTCCACCCATCCACCCATCCATCCACCCATCCACCCATCCACCCATCCATCCACCCATCCATCCACCCATCTACCCATCCAATCATCCATCCACCCATCCATCCACCCACCCATCCACCCATCCATCCACCCACCCACCATCCATCCATCCACCCATCCACCCACCCACCCATCCACCCATCCACCCACCCACCCGTCCACCCATCCATCCACCCATCCACCCGTCCACCCATCCATCCACCCATCCATCCACCCATCCACCCATCCATCCACCCATCCATCCATCCATCCACCCATCCACCCATCCACCCACCCATCCATCCATCCACCCATCCACCCACCCACCCATCCACCCATCCACCCATCCACCCATCCATCCACCCATCCATCCACCCATCCACCCACCCACCCATCCACCCATCCATCCACTCATCCACCCATCCACCCATCCATCCACCCATCCACCCATCCACCCATCCATCCACCCACCCATCCATCCATCCACCCATCCATCCACCCATCCATCCACCCATCCATCCACCCATCCCTCCATCCACCCACCCATCCACCCATCCATCCACCCACCCACCCATCCACCCATCCACCCACCCACCCATCCACCCATCCATCCACCCACCAATCCATCCACCCATCCATCCACCCACCCACCCATCCACCCATCCATCCACCCATCCACCCACCCACCCATCCACCCATCCATCCACCCACCCACCCATCCACCCATCCACCCACCCATCCATCCACCCATCCACCCACCCATCCACCCATCCACCCACCCATCCACCCACCCATCCACCCATCCACCCACCCATCCATCCATCCACCCATCCATCCACCCATCCACCCATCCACCCACCCATCCATCCATCCACCCACCCATCCACCCATCCATCCACCCATCCACCCATCCATCCACCCATCCACCTACCCATCCACCCACCCATCCACCCATCCACCCACCCATCCATCCATCCACCCATCCACCCACCCATCCACCCATCCACCCACCCATCCATCCACCCATCCACCCACCCATCCATCCACCCACCCACCCATCCACCCATCCACCCATCCACCCATTCATCTACCCACCCATCCATCCATCCACCCACCCATCCATCCACCCACCCACCCATCCACCCACCCATCCATCCACCCATCCACCCATCCACCCATCCACCCACCCATCCATCCACCCACCCACCCACCCATTCATCCACCCACCCATCCATCCATCCACCCACCCATCCATCCACCCATCCATCCACCCACCCATCCATCCACCCATCCACCCATCCACCCACCCATCCATCCACCCATCCACCCATCCACCCATCCATCCACCCATCCACCCACCCACCCACCCACCCATTCATCCACCCACCCATCCATCCATCCATCCACCCATCCACCCATCCATCCATCCACCCATCCACCCATCCACCCATCCATCCACCCATCCACCCATCCATCCATCCACCCATCCATCCATCCATCCACCCATCCACCCATCCACCCATCCACCCATCCACCCATCCATCTCGCCCCCTCACAGCCCCGCGGGCACAGAGACCACGCCTCTTTCCTCTAACCCCGCCCCTTTCACCATCGTCGCCCCCGCCCCAGACACGCCCACTTATCTAGCCCCACCTGCCGCGCGTTGCCCCCAGCCCCCGCCGCAGCCGCTTGGCGCATGCGCACAGGCCCGGCGGCCCGCCATGTTGGCGCGGGCGGTGACGCGCGGTGCGGGGAGGCGGGGCCAGGCGGCGGCGGGCGGGCGCGGGGAGCGGGGCCGCGCTCCCGACTTTGGGAACGCGCCGGAGCGGGGCCCGCGGCCGGGGCCGGGCAGCCGCAGCCCGCAGGTGAGAGGGGTGCGCGGGGACGCTCTCCGGTTCTGCCGCGTCCCCGTGGGGCCGGGGGCCCTGAGTCCTGCGGGGCCTGTCCGCCCGGGGTCGCGGGCCGGCCGGGGACGGGGGAGCGGGGCCGGCCTCTGTGAGCAGCGCGGGGCCGGGGCGGCAGGGAGGGGGCCCCCTTTCTGCGGGGGAAGGGAGCGCCGCTCGCAGCGGGGTGCGCTGTTCGCAGCGGGGGGGCTCCCTCCGTGCAGGAGGGGGCGGGGGTGCCCCGGTTGCGCCTGGGGGGGTAGCCTGTCTGCGAGGGGAGGGCCAGCGTGTTGTAATGAGGGAGACCCGGTTTGTGAGGGAGGCAAGGAGGGGGTGCCCTCTTGCAGTCGGGAGTGCCCTGCGAGGGGGAAGAAGGAGGGGTGCACTGTGCGCAAGGCGGGGAGCAAGAGCGTGCCGTGCCGCCGCGGGGCGTGAGGCGGTCGGGGAGGAGGAGGTTAGCGAGGGCAGGCACAGGGGTCTTGCAGGACGGGGGTCCCGGGTGGGAATGGCCGGGAACAAGGCGGGACTGACCCGGCTGGGGGTCACAGCTGGCGGTGTGCTCGGGACCGGGCTGGTGCGCTTTGTGCCTCTCTGAAAAGTGTCTTCAACTCTCCTTTTCCAGGCATTGTTTTGCAGTCATTGTAATCGTTCTCTTCCTTCCCCCGACCCTTTCTGCTCATCAGTGTTTATTGTTCCCTGGTCTCTAAATAGGCTGGTTGAGGTCTGGGGGCAGGAAGGAGTTTTGGGGATTAGTTCTGAGATGCAGCCATTAGAAATGGGGATGTAACTGTAGGTTGTAATTAACTTGCCGGTTTCCTCTTCTCCCTGTTCACATAAAATTTAGGCCAAGCTCTGTTTTTACTAGGTACTGTTCAGGACTTTTCGCCTCCGCGTGAAAAGTCCGATATTAACTTGAGAGCCCTGGGAGTCTTGGCTCGGGTCCTTTGTATAATTCAGGAGATGCAAGGTGCACATCTTTTTCAGTTTTGTATGGTAAAGGGCTCTTTAGCTTGGATGTTCTGAGCGTTAATGAAACTGATGCTGACTTGGACCTGCTGTGAAGTCTGCATCAGAAATATCTCCCTTACCCATTTAAATATGGCTCATACATTTGAATAGAATGCCACAGAGGAGTCTTCCTTATTCTTTCCCCAGTGAGCTACACATAGAGATAATGCTAATGAAGAACCTTCAGGGCAGTCTCTCCACTTCTCTGATTTCATGGTAAAGCCTGTTCTGCAATCCCATTTAATACTAGAATACGCTGCAGAGTGTTGATAGTAAAAAAAAAAGTTTGGGTAGTAACTAGGATTAAATGCTATCCTGAATGCACTTCTTGTGATCTCTTTGATTCTGTGATTTTCAAAATTGTGCTTCTAAACATTTTCCTTCACTTCTGAAGTTCAAAAAATTGTAGTGAGCTGCCAGCAGAAATTAGCATGCTGCTCTGCTTCAAAGAAGCAAGACTGTTTCTAGTGAGCCTTGGCTTGACACCAGGTGTCAAATATGAATTCAAGTGACTTTGCCCCAGCAAGCATTTTTTTTTTTAAATTTTAAAGAGTTTCTTCTGCTCTTCTGTAAAAGATTCACTAAACTGAAAGTCATCTGAGGCCACAGTTCAACTGTACCTAACGTGTAGCAGTAATGGTGGCTTGGGGAATTCTGTGACTTGCGGTGTCACTGACACAGCTTTTGGTGATGCCAGGCATGAAGCAGATCAGTGAACTTGCCCAGCTAGAAAAAAAGGATCATGCACAGACTCCCTGATCCAGTTTGCATGTGGTCCTGTAAATGATAGGACAGTGTGTCTGTGGGGAGATGATGAGCTCTGGGATCATCTCAAACAGCCTGTGAGCATGTGGCTCGCTCAAAGCAGGGCTGAGCGGGGTGCAGCAGAGGGAGAATGTTCAGGTGATATCGCTATAGAGGCAGTGTGTGAGAGATTGATGATGAATCCTTCATTAAGCTCTAAGGGGGCTCAGAGGGGAAGTGAAATGTAGCTGCTGCAGAAGGGGCTCTTGTGCTGGCACGTGAACTGGCTAGAAGCACCGTGGGATTGAGCATACAAAGTAAAGCCTTGCTTTTTCCCCCTGAGTTCTAGTAACCTTAAATGTGTGTTTTTCTTTTGTTTTGCAACAAGCTGAGAAAAATGTTGGAGTTCCTTTAAAAAATAAAAATCAACAAACTGTCTCATGTTGAGTGTATCTCAGTGTAATACGATACTTGCATGTTTCTTTGACAGTGGTGATCAAGCCCAGGATGTCTGGATCTAAAGGCATAACCTCTGCTGTCTGAATTAAAAGTTCCAATGATGTTACCTCAAGGGCTATATGTTCTTAGTGTGGTCCAGCTATTAGAAAGGGATAATTAGTTCACACTACTACAAAGAAACATGTTGGTAGAGACTCCAAATGAATTTGCAATGTGTTCTGCTAGGAGTGTTTCTGCTAGCACTGCTATATCACTGCCACAAACACCACAAGCAAAGCTGTCAAAAATGCTCTGCTTTTTCATGGTTGTTATATCGCTGAAGTAGCTGTGATGCTTAGTACATGGCTTTTTTTTTCTTTACTCTTTCAGTTGGTATATCTGTGCTGGCAAAACTTTCTGAGAAACTGCACTATGGCAAAAATTGAACAATTACGAAGCATTTGTTTTAAGAGCTAGCGGCGTCAGAGAGAGTATTAGGTGTTTGGCTGTTTCACTGTATCAATAGTACAAAACTTTTTTAATGACTCTTAATAGCTTATGAAAGTTGACTGCAGTGGCCTCAGGCTAGGTTAGGTTCACAGGGATAGATGCCTTTATCACAGATCTGGCGTAGTGTATATGGGTGTCAGTGTGCGTGGGAGGTAAAAGCTTAAATAGATGGGGCAACATATGCTCTGCTTTCCTTTCAAGGTTCTCTACTTCCAGCTTTTTTTAATTCTCACAGCTGTATTGCATTGTCAGAATACTGGATGGAAACATTTTTATGGTTTTCTTTTTAACTATTTGTGATGCAACAGGTTTCTTAAAACTGGGAGATTAGAGCTTTATGGATAAATTAAACACACTAGTGTGGAAGAAACTTTTCTTAGTATATTTGCTATCCCTAAGCAAAGTGTCTTTGAAGAACTAGGAAGTAATTAAGCAATGTTAGATAGTAGTCTCTGGAAGAAAGGCATGCTTTCAGTGGGCATTCAGGATAATTGATAAATGTGCTCATTTCATCTGAATTATTTTCATAAAACTTCATCTCCAAGGGTTTTACACAGCAGTAAGTGTTTCGGGGTGAAAGCGCGCCTATGCCATATAGCGCAGATAGCCTGTATCCTGTGTCAGAAGGATCTGACAAGGGAACTAAGCCCTAAGTGCATTGAGATGGGAGATACAGGGAATTGCAATGTGTGACTTGGTATTGGTGACAGGAGTGTTTCAGAAATGGATTTCTTGAAGATATCTTCTGGATTATGAGGCAGGAAGGGATCTGTTTGAACCCAAGAGGAGCTTGCAAGCTGGGACAAAATTTAAGTCTGACTCCTTTAATTGGCCTGTGGGTTTCAGAAGACTAACAGTAGGAAAATTCGAAAGATTTCCCATGTTCAGTGGCCTATAATGCATTTGATGTCTTCCATGCCTATTTTGAGAAGCTGTTTTTAAGTGAATCAGGCATACTAATTTTTTTAAGAATGCACCAGCTACTGATTGGTGTTGTCAGTGTTTTTGCTTTAAACTTGCTGTGAGAAATATGTCATTTTGTTTCATTTTGAGGAAACAGTGCTTTGTTGTAAATACTAATGACACTGATCATATGATTTCTTGAGGCTTTTGTTTTAACTTCTTCTTTGTGATTGATGCAGCTGCTTGCTGGTGTGTTCTGTGGTTGTGAAATGTGTGAGATTTGTTTGGCAGTGCCAACACACTCTCCATTTTTAAAGCTGTTCTGCTTGGTTTCTTTAATATGAAATATTTAAAATATGAGAGAGCTTATGTACAGGTGAAAGTAGAAATGAAAATAGATTGTGAACAGAAGTTTTGCTTTCAAAGAAGTTCTCAGAGCTTTTGCCCTGACTTGTAGTTGCTTAGATTTTGGGAAAACTTAAAACCTTTTTCCATTTCCATATTAAAGAGCATCAATCTGCCAGGTGCCCCATGCCTACTTGAACTGTCAGGTTATGTGTTCTGCTGTTCCTTTCCAAGGGACCCTGGTGTGGAGGGGTGCCCAGACAGTGGTGCACATGGAAGGCTATCGACAGGGCAAAACTGCTGATGTTTTTTTGTGCAGGTGTGGATGGGACCAGAAGCAGAATTGGTTGTCAGTAGTCAAAGCAGCAGGACTATTTACCTATGATGTCAGACACCTTCCTTTGGCTCCTTCTGCCTACTGGCATACATACTTGTTTGTCCTGCCTCTCGGAAGTCTCTTTATTTGCCTGAAGGTGGGAGGTATAAGCTGCTTTAGGACGGAGGTCCTGTCTAAGTTGTTCCACCTTGCTAGAAGAAAAACAGTCAGCACAAAGCATGTGGGAATGTGTTGCACAGGTCTCATGGTTAAAAGCAGGGATGGGATGATTTGAGTGCCTGTCCTAGCTCTGAGGACTTAAAGTAAATGTTTTAACAGATATTGCAGTGCTCAGCATCTCAATGTGTTTGTCCTGTTATGAATGTAAATGTCTGTCTTTGCAGGGAAGCGAGGGAAGAACTTAGTTCCTTTATTCTTGGTGAGAAAAATAAACTGAGGGCCAGTTTTATCAGTCTGTATCATTCAGAAATTGCAGACTGGGATTTAGCAACATGACAAATGAAAAAGGTGGTACATTGTAAACGAGCTTGATTACACCTCCATCTGGTCAAGTGAAAACTGTTGTTATGAGGAAGGTGAGGTTCCATGTCATGAAAAAAATAAAGCAGAATTTTTGAGGTGTATGAGTGATAATGATTAAATATTAGAGGGAATCCTGTAGGTCAAAGAAAGCAAGGATAAACATGTGAATTTCAACCCAGTTCCTTTTTCCTGATTGTTTTTTGGGATCTCCATGTGAGTGGTCTGTTCTAGTTTAAAGTTGAATGTGTTCCACATGCATTTCATTTAGCATCGTGGGAACTGTGATTCTTTTGAATAACTGACCTTATCTGATAATGCTAATGTGAAATATCCAGCAGTATGTTAAGATGATGATCTGAAATATCCAGCAGGCTTTTACTGTACTGGCACAAACCCCAGCTCTCTAAAGTTGAAGCTCTGTTTCTGTTATACATTGTTGTAGTATATTTTCTACATATTTAAATAATTTTATAAGAAATAAATGTGAAACACTTCTTTTAAATTTTAAACTTCCTCATAAACCTGTTATGGATTGAAAATTAACCAGAAGATTCACACTTGGAGGGAAAAATCTGATGCTGAAGGCTTTGGAGGCAGTTTGGTGCTGCATGTACCTCATCTGATGCATCTCTGGGTGGTCCTACCTTGTGCCCCGATCTCCTGCTGGAGCTCCCTTGGCAGAGCTCATGCTTGTGTGATTGCAGAGTGATTTCTTTCATGCTGCTTATCTCATGGGAAACTAACCCACTCAGTAACATTTTTATCAGTTTGCTAACTCACCCTGTGGCTACACCTTGCTATTGCTGTCACAGGGAGAAGCAGGAATGATGTGGCTGGAGGTGAGTGGAGAGAAAGCAGGACTGCTTCTCCCAGCAGATGCTGGGGATGGAGCATCAAACTCAACGCACCAGGTCCGGGGCAGTGCTCCCACTTCAAACTAGTCGTATTTCCAGATGCCTTTAAAGAGATGTTCCTGGGACTGCTGTTCTCCAGCTAGCTTTCCACCTGAGTAGGAGCTGAATGATCCACATAAATTCATGCTTTCAGTAAAATCTTTACATGAAAGCATGAATTCTGCACTACAGTAAGGTAGGGGGGAAAGCTTTTGTCTCAGTTCTGGAGGAATGAAAACACTGGCCTGCCTCCTGCTCACAGATGTTGTCTGGCTCTCGAAAGAAGCTGAGAGGGATAAATGGGTTGCTCTTCTGCCTTGTCAACTTTTGGCTTCTCAGTGTCTGACTCTCAAGTAGCTTTGGTGTTATGAAACAGGCATGGTTCTGGGCAAGTTTATGGCTGCCCACAGATTTTGAATAGAACAGAGGAAGTGAGTAGCACATCCGTTATTTAAAGAAAGCCGTGAGTGGCACTAGAATCCTACAGACATTGGCATGTATTCTATATATATATATATTTTTAGAAGCTGATTATCCACCACGGTGCCAGAGTTGTAGAAGACTTGTATTAATAGTTTATCCCCCCCGCCTCCCCTCCCTGATCATCTTTCTGCTCACTGCTAGTTAGTAACTTTTTAAGTAGTAGCACTAGAAGTTACAAAATACATATGTGGTCGTATTGCTGTCACTTAACAACTATATTTTATTGCCTGTTTGTGTTGGAAGCTTTTAACAGGAACAGAATGTAACCAGTTTTGTTCTCTTTAATGTTGAATTTGTAATTTAGCAGTGCTGTTATATCTAGAAATTTAGGCTGGACTCTTGTGTTTGCTGTTCTAAGCTTGCTTTTATACAGTGGCATTAAAGTATTTCCATCAGAGTATATGCCCTATGAGATATATTTTATATAAACTAAAGACTTTGCAAACTTACATGTTCAAACTGAAAATGTTGTATTAAACACTTGAGCTACAAAAGAATCAAAGGATAAATCTAGATAATTCAGCAATATTGAATCTGAATTTACTAGACTGCTCGAGTTGCCTTACGTTGCTCCCTCAGCGGCTATGCAAATCAGACCAGTCTCTTGTGGCTGCTTAGATTTGTCACGAAGGAGTAACAGCAAATGCGTAAGCATCACTGTCTCTGTTCATCATTAGACTTGGGCAATATAAAACACTGATGTCTTTAATGGTAAAAGGGCTAGTGTGGGGAGTTTCGTAACCCGGGTGAGACTTGGTACCATATTTTCCCCGAGTCTGAAAACTTTGTCCTTAATGTCCAAACAGGGAGTTTTGTATTTTAAGGAGAGTAGTAATGAGATGATCATGTTACCGGCTATCTTGGAGTTGGTGGGAGTGTCATTAAGTCAACCAGTTATCTTAGTGATGTTGGTGGTATCACTTGCTATGAGAGAGACTGGCCCATGTCTTTGCAAGCAGGCTAATCTTTTTCAGGAATGGTTTAGTAGCTTATCTTAATGCAAGGTTGAATACGTGGAGGAGTTTGCTGTGAGGCTCTAAATGGACCATGGGAAAAGTCCCCTAGCATCTCCTTTTAGCAAGAAGATAGAGACCCCTGAGGTTTTGTTTTCCTACCACAATTCCTTAATTTTCATCTTTTTTCTTAATGCTCTTGCTGATCTGTATACCTGATGGCATTTAAGAGTCACAGTGATTGACCAAGACCTTGGTATGATAGTGCCTCGCATGCACAGAACAAAAAGTCAGTTTCTGTTCCCAAATCTTGTTATGCTACTGTAATCTTTCTTCCACCTGTTATTTTTGCGGGGTTTGTGGCTGGGGTGGGTACAACGGAATAAAAAAAATGGTTAACATTGTTGGCAACGTCTTAGTAATCATGTAGTCTAACTTTAGCCTGTGGTGGTAGCATTTTTCTCTTTCAAAACTTGTAGCCTTAAGGCAACTTGATGGATTTTACCAGCATCTCTTGCCTTCCTTCAAGGGCAGAGGCTTGCATGCCGTGTTACTGTTGGTGCTCGTGTGGCTGTCCCTGCTTTTGGAGCTCCGAGTCATGTCTTCTCTGAGAGCTAGGTGAAATTACTTCCGTAGAAAGAGCTAAGCAGATGTAAGCAAGACTTGCCCTTCTCTTAAAATTAATTCCTTGGGTGATGACAAGTGTGCCAACAGCCCTAGTTTCTTTTGGGATGCTGGCAGGGGTTTCTTGTCTGGTTTTGCTGTTGGCCATCGTTCCTGGTTTGTAGAAGAGGAAAATATTTCAGTAAGGGGGCTGTAAACCTTACCTCTGGCAGCTTAGACAATTATGTGAGTTCTTCTGCAGAATGCCAACCAAAATAAGCTGGAGTGGTTTAAACAGCCTAAATAATCACTCTTTGTATTGGTTGGTCCTGAGTAAATAGGTTAGAAAGTAGTTAAGAGCAGCTCAGCTGGTAGCCTTCTGGCAGAGAGCAGGGACAAGCAACTGAGGGTGCTGAGCTCTTCCACGGCACAGCTGTATCTAGAGGAGGAGATCCAAACCCAGGGCAGAGGTTCACAAGCTAAAAGGCTGCTCGACAGGCAGACATGTGGCTTCTCCACTGCAAATAACCCTGCGATTACAGGTGAAGTAAGAGAATCCCAGCTCATCATCCTCGCAGGGAATGAGTATATTTTCTGGTTAGGCTGTAGTGATCTGCTGGTGTGGAGTGAAAGTAGTAGTAGTTAAATTTAGACATGGTTTATGGGGATGCAGGGATGGCAGTAGTGCTAGCACTCTTCCGACAGTGCTGCCAGGCTGGCGGGTGCTGTGGCACCTGGTGTGGGGTTGCTGTGCAAGTGTCCTGTCTTCCCCGTGTGCATACAGAAAAGTCCACATTATGGTTATAACCAGCTCCCGTTACTAGTTCAAATTGTTTATTCATTAGTAAAATTAATGGTAGGAGGGAGTTGGGCCAGAAAACGCGAATGTGCAAGAGAGGAGGTTGCATGGCAACACTTCAGTCCCGAACATGGAGGCAAGAATAATTAATGGTGGAAAAAGAAATGGGAGGAGGAAAAAATGAGTGGGTTCGAGGAAAAAATGCTATCTTTGTATTGACTTTATTGTTTCAGTGCCATCCCAGATGTGTCTAACAAGTCTGACATTGTTTGAGATTTTCATTGAGAGCCTTTCATAAGGCCCTCCACTGTAATGCTTGTGTGTGTCACTGGAGGAGCCTGACACGGCTTTGCAGAGACGCAGGTTATGGAAAATGCTCTGATAGGGGATGGTGAGAAGCCTAGATCTTACTCCTGGTTTTAGAGGGCGTCTTGCCACCAGAAACTACTTTCTGACTTCTTGTCTTTCTGCCTTTCTTCACCAAAACGACCTGTGAGGCTTTCTGATGAATTGTGTGTGTCATTCCTGACATATTAATATTTTAATTCTGGAACATGGGTCTTTCTGATGGCTGCCATGCATAGATGTGCATATATAAAAAGGAAAATAATTTGACGCATTTCAAGGAGAAATACCAAAAGGAAGAAAGCTTCATGAAATAAGACTGCAATAGCCTCTCTAATCTTCAGGTAACTTCTTTGTTTTGGTTAAGAAATTTGAATGTCCCATGGTGCTTCTTATCTGTTACTATTGGTTAACTTGCGGTTTCCTATGTGATTTTGTTGTTAGTATTGTTTTATTGTTTTAACTGGATGGATAACTTCAAGTTGGCAAGGGCTTGTAATTGAAAAAATATTGTTCATTCATTGAATTATAGAAGTGACCCTCGCTTATTGGTGCTAACTGAATGTGAGAATATGAGTTGCCAAGTTTAATGTTTCAGTTTTTTTCTTTTCTGAGAGGAAACGCAGAGGAACCAAAAGCCGTCAGCATTGTTGCCAGCATTTCCTCACTCTGCTTTATGTTAGAATGAATAAAAAAAATGACTGCCATTGCAAATGACAATACTGCTAATTGCTCTTTGCATTTTGGGGTAACTGGCTGCTTTTTTCCTTTTCAATTGGACGTGCTATCTTTTCAGCATTAAAAAGAAAAGCAGTGTCTCCTCCCAAATCCTGCTCTCCAGTTGTTCATTCTGGCCAGTAAGATGACTTCCAAATGGCTGTGAAACCTTTTGCTGTAACTTTGTGCTATTTCAACTCTGTTGTGACTGGTGCTTTTTTTGCAAGCCCAGCCAGATAGCTTCCTGCTGTGATAACAATTGTGGGGTGAGTTTATGGAAAGCATGCTTGGCTTAGTATCATGATGCAAGGTGTTACTTCTGTTAGGACTTCTGTACCTCCTGTGACTTGTATGCATTTAGTGATTTACATAAAATGGTGGCTCTACTTCTGAGATGCAGAGAGACTGTCTGAGTAGCTTAAAAGCAAAAATTAGCTCTGACTTTTTTTTCTTCTGGACTATTGTTGAAATCGATTTTTATTTGAAGCTGTGGTCTTGAGAATTGTGTATGAAATACTCTGTATACATGGAAAAGAGCAGGATGCCACAGACTTGTAGTGAGTTATGTGAACTTTCCCTCCAGGCAAGATGCTATCCAATTTTCCACTCACAGTGGAGATAGAGCTCAAAGAGCTGCAGAAGCCAATAGTTAACTCTGTTGGAGATGCTGTACCCTGCAGTTCTTTAAAATAACATCTACAGTGAATAATAGTGTGCAAACGTATGTGACAATTTTTTTTCTCTTCCTGAACCTTGTTCTAGATGTCAGAATTAACCTGGACTACTTGGGAATGGCGAAACATAGCCCTGGGATCCTGCCATGAACAGTAAGAAAGTTGAGATGCTTTGTGTATGCAAATAATTTTTTTTTAACGGCTAAACCCCAGTGAAACTGTTCCTGTTCAATTAACATAACTAGGCAACACATTGTGTGGTTCAGTGTGGATGTGCTCCCAGCTTTTCATGCAGTAAAGCGGCAATACAGTAAGTCAGAGGGGTGGCTCAGCGGGGGAGCAGTCTTTGGGAAACAATACTGGGCAAGTCTCTGCAGCCAGTATGATACTGGAGGTGGGAAGGCTACTATGGGTGGTGCGTTATGAAATTACTGAGGTGGTAGCTGAAGGATGCTTTCCTGTAATGTGTAATTATATTGTGAGACTCCATTGTTATCTAGTGTATAATTATAGCGAGACTCCATTGTCAGGGGATATCTTGAACGCAAATTAGTTTGAAATGTGATTAGACAAACTAGCAGAAGAAAAAAGTGAATTGCGGAGTGGTAAAGACTGCATTCTGGATGCAGTTTGTGGGAGGAAGTCCCTAAAACGCTGGCAGAGGGAAGCTGTCAGAGTGCAGTGTTGTTTTACTCTCACTGCTCCTGAATCGACTGCTGTTAGACAGGTAGCTTGGCTAAATAGATCTTCGGTCTGACCTTTCATATCTGACTTCTGTGTGGTGCTTTCCTTATATGAAACTTAGCGTTTAATAGATGTTGACTAAATGGTTCATGTATCCAGGAAAGCAGGCACCTTTAAAGATATTCTTGAGTGATGATGAAAATACTCAGATGTTTTTGTGGTGTTGGTAGCCTGAAACTTTCTAGTTTGAAGGATACATAAATAAATATTTATGTATGTACATGCTCTGTATTCTTTATATAGCCTTTTCCAGATGTTGCAGTAGGCATCCTTAAATTGTTGCATTGAAAATTATTCTGGGTGAATTTTCCCAGTAGAAAATAGATGACTTATGAGAGACTGTGTGGGTGAGTAGCATGCTTGTAAAGTGTAAATTTTCAGCAGATGCTGTTGACGCTATTTGTCAGCCTTTACTGGGACAGAAATTAGAAGGCTTTTGTATTGTTAAATGTCATGATTTGATATAGTCAATTGGAAATGAACAGCTCTTGGAAAGTCTTGTATCTAAACTCTTCACAGCAGTTTAAATGCTTAACATGCAAATGTTCAAATGAAAAATATTTCATTTTCTTTTGTAGAACTCTCTGACCATGTCATGTTTAAAGCTTCCATGGGAGCAGTGTTTTACCCAGGGCTTTCAAAGCCAGTTGATATACTTGAAATATTAGGCAATGTTAATATCTCGAAAATCTCAGAACTCTCCTTTGATGAAAATACTGTAATTGTTAAATTGTTGTGGGTCAAATTCTGTAGCCATAGGTCATTTGTTAGAACAATTGATAAAGACACAGGAAGCTGTTTCGTTCCTTGTACAAAATAGTGTATGCAACACAAGGGACACTGTTAAGACTGATTGCTTTCAGCTTTTTCAGAAGTTTGTTCAGCTTAGCTGAAAAAGACATATGTATATATTTGTAGATTATTAAATGGCTTTGAAATCTTACCAGAATGTGGCTAAAGCTTCAGTTTACTTTTTGTGATCTGAGCTAACAATTTTAAGCTGTGCTGCTCGGAGGTAAAACATTCGTTCATTTTAAACTGTCCTATTTAGCAAGCTTCACTGTTTGAAAGGTAAGCCAGGGAACTTTGCTGTTCACGGGTTTGCTCTGACCAAAACCTTGTGATTTCTTCTGGAGCTGAGAACAAATGTTAGTGATGTAAGAGAGTAATCACGCATGTACAGTCTTAGGTAAGAGGAATTTTAGGGGTGGAAATGATTCTTGGTACAAGATGAGACATCTAGAATGATCTTGGGTTTTTTGTTCCCTGCCAGTCAGTTATCTAAAAGTTGTGTGGCTTCTCCTCTGGCTCTTCTTTTGAGGTGGTAGTTGGGGCCAAAAGAGCTGGACTGTTGTTGTACTGGTGTTCAAGGTCCTCGTGTTTGGGAGGTTCTTAATGTCCATTTCTAGGACAAGTACCATTAGAAATCCAAATCTCATCTTTGCTATTAATCCTGTGGGGTTAGAAAATGTCCACATGCCACTAAGTAATAAGCTAAATTACTAACATGTGAAACGTATCTTATTCAACTCTCATGTCATTTGTTTGGCTTATGATAAGCCAGTGAGTGGTGTGTGCTATGTTGTGCTCTGGATAGCCTTATGACCTAGTGTTTCCTGAATTATCAGTTCAGTGGTTGTGTCTTTTTAAGGTATGCTCAAAATAGCGGTTAGAAAACAAAGGAAAAGTAATGCTTTTAAGTTGATCTGCAGCCTGGTGTTCCCTTAGCTTCCACCTTCACCTGTTAACAGCACTCCAGAATTAGTAAGCTTGCTGATGGCAATTGGTGTTTGAAATCATGCTGACTAACTAGGTCCAGAAGCATTTTTCCCAGGCCTTCATTGGCATATGTAGAATTTGTGTGGTGGTTTTTTGTTTTCTTTTCCCCAAGGATGTGGTTTAGATGAAGCCTGCAGGTAAAGGACGTGGCTGATGAAAGTAACAGCAGGTGGGAAGGCTTACAGTTTAGTGGAAAGTGATTCCAAGGTGGCTTGTCACATGGATACTTGAATGGCAGCTTAAGGAAATACCATGGATTTAGTTTCTCAGTGAAGCAGGTGGCTCTGATACTCTAATGTGTGGTATAGGAGAGGGGTACCAAAAGATTTTACAGCACAAAATTGGGAAGTGGGCTTTAATGTTCTAAGCTTTTTTGCTTTTGTTGTCAGATAATGTATGCTGGCTATCCAAAAATCACTTTTGATGACTGGAAGATTTCAGTCTACTGAAGTGTGCATTATTTTACTAGGAAGCTTCACAGGATTTCACCTCCTGTTGTTATCACTTGTTTTCAGTCTGGTGTGAACTTTCCATTAACTGGCCTTTCCATTAACCCTTCTGGAGCAGTATTTAGTGGATGCCTCTAAGTCTGTGGCAAACGCTCCACAGAATGGAGCTCCTGACAAACAGAAGCAATCCATCTGGGCTAAGAGTCGTAACTCTACTTTCAGGGCTTTTGAGAGATAATGATTAAAAACCTTCCTCCAGTCCTAAGCATGGAGGCAGAAGCCTACATTGCCTTTAACAGAGGAATGGCATGGAAGATGCTTGCTTTATAGCCTGGACACCCAGAAACAGGAGTATGGGCATCGTCATCGGTAGGAACCTGCTCTGGATTGTGAGTGTAGTGATAACAGTACGAGGACAGCAGCATTTTAGGCAGCTGCCACTGCCAGACCATCTGGGTGCTGTGCACAGCTCTGAATGATGCTTGGAGCTGCAGCTGTGGATGAAGAGATGGTGCAGATGTTTGGGCCAAGGGCAGAAGAGACAGCAGTGCTGCTGTCCAAGCAACAAAGCTAGCATGAACACAGGAGAGTTACTAGCCTGTCAGGTCTGCATGGCTTTGGCAGGGAGCTGGCTTGTCTCCCTTGTGCTGTCCAGTGTTTTGGGACACTGGTCCCTGCTGCCTCCTTGTCCCCTCCCCGTGCTGGCACCTTAAACTCCTTGTCACTGCAGGGTGTCATCTGCAGCCTCCTCCTTGTCCCCCTCTCCTTTGGTCCCAGGCTAGGATTGCTGTGTGCAGAGCTGGTCTTGTTAAAGCTCAACCTAATAGGAGAAAAGCCCATTCCCTGGGGTTAGATTATTCTATGCTGTAATTGCTGAAGCTCCTGATTTTAAGAGCATAATATAGGGGCATGCAATATGGCATAGCAATTTCCTGCTGCCTATAGTGTCATTTTAGACTGCAGGTGTTTTACTTGGATGTGATTTATAAGCAGCGTATTGATGTTTTGATCTTCTTCAGAGAACTATTTTCTCTTCCTATATGAGTGAAATACTATACTAATGAGAAGCTTGTTTTTATACATAAAATATTACTGAAGACTTCTAAGCTTGTGTGAACATGCTGAAGCTTGGTTTATTTTGTTCCTAAAATAGGTCGAATAAAGCTCTTGTAGAATGTATTTTTAAAGTACATTAACAGAGGACATTACGTATCTGCAGTTAACGAGCATGGTAGCATTGCTTTTGGTGGGTGAAACTTCTTAACACAGTTACTAAATTTCTGTTAGGATAAGATCTGTTCTGCTTCCTAGAGTTGTATTTCAGCGGTTTGTTGGCTTCCTTTATGACACTGAGTTTTTCAAAGTGCAGTACCTTGGTTGACTGAAGCAAACTGGTAGCTTCAGTTGTATCTTCTGTAGTCTAAGATACGGGGTTTCTTTTATGCATGAACTTGATCTTTATTGAAAATGTTTAAATACTTATATACTTCTAGTTTGTAGGTGGAAAATAGTAATGGTTCTACTTGTTAATTATTGATTATCAGGTGATACTTGATATATGTTAATGCTGCTCTTGGGTAATGCAACTCTGATGCCTATTATAAAAAATAGGAGGCTATGCTAATGTCCAGAAACATGTACAAAGTTCACGCTGAAAATGCCTACATCAGGCTAGTTTACATCCTACTTTTAAGATAAAAATGCCTTTTTAGGCACATACTTTTCTGTATTTAGAAAAAGATTCTGTTACTAATACTTCTTATTTAGAGATTAAAGCAGTTCTTCTAAGAGTATAGTTCAATGTCCGGTTTAATCAGCTGCTGCTCAAAGGGACAGTGCTGCTTTCTTCTGCTCTTTGCAGGGTTGCTCAGCGGGTGCCGGGGCTGCGGGGCTGCTGCCAGGTGAGTGGGATCACCTCGCTTGTCTGGTGGGAGGCAGTGCGAGCTGTGTGGGGCACTGCTTGCCCTCCGACAGCCGGTCTCTGTTGAATTGTGCAGCTGGTTGGTTTGTTAGCTTCAGCACAAGGTAGGCAAGTGGTAGTTAGGTCAGGCTAAATGTAATGTGGAACTATGTCCTTCATTAATGCTCCCAGGCTAGAATTTAGCCTCTTGCTCCCTGTGGTTTTAGTCAACAGTCTGTTTTCTAGGAGTTCTGTTTGTTATGGCTTTAATTTTCATTGGCTACTGTGCTAGAGAAAGGACTGCATTAACGTTGTAGGTCAGGGTAAATCACAGTATCTTCCAGCTTTGATTTCTGAGCATCATCTGAAAACAGCTTGCCTTCTCTGGAAATGACATGTTTGCTGAGGTCTGTCCTCTGACCTGAAGAGTGTATTTTTCATGTTCACTGTACGCTCATATGCTTGCCACTGAGGATGTGTGGGCTTGTTCATTTAACGGCTTACTAGACTGTGCCCTGCACGCTTTATTGTACACTTTGACATGTCTTGCGTCACTAATTTGCTGTTGTTTCTGAAGAGCTGACTGTAATTGATACAAGTAACCTATATAAGCCATGTGCATCGTCTGTCAACTCTGAAAAATCTAGAGCATTCTGGTAGAAGACAAAATATAGGCATAAAAATAAAACAGTTTCGCAGGGTGTCCGCTATGTGAGTTGTGTGCACTGGCATATGACCAACACATGTAGTGTTTTTATTTATTTTATGGAGTTGGAATTAGAAGTAGTTCAACTTCTCTGTGAAATGCTAATCAATTTTACGTGGGTCTTAACCACACCCTTTTTAAATTGTCTTCCTAAATTCATGCTGAAGGTTGTTAAATATAGTAGGTTATATATTTATGAATCATTATTCATAAATATATGTACTTGCTTTTGCATATCTGTAAGAATGATGGCAAAATATAACAGCAGCAATAGGAGCAAACACCACAAACTGAAGAGATCTGAGGAACTTGCACAGCAGTGAGAAATTCAGCCCCCAGCTCCTGACAGGGGGAGGCAAGTTAGTGCTGGCGATCAGATTTGTCCTTTCTGTGGACATAGTGAGTACCTGTAAAGTTGTAAGCATAGATGTGAATTTCTCATATTTGTGTGTTGGGCATGTAGAATCAACAGTGAGGATGGAAAAGTTGATAGCAGCTCTATCATTGAAGTTGAAAGTTAACTAAAGCTTTTCTGAGTATGAAAAACTTTATTTTTAACATGGAATTTGAACTATCTGAATTTCTGTGGTGATGAGACTTGGTGAATGTTCCTCATGCATTTGCCGAATTTTTTATTTTATTGGAAGAAAATTCATCAGTTGCCAGTTTTAGAACTTGTGTGCCTCAGCTTGCCCATCCCGCGCTATTCTTTTTTATAATCTTATTTTTCTCCTATGTACAGGGAAAAAAAAATACCTGTAGCATTTCTCATTGAGTTCTCAAAAATAATTTCTCATGATTTTCTAGTGCAAGCCAGCCATGCAGCTCCAGAGAGGTAGTTTCTTTTCTCCCATCAGCAGTGGTTTTTAAGAAAAATGCCCCAAAACTTAAAAAAAGAATTCAGCTTTCAGCTTGCAGTATAATTGGCTCAGCTTTCTTTCACAAGCAGAGTATTGTGAGCTGTTCCGCTAAAACCTGATCCCAGAGAAACCTTCAGGTGAGGGGAGGGAATATACAGATAGAAGAGATTTCATTTTTGAAGTCACTCTAACAGCTTTTTGTTTGAAACTAGGCAACAGGGTTAAAGTTATTAGAAGTAGTACTGACTCTATGTAAAGAGTTTGGCCAGTCTAATGTGTGAAACAGTCTCTGGAAGAAGGTGAAACTGATCTTTTCAGGAATTCAGGTCTGGCTTTGTCGGGTACAGCACAAATTTGCTGTGCGCTGCTAAGACTTATTTCGCCAAAAACTTTAACAAACTTGCAGCTAAGTTGATTTGCAGTGACCTGTTTAGGGAAATTATGTAAAATGGAAGGATTAAAAAAACCTTATTTTATTTGTAGTTAATAATTGAAAGGTCAGGTTTTCTTCCCAATCTTTAAGCAAGCTGGAGTGAGCAGTATAGTTGGTACGTACAGATAAGCAACCCTATTAAAGACTGCATCAAAGAAACATGGTTTTGACCTCACTGAGCAGGTGTATGGAAAGAAGATGCTTAACTACATACACGAACCCATCTGTAGTGTATGCTTGCCCATGAGGAGGCCAACTTCATTTATTCCTTAGAATTAATTTAATCCCAACCGTAGAGTTTTGCAAAGTTGAGGGCCACCTGTCTTTTGATCCCTTTGTTGTGTAGTGTATTTGCCTCATCAGAGAAGCCTGTGCACTGCCCGCAGGATGGTAAAACAAGGAGTGAGACTGCAGTATCCATCCTAATTACATTAACCACACTGCACATCATGTAGGACTTTTGCAAATAACTATTTCTGAGTATGATGGTAGGAAAGCAGTTCAGACGTACACATGCACGTTCAGGTACTTTTTGAACGTGTTAGTTTTATGATGGAGGATAGATAAAGCATATCCTATTTACTCAGCAGACTTCTTTAATAGAGGAAAACCTGGCGTTTATTTGAAACAAGAGCATGTCCTGAGGTGCAGCAACACCAGGAATTAACAACCACCTTATTCTACCAGCTGCTCTAGCATCACTGGGAGGGAGTAGGCAGGTTAGATGCTGTTAAACAATTCTGTTTGACGCCGTCTCTGTTATGGCACGTTTAAAGTATTGCAAAGCACACACTGAATGTATAATTCATGCTTATGAATATTGAGTGTGATTTCTTTCCACTAAATGTGTAAGTCTGCTTTAACAAAATAAAATTTTAGGCTCCTAAATTAGCATTGCTTGTGACCTACTCTCTGAAGTCAGAATTTTATTTGTAATGGTACGGAGCAATTGGAGGGGAGAGGATAATTTGCAGAAGTTTCTGTTTTCTGTTATATATAAGTGACCTGTTATTTCAAATCTGTTACATAGATTTACTGTTTTGTGGCCATATCTAAAAATACTGATTTAATTTTGTATTGTTAAAAGTATTAATTAAGAAATAGGAATTTCTGCTTTGGGCTGTGAATAGCTTTAAAGAAATACCTAATTCATACAGCTACTCATTTTTTATCATTCACTTATGTTTATCAATGTAAAATATATAAAAGACCAAAAATCAAAAGTGTGGCTTTTTTCAGGGGTATTGCATAGTTTATATTTTGCAACACTTGCTTCTAAATGATGCCAACAAATTGAAATGTTACAACTTTTTCACTGTGCCTTCAGGTGGAAGTATGAGTTCACAAATATAGTCTGTAGTCTTTCATTTTGGTTAATGGTTGTAAGATATGCTCTTGAGACATAAAAAAAAAATGAACAAGGAGTTTTTTTATCAACTATATTAGATCTTAAAAATGGAACTCATTAAAATTTTGGCCTCTTACAAATTAATGTGATTACGTCTTGCACAAATAATTCGAGCTGTTTCTCTCCCTCTTAAAATATAAGGTGGCTTTAATCAGTCACAGCTTCCATTTTAGTAAATTGTTCATGGGATAGGCAGGCTCAGGAACAACTGGGTTAAACCAAGAGATTATTTGAAAAATCTAGGGCATGTGCTCTCTCTGTTCACTTGATTAGTTTTCATAATTCATCCTTGTTTCCACAGCAAAGAGCAGTGTAATACATGCAAACAAGAAGCAGTTTTCTTTTGTGCTCCTTTATCTCTAATTTTACTGGAGAAAGTTAGTGAAACGGGGGGAAAAAGTCATATCGTGTGTGAATGCTTAGAACGAATCTTGGTTTATTTTGTGAAAATGTGGGATCTGAGAGGCAGATGCTATTTTGGGATGTCTGTCTGTGACTCTGCTTCAATTCTTTTCTGTTTGACTACAGGTGCATGAAGAACAGAGGAGATATTTCCGCTTATCAGAAATGATGTGGAGAGACACTTTGTGAGTAACTAACGTGTGTTTTCTAAAAAGCCCCAAATGCTAATGTGGGAATCTTTTAATTTTTTTTTCCCTAACTTAGAATAACTGTGCCGTTTGCCTAACAGTTTCATTTGGTTTTGGAAAGCTGTGAATGTAGAGCCCTTCATGGAAACCATACACAAAGCTGATCGTTGAAATAAAGAGCTGGAAGACAGAGCAATAGAATACGTATAGTTTTATAATGGATTAACCATGATGCCTAACTTTTCTGCAGTGATCAGTCTACCAAAGGCTTTTACTGTTGACTATTGAATGTGTTCTAGACATCAGTAAAAACCCCTGACATTGGGTATATGGGTAACCATTAGTAGGGTTAACTTGGTACTTACAGAAGCTCTTCTGTCAAGCTTACAGTTGCTACCTATTCTACATGACAAGTTATTAACACTTTATTGTCCTTGTCTAATTTTGATTGGAAGTCTGATACATTTGCCATAAAGATGGGAATAGTAGCAGTCAATAGAAGCTTTCCTGAAAGTTTTCAGTTCCTGTCTGCTGGAACACAACACTGTTCTGGGAGCATGCAGTTAAATTGCGCTCCTAGAATATTACAGGAAAGGAAGAATCTCTATGTCCAAATAGAACTGTAGCTAAATAAGTACTTAAAGGATTTACTTTTGTGGAAACAAGGTCATCTTTTATGATCACAATTAGGTGATGCAATGTCTTACTTGTCGGATGGACTCCATAAATACGCTGTGTCTCGAGTGCTGTAGACTCATCAGCCAGCTTTCTCCTTTGGGGCGATTAGTCCTGGTGTTTCATTTTTTTTTTTGCCAAATTTCCAGTAACAGTTGAGAATTAAAGCAGCATGTTATTTTAGGATTTTCCATGATAGTCTTTGTGCTTATTTTTTTTTGTTTTAAGTATAATATGAGTACTGTGGTCTTGAGTGCTTTCTTTTAAACTATAAATTCTGATACTCTGGAGCTACTGCTTTGTTCTGATGATAATTATCTAGGAGAATGGTGCCTTTGTGGACAGCTTCAGTGCTTTTCTTGGCACTGAAGAGCTCAAGTCAGAAGAACTGCTGTTACCTCAGACACCTCTTTCTAAATTTTTTGCATTTGTAGTATTAATGCTATACCACGAAAATTTTGTTCTTTTTTTAAATTGAAAAATATCCTTTTATTATAATAGACCAGTAATTGCTTAAACTCCGAAGTAGGAACCAGTTTGGATTTTTTTTTTTGTTACCTAGATCTAAGAAAAAGGGTTTTAAATGGTTTTTAGGCTTCCCTTGTCCTGGAGCCCTTTACATATTTTCAGAGATATGGTTTTGTGATTTGTAGTTTAGTAACTACTTTAAAAAAAATTGTCAATAATGCTTAATTTCCTCATTCTGGGATGAGGTTTGGCATCTGCAACAGTGGCTGGTAGTCTGTCTTGCTTTCAGTCAAAAGAAAATCTGCTTCAGGATAATATTGGCTTGTAGTCATCTTTCCCTTGGCTTCTTCCAGGCTCTGCTTGCCAGTTCAGGAAGGCTGTGGGAGGATGTCTTTGTAACGGTGTCCTGGCCAGGTGCTGGATTCTTTATGAAGCAGCAGGAGAAATCCTTGTGCTGATCCAGCTGACTTATCCAGGAAATACAGTGTTGATTTGATTTACTCCGTGACCTTGAGATCACTCTCTTGTGGCCAAAGTCACAGTTGGCTGCATAGTAGCAATAGTATGGAATATTATTTAATAATAATAACATAACTTCTAAGATTAATTATTAATATTTTAAATAAAAATATTATGTTCTGTGATGCCTTTTGTGGATAACCAGTGTATTTGATTCCTCAGTCATGGCACACATTGTTCTCTTGGTTTTCACATTCTGGTCAGGGCTCAAGCAGAGTCCCTGGATTAGATCTCGTGGGCAGAGCTTCCTTCTGCAGTTCCTTGAACTGCTCTGGTCTGCCCCTGAGACAGTCATATTTTGGCAGTCCCACCTCTGATCCAGTAAGTCAGGTAGGACTTGCTTAGGGGTCTACTACTTCCTTGGGCTGCTTCCTTCATGGATAAGACTGTTCTTAAAAGTGTCCCTGTTTAAATTCTCCAAATTCAACAGCAGAGATTTCTCCTGTTAGTAATGAGGTGAGGGGATATCACCAAAGACTTGGTTTGGTTCAGATTCTTTTGTTTCTACTTTCTAGGTTGCTTCCTTAGGGCAAAGGAGCTTTTTCATAACTAAAAATCTTTACCCTTGGGGAAAAAAAAAAGTTCTTTAAACTCTTGCTGTATCTTTCTAGAAGGCATAAGGGTGAATGAAGGAAGCGGAAGTTGTGTGGCCATCTGGTCTGTACAGGCTTGTGTAAGTTTGATGTGCTTTAGACAGGTACAGTGTGTTAGACAAGTACGGTTGTATTTAGTTGTCAGCTGGGTATCGCTCTACAGAGCTTGGAAAAATTTGCAGTTGAGAAATAACTTCATTATTTTTAAAATAAGATATCTTTATTATTATCAGCTTAATAAAATTGGAACTTGATTGTTCTGGCTTTTTTTCAAGAAATATAGTTTAGGTATAAATGTTCCAAGTATCAGTCTATATACCTTAAAATATTTTCATAGTGATGCCGCAGTTACTGATAATACATACATTTTTCTTTTGAGTGCATTTACAGATGTTGACTATATTTTAGTGTGGTGATTTTCAGGAAAGGCTCTGTGAAAAATATGTAACAGTTATCTTGTGGGGCTAGCATTTGATTTGTACAGATGGTTGCTGTTAAGGACCTTCTAGTTGCATAGCAGTCAGCTTTTCATGGTCTTCAGCATATGGCTGGGTCAGGTTGTGCTCTGATACTTAAGAGAGCGGATAAGGCTTACAGCCAATGACACCCACCGTGAACAGTGTTTCTGGATTTGCCTACATTAAGACTCTTCTGTGTCAGCATTAGTAGCTGCAATAACAGGTAATATCTATCTGGCTAGTTTTGTTAATTCTTACGGGATATTGCAAGGGTGAACATGAGTAAGAGATAATGGGAATTGAATAGAGTGAATTGAATAGAGTTTAGTCCTCATTGCGGGGTGGAGGTGCAGGAACTGGTTTCTTTTCCCAGTTCTACATGATCATAACCTTGGGTTTAACCTCTGTGCTGTAATACCTCTTTCTCTGAGTGGTATTTATACAGTTATATAAAGCTTGTGGGATGTATAATGGAAATTGCTGTTTACCTGGTATAGTTTTTATCATGGTTTATTACTGTGCAGTTTTGAATGTACAGGATTTCTGGTTAAAAGTGGAAAAATGTTTGACCTTTGCTCAAGCAGCAAGCTTTAAAGGGTTTAAAATATATACTGCAACTTAGTCCCTTAGGTTAAAATGTGGCTTTGTTAATAAAGTGAGAATGTACAATAAAAGCTTTTTCACTTAGCAGCATTGACTCCTTCATTCATAAACTTAAAAAATATTAATTCATAAGTATATTTGATAATATTTAACCTAAAATTGTAGAAATAAAGTACTTCAAGCAAAACACAGAGATGCCATTCCCTATGCTGATGTTTTCCTGACAGGCTGAATGAGGGTGCCTTGTTCTACTTGACATCTGCCCATGTCTGAGTAAGTCTAATTTGTACAATAGTAATAGGTACTTGAGCTGTGCCCTCGGTAATCAGTAGATTAGGGGTGTATGTGACAAGTTGGACACTGAAGGGACATGCTGTATCTACACTTCCTCGTGAATGGACTAATATGTTCCGTTGGCCTTCCCTGATCTTAGTAACCACATAAAGCTTTATGCTCTTAAAATAATTGACAGTCAGCAGCTGGTTTCTTACCAGGATTTTTTTTTCACTGCGAGTGAGGAGAAAGTGGGATCCAAATGTCATGAGTCCTGTTGTCTTACTGGAGATAGTACAGGCTTTTCTTTTATTTATTTGCTGGATTGCTTCTGTGTGGCTTTTTTTTTTTTAAATGCAGTGCTCATCTAATCAAACTTTTGTCGGTGGAATGAATTTCACTGGCATGCGTTTATGAAGTGTAGGTGGTGATGGATGAGCTTTAATATGCTGAAGTTGTAGCCATAGGTGACTTATATTGGAGAGAGGATTTATGAGGGATGAAAAATGCAGGTGAGATACAAGTCCTTTACAGAACATTGAAGATATGGTAAATCTGTAAGGACTTAAATATTTTAAGAACACTTTTACATCAAATCAGTTGGATATTTTTGGGCCAACTAATAAGCTTGATAAAGTTTTGATTCATCTTGCCATAATTATGTGAGAGTTTACATTTGGTTCATTGTGCAAATCCAAGCATGAAACAGTTGATCAGCTAACTTAAATGAAATAGTCTTTTGAATTTTAAACCAATGCTTTGACATGCGTGTATCAGCATTGGAAAAATTCTGCTTTCTGCTACTTTACTTTTAGTGCAGTGGGTTGAGACTGTCCTTGCACGGTGCCCTGACCTGGTGTCCTGTGCAGCTGCTTGTGGAAACAGGTGAGTTTCAGGTCCCTGCCCCATTCTTGGGAAAGATGTGATGCCGTGTAACAAGGTAGTTTTTTCATCCTTGAAAATCTTCAGGTAAAAGTTAACTTCACTGGTGGTAAAATAAGGGCATTGAAGAATGTAAGGGAAGTGGGCAAGGGAGAACCCTTCTGCCACCCGTAACATGTTAGGTGTATGGGACTCGCCAGCCTGGTTCTTCACAGCTTACTGTCCAAAACCTGAAATACAGCCTGAAATGGTGGATGTGGAAAGAGCTGCCCCTTGCACTACAGTCTGGAGAGATGTGTCCGTGAAGTATTGGTGGGGAAGAGCTGTCTGTCTCTGCTCTTGATGAGGTTGTCAGCTACAAAGCCATAGCAGATAGGCTGAGGGGTTAGTCTAGACACAGGGGTATAGGTTGGAGGCAGTGTCATCTTCAAGGTCATTGGTGTGGAAAGAGTAGCTGATTTGCTTCAGGTAAACTATAGAAATAATGTACAAAGAGAGGAGGGACCTCTGGGGATGACTTGTGGCTCACACAAACTAGTGGAGTGGAGTTTGAGTAAAAGTGTGCTCCAAGCTTTTTTAAGTCCAGCTTTTATCCTGCATGTCACTTAACAAGTGTGCAAGTAGACAGGTTTGTTTTTAAACTTTAGTTACATACATCTCTGTATAAAATGCCACTCTGTGTTTGCCTTGAAATTTAATGACAACTCTGGTATTGTCAGACTTGTCACTCTTGGAGTTCAAATTAGGAAGCCTGTAACTGCCAAAACACGGATTGACTTGAGAGCCAAGATCCGTTAGGGCACAGATGCCGGTGTACTTAGGCAATGAAATAATCCTGTTTTAGCTCAGGAGCACAGAAGTATGATTGTGCTCCTGCAAATGCTATGCAGAGGTTGAAATTGCCGAATGATTTTGAGATCATAGGTTTGATTGCATTAAGACTGTATAAAGGTTTTTCTTTCCCCATGCAACAGCTCTAGAGGCTTATTTTGCTATATGTACAATGTCTTATTGAAGGTTGCTGTAGCTGTGCAGTTGAAACAGTTTATAATCTGATTTGGTGCAGGCAACCTTCTGGACTGTTTTGGGACTTGTTTTAGGATGAGGAGGGCAAGACAGTAGATCTTCTGGAGCTTTATACTCTGCAGATTGGTAATATTTCCATTGCCAGCTTGCATCCTGCATGCTAGAATGTATTTTTCACAAGCCAGCTGTTTACATTGCTTTAACAGTCCTCTGTTGTGTGCTGTATAAGCTAGTTTTGCAGTAGAATGGTTTACATAAAACAAGAATTACTTGCACTGATTTTAAATATGGTTTTGTATTATGGAGTTCAGTGTAGTGGATCCTGTTCTATTAAATAGTCTCACTTCCGTTTTAGTATATGTGGCCTACCTGAAATTACAGTGCTTGTAAATGGCATTTCAGGAAGTCTGAACTGATCCAACATATGCCTACTGCTGAATTTTAATGAACTCTTGTGTGCAATATGAAGTGTGTTAGTTTTTTAGTAACAGAAGCTTCCTTAAATTTTAGACTTTGGACAGTTTCACACAACTTTTGTTTTTAGCAGTGATCTCTTGCTTTTGCTTCAAGGAGCCAAAACTGAATAGCTTTGGAAACAGTATGTTGATTTAGGTTTTTAAAAACATAGTAAGGAACACTGTCATAGTGTCTTTTCAATTAAAGAGAAAAATCCATGGGGAATCTTTTTAAAAATGTTTGTCTGATGCCCTCTTTAACACTTGCTCCTAAGCAACCCTGACTCAACCGATGTTACGTCTGGGTGTTTGCAGCTGGATCAGAATAGACTCAGGCCTTTCCCTCAGAGGCTCTGCTGTTATTGTGCTAGCAGAGTTCTCTGCAGTCAGCTTGCTTGTCTTGTCATGTTTAGTTTTGGTGGCTTTTGAGCAGAAATAATCAGCTTTTTCTTTGCAAGGGGCAAAATGCCACCTTAACAATTGCTGCTTACTTGCCCTTGTAGTGCTTACATGTGCTATGTCAACCTTGAGCTCCTGGTTCTTGCTGCAAAGGCTTACGGATAGTCTACCTTACTGGAAGCAGTCTTGTGTCTTAAATTAAAAAAATGAAAATTTAAAAATTGAAGGAATTTATGAACTTGCCTATGAAGCAGATTTCTCATTTTTTACTTCATCTAGATGAATGACTGATCTTGCAACAAGTTTTGATCTTTTATTATTTTCAATTTAATCATCCTATGCTTTTACTTAATTTTGTGTGTGTGTGAAAATGCTGTGAGAAGTACAGCTCAATATCTAGTTCACAGAAACTCTCCTCTAGGTAATTTATTGTTTGAATACTCACCTGACAAGCAGTGTTGATATACAAAGGTAAAACAAAACAACTTTCATCCAAAGTGCTTATAACTCAGTGCAAAAAGAGAGCAGGTGCAGATGGGGATCTATAGAAAATCAAACCGAGTGACTAAGAAGAAGTAGTTGCAATGTATCATCAGTCTGACCAACATAATGTCAGGTGCCGTGTGTCATTGCTGACTTGGTAGTTGCTTTGAGGGAGGACTTACTGCTGCTTTTTTTTTTTAAGGCACCTTTGTGCGTAAGGGGTCACATGACAGAAAACACAAGAGGTGCTTGTTGGATGGTTTGCCAAAGGTTGATCTAATTAAGGGCAACAAATGTTGCAAAAACAGCAAAGCTGAGCCCTGCGGGGCATTAGAAAGCAGCTTTTCATGCTTGATGTGGTGAGAGAAGCAGGAGTAGGATGGGATGCGCTGTAGTAAATTAATGTGGCTGAAGGCAGGAAGACATTTCAGAAGTTTCAAAGGTTTAAGAAATGTGGAGCTCTTCTGAAACCAGAGTAATTTAATTTTTTGAAAGATGGATTTTACCTGAGTAGATAACGAGGGAGAAAAGATTACATCTTGAAGATGTTGGACAAATAGTTCTGGAAAAAATTGTTGTAGATTTGACAATAACTCTTTATACACGAGTAAAAGAAGGCTTTTTTTTGCAGTTTATCCTAATTGATCTGATGACATAAATTGATTCAAGTAATTTATCGATGTAACTGCATTTGTTTAAGGCTCTTGCTAGCCTGAATGTGTAAGTTCTTTAGAGAAACAGCACCCTTCATGTTTCCTATATCTTCAGTCTCTTGCCAAGGGACAAGATGCTGCAAACAACACTCTTTCTTTACTCCCCCCAGCAAGCAAATTACCAGTCAAGCAAAATTGCACATCCCTAATGATGTAGTACTGCAGGCAAGATGAAAAGCATAAATGTAGATCTTTCCAAAGACCCGAAGTAGTATGTGGGTAGAAAAGAAGAAAAAATGAAAAGATTATTTTGATATAAATATTGTCATGTTCACCCAAGGCTTCATAATATTAAAATGTCTGAAGACCTAGTTCAACTTTTGAATTTCATTTTCATTCTTGATGTTTTGTTGGCAAAGAGAACAACTAGTAAAGTTCAGTGATTTTTTTTTTTAATACAGAATATTTTCACTGTCTAGAATGCTTTGTGGTGACAAAAGTGACTTAATATTGATTTTCACTGGAAAGTAATTCACTTCGTAACACATTTTCAAGAAAGACTTTTAATGGAGAAAAAAGGAAAAAATAAGTGCATCCTTGTGAAGGGAGTAACTCCATCTTCTCTACAACTACATTTTAGGTATTGGAAACCTGTGATTAGGTCCCTCTCAACCTTTTCTTCTCCACGTTGAACAAAGATGAGTAGTTAACGAACAATTCATTTTTCTCATTTCATTTACTCTTTGTGCTTCAAATTAGGTCCAAGTCTGCTATAATTTCTTTTCAGACTTTTAACGGTTGAGGAGCAGCGAAGCTTTGGTCCACCGAAGCTTTGGTCCTTGCATTGAAACAGAATACTATGATTATATTTCCTCCTAGATGTTCATAAAACACGCATGAATACAAGACTAATTAGAAATTAGCATCCTAGATTAGATCCTGTCTTTGCAAGCCAAAATTGACTTGCATTAGTCTCTCAACAAGACTAATTGAAGTTTATGGTAGTCAAGGGAGTAGCAGAAATACAGGCAACACAGCTAAGCAGTAGATGGTAAATTCATGCAGAAAGAGTTTGTGTGCACTAGGTTTGGGAAAGATTTGGATAAAGGCCTTTCATTGATATTGGCACTTTTTATATTGTCACAGATTTTTTTTCCTTTTTTAACATCAGACTTTTCAGTTGATGGGATTTATTCTTGACTCAGTTTTCTTTCTTCTGCTGTTGATAGCCTTGACATATTTCTGTAAAAACCTCAAAAGGTAGCATGGAGATGGGCAGCACACAGATACTGTTGTGCCTGAATAGATTTTAGAATGTGGCTTATCTGCTTTGTGGCTTTCTGTGGACTCATTTTATTTCTTTATAAACAAAAACCCTAATTTTCTTACCAAAACCAAAAGATGGACTCCATGGAGCTTTGGCAGCTATTTCCTGCAACTTCATGTGTTCTACCATGTTAAGCACACTTCAGTGTGGCTACTCTCATCTAAAATTACATATTACATTTTATCTCCTTTGGTCAACAGGGGAGTTACTAACGTGGGCAGCATGGATCATTCTGTGCTCAGAGGGGAGGTGTCAGCAGTGCTTCATGACAGGTATGTTGCAAGTGCCTGAATTCCTGCAGAGATGTCAGTGGGGTTTTTCAGGATGGCAGCCTGGAAACCTTTTTTCCTCATCTGGAAAATGGAGGAATTCTGGAAAAGCTAATTAGCAAATGACTTTAAGAAATGACAGGACCTAGTTAGTGAATTGTAAGCTAATTTCTTCCTCAAATAATGGACTATGTGATTTTCAAACAAAGCAGACCCCCCCCCAACCCCCCGCTTTAGTCTTAATGGTTCTCTAATCCAAGATTTCTGTGGATTTTTCTGATTTAGTTGATCCAGCTGCCCTTGCATTTGCTCTTAGGTATCCAAAGACCAATTTTAGAACAAGGAGGCAATAACAGTTATTTATCAAATCTTTCAGTGTGCTAAAAACATTCCTGATATGGCTGGAAAGGGATTTCTGTCTTAAAATATACTGAAATCAGCCGTTCTGTCTTTCTTAATTACACTCTACCTGCTATTTAATCTTTTTGTGCTTATTCTTTTTTTTTAGAAAGAAAACCCACAGATTTAGGGCAAGAGTAGAGATGATCACCTTGTCCCGGAAGAAATTCCAGCAACCTTATTTCAGTGTCTTCCTTTCTTGAGATAAAGTTCTTAGTTAAAACATAACTGTTTCTTTATTAACTGAACCTGATTTCAGGAAGCTATAAAATTGTTTACATTTTTATCTTGTGCTGTACTTTGCGCACCTGTGATGGTAGTTTTGTCTGATCCAATTAATTTGTTGGAGAGACTGGTTTCATTCTTTCAAAAAAACTAGAAAAATCAGTATGTTTCTAATGCAGTATCTTTCTGTAGAAAATCTTTTAAGATGTATGCTGTGTCTTTATTAGTTTTCATGCTTTTTGTAGTTGAATTAGGAACTTCATGCTTAAATGAAAAAGAAAACATAAGCTTAGATGCCTTAAGTTTGTAATGAAATAGCTGCTGGTACAAAAGTTTCTGGCACTCCTTTGTAAAGGAGCTTCATCGTGCCAAGAATGTTAGTTTTGATTTGATTTTTTTTTTCCTGAGGACGTGATGGGGATCTGTTGCATGCTTTTCTGCACTGCTATATGAAATGTAGCAGTGTGAATGTGAGTGTTTCAGTAGGGAAACAGTGTTGGTAGGATTCGTTTTCCCTTGTGGGTGGCTGAAAATATTGCTGCATGAAATGGCATAGTTCATGACTAGCAATTTTGTGTTAATGCCATTTAAGACTTCCACATTGTTCATTTTGATTGTTAATGACATTTAAACCTTTCATTTAACTAGATTAATATATTTAAAGAACTGTTTTGAGCATTCTTAAGAAATTCTCAATTATTTCTGTTCCAAAGGTTGTATTGACATTAAGCAACCTTATTTTTTAGCAAGTTTAGACTAAAGAAATCTAATAGAGCTGTTTCTGTAGTTTCATTGACTGATCTTGTGTACTTTGATCTCAGTCTAAACAGATAATTCATAGGACAACAGTTTAAATTATTGAAGTTATGTTTTGGCAGGAGCTAAATCATTCTTGAAGAATGATCAAACTCATCAGTATGCTGCTCTCTGCTTCCGGGGGGATTTTTCACTACATGTTTGATCTTGGATTAGAAGCAACAGATTTTCTGCCTTTTTTTTCAATTTTTTTTTTTTTTCAAAACAGGCACACAAGTGCCTTTTGTCTGCTGGATGCTTTTATGGTGACTTGAGCATATTCAGTCTCAAGTTTCACCTTTCAGACCTCTGTATGAGTGAAATTCCTGTACAATGCTGTCACTCTGTGAATGCATACAGTCTTTTAGCAGTGTTTTGGTCAGTCATATTTCTGCTTAGCACGAAGAATGGCTGTTTAATGAATAATGCTGTGCAACTTGAAGAAAAAATTGTAAAAGCTTTTCTTAGAGGAGAGTTATGATGTGTTCTCTCCATCTTCAAAAGCTTCCAGTCTTTAGTAATCCCAAACAGTACCTCTTTACTCCATCCTATTTCCCTCTAGTTATTCTGTTGTACTTGATTTTATTCAGCAGTAATGCCTCTGTCTGTCCGTAACAGTAATGTTACCTGTATTTTCTCTCCTTCTCGTTAAGCCCATGCATTTACATCCTTCATTCTTAGGCATGTGCACTTGAATATTTTAGAACAAATATGTTTTCATTTGAAATGGGAATGTTAGTGTTTTCATATAAAGCCTTTTGAATATATTCATGTAAGAGCTAAAGTTAGAAAATAAGAACTGGAAAAAATCCAGTGGATTTTTTTTGAGGAGATGACAAGTTTCTTATCTTATTTATTGGACACTTGTGTTGGTCACATCTGGTCTCAGTATGGTGTGTATGACAGTGTTTGTCCTTGTTTAGGAGGAAATGATTTCTTAACCTCTTCAGTCAAAAGTTTTTTTCTCCAATAAATGCTTTTAGCATTCCAAATTACTTTTTTAAACCAACCACTCCAAATGACTTAAGGATTAATAAGGTAAAAACTCACAGCTTTAGTGTTGACTTCATTTAAGTAAAATCTCTGGAGTTTTTTTCAATATTGGTCAGGTTAAAGTAATGTTTTCTTTGTGATGATGGAGTATTTGATAAAAAAGCAAAAGTTGCTCTTGTATGACTAGAAATTTTTGTGCAGCCTTGATGAACAAATTGGTAGCATTTAACTGTTAAATATTTTTTTTTTTTCATGAAGAAAGGAATGGTAGTTCAAAGTAGTAACACCCTCTTGCATATTTAAAAGCTGTTTTTTGTTTTTGGTTCAGGTATGTTTCTGGGTTAATTGCAGTTGAAGTCCCTCTGCACATGGCTTCTGGATCCTAACATCTGTCCAAATGTAGTTTTAGTATATTGTTCCTAATACAGTGCCTTTGACACATGAAATGTTTGCAACTTGATCTTGATATGGGCAGCAAATAGGTGTGGATCTAAAATAGTTTATTTTCTCTCTGAAGGACTGCTTTTAATGGGATGGGTAAGCTTGCAAACTAGACTAGCTTCTTGGGAAATCTGACTGGTTTGTGCTGTGTTCAATACTGCATGAGCAGTTTTTGCTGAAAAGATACAACTCTGGAAACTTCTCCAACTGGTGACCTGTTGTCAGCAGTGTAATGTAAGCTCATGCTGATTGTCATTTTCCCTTTTCTTTCTGTGTCTCTGTCTTCTGTCACTTGGGTGGATGTGTATTGGTTATAACTGTTCTCTTGATGGCAAGTGGTGAGTGTAGTGTTATGAGTAATTGTTTCCCTGCTCAGTTTGGTGTTTATTTGAGTGCATCAAGTTAAAAAGAGGGGCTTTTTCCAAAGTGACTTCATGCTTATAGTAAGGCGCTTTAGAGTCCTAAATCTAAAATAATCTACTCAGCGTGTACAGCATTCTCCCTTTGAGGGAGTATGGGATTTGTTTTTCTGCACATAATTTATCCATTGTGACCTTATATTTAAACTGGGTGTATCACTTTTGGGTACAGACTGGCATAGTTCTTAAATTGATGATGCACAGAACATTCAGAAACTTAAACAACTAGTGTTGTTTAAAAAATGAATCATTTTAATATGCAGCTTAATCTGTCTTAGCTGGCAGCTGATCATCTAAATAAACACTTTTGAAATAAAGTTGTCATCTTGAAAAGCAACAATGCTATCTTTAAATTCCTTACTCCCAGGAAATACTTTAGGTACTAACATTCAGCTATAATCAATGTCTCCCTATATAGTCAAATATGGAAGAATTACATTGTTCTTTATTCATAAAGGGAAGGGGAAGAATACATAAAACTTTTATGCGGGTGCCTCTGATCTGTTTTATTTCATTTTGCTGATAAGAAAAGAAGTCACCTAATTTTGAAAAGGGAAGTATACCTTTCTTTGTGGGTGCTAAATAGTTTGTTGGTACTTCCTACATTTAAAAACAAACTAACAAAAAAACACCCCAAAACAACT
Source organism: Ciconia boyciana (assembly GCF_034638445.1). NCBI lineage: Eukaryota > Metazoa > Chordata > Aves > Ciconiiformes > Ciconiidae > Ciconia > Ciconia boyciana. Next base: position 10,256,871 of record NC_132945.1, read on the forward strand.
GAAGGATGTGTATATTTGCACCTTACTGGACGGGAAAAAACCCCCACACCTGAACACCAAAAAAATTTGTGTTATAAAACCCAACCCATCCAAAAAAACCCACTTGTATATTCCATTTTTTTAATGCTAGAGGTGTTCTGTCTGTGTATGTTCATGCGTGCAGCTTGGCAATACGCTTCTGATGATTCCATTGTCTTTGGACATCTGGGATGTGTCTGTGATTCAGGTTTTAGTTCACCTGGATGCAAAAATCAGGCATATCTTAAAATAATTGCACAGTGGTGGAGACTATGCTGGAAAAACAGGATACCCAGTCTTGCTTCGGTGTTCACTGTATGAGGAAATCAGTAGGTTTTGCATCTGAAACAGATCTGTTTTGATGAGCTGCACTTCAAGCTTGCTAATGTTGTAAGGAAATCTTGTAAAAATGAGAAGTGCTAGGTTATATTTGCATTAGTGTCCTGCCCTGGACGGTGGAAGTTGAAGCAACTATTAAGTTTTCACATGATCTTCAGAGGTATTATAGAAGTATCCTGCAGGACCAGTAAAGGCTGTTGAAGGGAAACAACTCAATTTTTCACACAGCCTGGTGACTACCAATCCCATAAATAGATGCACATTGAAATCTGAAATCCAAATATCAGTGTGAGTCCTGCAGGTAATAGTAAATTTAACAACTGAAGATAACAGCGCACTGTTAAAATGTAGAAGTATGTCTGTCAGAAAACCTTCAGCTGTAACCACTACTGTTCTGCCTCATTACAATATTGCGTGTATATTTATGCCTGACCTTCCTATGACATTTCTGAAACCTGAGCACCTTGCTAATCTCTGTCCATCTTCCCAAGCTATGTTATCACATCCAGCTCCCTCACGTTGGATTCCAAACGTTTTCAGCATGCAACTGCCCTGTTCCAAATTCCAGACTTCTAGTTTCATTTCATTCTTCTGCTCCAGGTCACCTGTTACAAGCTAGTTGAATCAAAGCTGACAACCAGGTAGGTGGAGGTGTATCAGCCAAGGATCTGGAAGGAAACTTAATTTGAAGTGAATGTGTTAAATCTTCTGACGCTCTCAATTTACTTCTGTTGTCCCAAGAGCATAGAGGTCATATATCAACAAGTCAGCAAGTTCCTCAGTACCTAAGCTGGACAAGGATAGCAAAGCCATGTTTGCAGTTGCTTAAATGGGGATCGACGTGACTTGAGTGAGTCAGAGCAATGTGGGAGTAAAGCAGAACATGAGAACTGAAGCAGAGGAGTTTTCAGGCTTTGTTAAGCTGTTCTCTCCTGGCTAGAGCAGCATCTTTGGCTATTGTCTGGGTTCCTCTTTGCGCTCTCAGCGAGATTTTCTCCCCTCTTGTTCTGTCTCCCCAGTAATTAGAGCACCAATGGGACTGTGTTCAGTTCTGTTTTCAGGTAATTAGAACTGGACCCATATAGTAAAATATGTAGTAGTCTGTCTTGGGTTTTGCCCAGGGGTTTTGCCAGGACATCGCTGGTCTGTCATTGTAAACCGGACATCCTTTTCATTGCTGCTGTTTAGTGGGGTGTGACAAAGACGTTGGCCGATGAGGAGTAATTACGTGATGCGTGCTGGCTTGATCTGAAGTTAGACTAGCCATCTGTCTGCTATGCATGGTTTAGGAGTAATGAGGAGTGTTGTTTAAGAACAGGAATGGCCTTGTTCTCTGGACAGTTAACGTACTGGGTTATAAAACCATTTACAATGCAGAACTTGGGAGAAAGGGGAGGGAGAAGGAGGGTAAATGAACTGAATCACATTACTGGAATTTGCTGTTAAAAAGGATGTATTATGTGCATTCAACAACTGAAAGCTAAGGCTCAATAATTGTATTTAATTTTACTTTTTCCAAATGGAATATGTGCCCTTTGGATTCTGTATGCTTTCATCACATTACTGCAATGAAGTAAAAGCTTAGTCACACTGTGGCTTGTGCATTGTTCTGGGGTGTTGATAAAAGATAATCTTAAATAGGCTGCTTATCTGCAAATACTAGAATTTAGTTATTTTACATTGACGTGCTTGATACAATGGTTGAAGTTGTTGAACAACTTATTAACTCTTTATTGAATGTAATTATTTAACATTCCTAGTAGTCTTCAAAGAAAAGACCTTTCTTTTTAACAAATCAGTATTTTGTGCTTAAATTGGGTATTGCCATTGTTCCCCCCCAAATCCCTGACAGTGCATTTCGGGACCCAGCAAAATTTTGTCACGTTTTAAAAAAAAAAAATAAAGTTCTCCCCAGCAGCTGCTTTTTGTGCAGCAAGGTGTTGGTAGTTTGCTTATGTTTCTACTTCAGTTAAAGAATCAAACAGGATGAGGTATGTTTGTGCATGTTTTTGCTTGATTCAGGATTGAGCCAGAACGTAAGTTTGCAGAAGTTCGAGAAGCACTAAAGAAAGAACACTCTTCTGTAATACTGTTTATGTAAAACTCCTGTGGTCCAGTAGTTGCTGTAACTGTTGGTTTCCCTGCATAGGTTTATTTTTCACTGGACAGTTTTTATTTCGGTGTTTACAGAGACTCTTGTGGCAAATGTTCATCTTATCTCAAGCTACCAACTGCACTTCGCTTCAAGTTCAGTACTGAACCTATTGAATAAATATCTGGCTTATTGCCCTGCCTTCCTCCCTTTCTAATCTGACTGCTGTATCCTGTGCTTTTGGATTTGGAGTAGCGTATGGCTGGCTCAGCAGAGATTCCCCAGGTGCCCCCAGAATTAATCTTGCCTTCTTTTCACGTTTCCAGTATATGCTATTCAAAGGCCTCAAAAGCTTCGGCTTTCAATGATTTTAGTGTCATGAAAGTACTGAGTTCATTTGAGATTGCCTTTGAATCGCTAGACACCAGCACTGCTTTCAGTTTAAGGTTTGTTAAACTGCAAAAATCTGTTCAGTGGCGGTTATAAATGTCTGTAAATACATGGGCAGGGAGGAACAGTTCAGGCATGACTGATGTCAGTGCTTGACTTTTTTTTTTTTTTTTAATTTGATTATTTTAACACTACATTATGTGGGATGATAGCATTGCATTTTCCAGGCAATGCTTTGTGCGGTATGCAGCAAGACTTTGCTCAGGTGGCTGCAGTCACATTATGCCTGGTCTGAGTTACTATTACGATTCTTCTGAGGTGGTATTGTGCAACTTTGGTGTTATATTAGTTTTTTCTGAGGTTCTTTGAGAATCTTTCAGGCAAATAAAGTGGTGTCACAGCATGACTTCTGGTGGTGTTTGTGATAAAAGTAATGTTTTTTACTTCTCATGATGTGTGTATACCTTTCTGCATATTATCATTCTGCCTTGTGTGGGCAAAATGATAATTGCAGCCTCTCCAGAAACCAAAACACTGAATTTAAAAATGAATAAAAAAACCTTAATTGTGAGAACACGTTAGAGCAAAGCTTTGCTTAACATAAGATTTGCTTTGTTTAGAGATCAGAAAATGATTATACAATGAGACGCATACTGCAAAGAGCTGAATATATATAGCTGAAAGAATATGCAAAGGCTTGTGGGAAGGTGTCATGAGCAAGTGGGGATGCTTATAGATGTCCTTGTATTTCACCTGTCTTGTGTGGTTCTGCTACTTGTGCATAAGTACCTGAGCATGGCCTTAGGTTTGTCTGATACCTGTACCAAACTTCCTAATTACATTTTAAATTCACATAATTAAACTTGTGTAGTTCAAAGTTACAGTGGAAAATTATAGCCAGAAATACCTAATTTGTAAGTCAAAGTTTGACTAAGGTTGGAGAATTGGTAGATATGCATGTTTTGTAAGAAACTGTGGAGCATCAGACTTGACACACTTGGAGTCAGTTATCCACATACTCTTTTTTAATGTTATTTCATACCTAATTCCATACCTTCTTTCTTCCTTTACTGAAGATGCACTGCTTTTTCTGCCTGAGAAATTGTCTGTGGAACTTTGATGTCTAGAAACAGTTTTATATTGAAGGCATAGCTTGGAAGCTATCAAAAATTTCTTGAAATGGAGTCATAGCTTAAATTCATCCTTCCTTGTGTGCCTAGCAATACAGATTATATTGCGTAGATCCAGGTATAATACAAAAGGAAGGGTCTCTATAGTTGTTCTTACATACCTATACATTTGTCCTACTACAGTATTAATGATGCTTTGGTAGTGGGAGGTAAGGTAAAGAAGTTTGCTGGCTGTGCTGGTTTTGGCTGGGCTAGAGTTAATTATCTTCACAGTAGCTAGTATGGGTCTATGTTTTGGATTTGTGCTGGGAACAGTGTTGATGACACAGGGATGTTTTCATTCCTGCTGAGCAGTGCTTACACAGGGTCAAGGCCTTTTCTGCCTCTCACCCCACCCCACCAGCGAGTGGGCTGGGGGGGCACAAGGAGCTGGGAGGGGACACGGCTGGGACAGCTGACCCCAACTGGCCAAAGGGCTATTCCAGACCATATGGCGTCATGCTCAGCATATAAAGCTGGGGAAGAAGGAAGGGGGGGATATTCGGAGTTACGGTGATTGCCTTCCCAAGTAACGGTTATGCGTGGTGGAGCCCTGCTTTCCTGGAGATGGCTGAACACCTGCCTGCCCATGGGAAGGAGTGAATGAATTCCTTGCTTTGTTTTGCTTGCGTGCAAGGCTTTTGCTTTCCCTATTAAACTGTCTTTATCTCAGCCCACGAGTTTTCTTACTTTTACTCTTCTGATTCTCTCCCCCATCCCACCGGGGGGGAGTGAGCGAGCGGCTGGGTGGGGCTCAGTTGCCGGCTGGAGTTAAACCACGACACTGGCCTTGTATGTGAACCTGAGTCACCTACTGTGCCTCTTGGTACAAACCACTTTTTTTATTACTTTTCATAGTTGCTTCTGTGAATGTCATAAGAAGAAATGGTTACTGAAAAGCTGATGGTGTGATAGCTGAAGCATATTACATGAAGAAGTTTCCTCTGTTTTTTTTTTCACCAGACATCTGCTAGTTTCATTTGAAGCTTTCTCTTTATTGTGTTGGAGAGCTGGTGAATAATGACTCCCTGTTCACCTTTACCGTGCTTTTTGTGACACTATAGACTGTTAATGCATTTCTTCTTGCCTATCTACCTTCCATGCCGTTAAGTCCAGTCTGCAAGTTGTTCCTTGTACAGAAGCCATTTCACAAGTTTTCTCAGCCTTTTCACTCTCTGCCTTTTCAGTTCCATGGCTATAGCTGGTGAGATGGGGCAAAGAGCAGAATAGCTCCTATCTCAAACCAAGTAACGTGGGGGAATGGTGCTATGTTTGTCAGCAGGTAGTACAGGCTTAGGAACTTTAAGGCTGGGCACAAGCTAGTCCAAGCTAATGATGTACAAATCAACCGAAGCTTAAAAAAAAACCAAACATATTTTTGCATCAGTGTCGTATGTGAAGTGAGTGTTCTGGTTATGCTGGGCTTTTTCTTATTTAAAATGGGAATTTATGAAAATGAGTATTTGTCTTGTAGAGCAGTTCTTATGAACACCAGAAGGTGGCATACCTGATTTTCCTAAAAGTGTTTTGAATGCAAGAAATACACAGGATGCCACTAAGCTTATTTTAAAGCTGTTGGTCAAATTTTGATCAAAGGAAAGTTGGATCAGTTTAGCCCTTAAATATTTAAGGGGGCTATTTAAAGGTATACTCATTCTGCTCTTTTTCAAAATGTGAAAACTCTGATGGGATTCATGCTGGCTTTTGTATCTAAAGTTTTTGAGGTTGGACGTAGTTTAACTGAAGTGCAGGAATGAAAGGGAGTGTTGTCCATCATGTGTGCAGTGGAATTCTTTCCTGAGCTGTTTTACGGAATCCCAGTTTCCCGTGAACACATTGTTTAGATATTTTGCTTTACCAGTTTGCAAAATGAGACCAATTCCTGCCTGTTTTAAGCTCTTCAGGTTAGCTGGTCCTATGCAAGAATAAATTATTAATATAGTAACTTTTAAATTATAGTTTTATGCTGTAGCAACTCTAACCACATGCGGATTTATAGGTGTACCAGTGTTAAGTGTTAGAAGCAGTAAGTGGAAAGAGTGTGCAAAAAAGACCAATAAGCATTTCAATGACAATCTGTTTTCAGCATAGTATGTATTTTGTTCTGGCAAACCGGAAACTTAGTCTTTGCGCAGTGTTGCCGTGCATTTAATGACAAGTTGATGTAATAAGGCATTAGATACCATTTCATGTGATGCTTTCCTTATTAGAGAAGCCTATCTCTGAGGCAATCATCTGCACTATGGTGTGGATCAAAAAGTATGTAAATATACCTTAAAAGTAGGTCTTGTTTCCGTTCAAAGATCCAGGGAGACTTATTCGTAGAGTGAGTGTATTGGGCATACTTGGCAAGGTTTTGGTAGTGGGGGTGTTGGTGCAGGGGTGCCCTGTGTGGGATGAGGCTGTGACTGCCCTGTGCCAGACACAGCTGGGGTTGCTTTTGCATTAAAACCTTTTTTGTCTGAATAGTTAAATTAATTGGTGTTGGACAGAACCAAAACTTTAAAAGTATTGAGATAGAAGGGATTTTTTTTTCTTTCCTTCAGCTCCCTCTGGCAGGCAAACACCTGAAGTACAACGGTTTTATTGTAAACTCTTATTTCAGAGAAAGGCTTGTCCCAACTCAAAATTATCATAGTTGTTTGGTGTTGTATATGTATGCATCAAAAAGATTTTCAGCTGTAGAAAAGTAGATGACAGCAGCTGCAGAAGGTGCCGAAATACAAATATTTCTTGTTTAGCTGACTTTTTGTACAGTCTTTTTGCACATCACAGCTGTGCAATGCCATGTCACCCCAAGGACCTCTACACCATGCTCATCTATTGATTTTTTTTTTCCCCTATAATGCAGTCTCTCCTGAGCCTGCTGTGATTCACTAGAGCAGAACAGATGAGAGTGATGTGACTGTTTTGCATAGAAGTCTAGCGTTATTTGCAGAATTGTTAGACCCTTTTTTTTGCTGACTGAATGCTGCGAGGGCAGGTGGAAGGGAAGTGGTGCAGCTCTGCTGTTGGTAGCTGAGCCCTTCGACCCACCTCCATGCAGTCCTCTCCTCCTCAGAGCTTCACTGATTTTTTTTTTTCAGTTCTGCGTTTCCAAAGGACGATTTGCCAGGATGAAGTGATACGGTCACTTGTACAACACTATAAAGATGTAGAAAACTGCCTAGAGTGTACGGTAATGCTGGTAAGATGGCTCAGCGGTGGGACCTGTACAACCCACTACATGGACATTTCTGAAAGCACTGAATCTCAATTTTCATTAGGAGTCATATGTTTGAAGTTCAGTGTGGCAGTCCTCTGTGTTATAAAATAGTCCTGAAAATTTTATGAAATAAAGGTTTATAATCAGGAGACTTTAAACTATTTGGTTTATAAAAATCCATAAAAGATTAGCATTCTTCTGTGGGCCTTTCTAAAAACAGCTTGTGCTTAGACTTTTCTCGCTGTATACAATTTTTTTTATGCAAAGCAGTATGTCCTGATTTGATCCTAAATTATCCGGATAGTTACGTTGTCACTAAATAGGGATGTCTTAACTGCAAAGTAGTTCCAGTCTCCTAAGTGAATATCTTAAAACTGTCACTTTAAATCTGCTTTTGGAAATGAATTCATAGCTTGTTCTCTTGCCCACCATAACAAACTTGAATGAAATAAATAACTTGCACCTTTTGAAGCTTTGCCTGGGAAACATACAGTTTTCTTTAAATTTATATTCTCACAGATGCTAGAGAAGAAAGTTTGTAATTTTCTTTCTATAATTTAATTATTATGCAGGAATTTTGACATTTGGCAAATCAGAAATAGAATATAACGATGTATTTCAGAGATGGAACTGTTTAATATGAAGTGTCATTTCTGTAATCATTCTTTTTTATCTTCTGCAAAAATCTAAATGTAAGCAAGGTATACATTTTGAAAGTCTCATGTATTTTTTTAAGTGTTAACAACCACTAAGATTGTGCTAATTCTGTAGCATGAACATGCTCATTGATTGTACACCCTCCCTACACCCCATTCAACTGAATGTTAAAGGCTGTGCCTTTTGGGTCCTATGGATAACAACAGCCAATAGTGGGAATTTACAGAAAACCTCTTTTTGCTGTAGAAGATGACTAGGTATTTTCTGAAGAGGTAGTATCCAACTCTGCAGAAATCTTGCAATTAAAGCTGTTCCATGCACTCAGGACTGCAAGGATGGTTACAGATACCATTGAGGTGTAAATCTTCCTTCAGCTGCAAACATGCCTCTTCAGTGTCTTTGCTCCTGGTCCCCTCCCAAGTGAAAGAACCTGTGAAAACTATCAATTTTTGTCAGTTTTCACTGCTGCTCTTGGGAATGGAAGAGCATCAAAACAAGAGACATGGTTACTCGATTTTGCTTTCCTTCTGGGAACAGGTAGTGTGGAGGTTATCACTGGCTTGATTTGCTGAGGAAGGCTGATCCTGAGCAAACAAACCACGGAGTTCCCCCACGTTGTCTTTTGGGAAGGAGTCTTTGGACTACACCTATCTTTGTCAAACAGGAGGAGTTGATTCCTGATTGCCTCTGGCTTATAGGTGTGGAAAAAAAAAATAGAAGAAATTTAAAGTATGGGGGCTTACTACAAGACTCCCTTTGTCCCACGTGGCCCATTCAGCTCTTCTAGCTTCGGTACTAATTCCACCTGTTCTCCTGGCATTTAGTTGGAATGATCTGCAGACTTGAGACTCCTTTTCTAGTGTAGAGAAATTGTACTCTTTTTATTTTTTTTACACTGAATGGGGGAAATACTAATATTAGTGACAAATTTGAAATGGAACTTTTTGCTGTGTAAGCCTTTCACATGCCTTTGTGTGTGAAGGCAAGTTGCTATTTCATAGAAACTTGTATCTAACATGCTTAAGACTAGGTGACAGCAAATAATTAAATTGATTGAATCTGTGTAAGTGTCATATTTTTTGTGACTCCTTAAAGGAATCCAGCCAGCACCAGTGCAGCGACCATGGGCAGCATGGTGCAGCAGCTTCAAGTCTTCTCCTAGAAGATGCATTCCTGCTGTTTGTTGGCTCTCAGGTTGCACACAGCAATTTCTGACAGCTTGGACTTGAAGCCATCAGCATCTCTCTCAAAACCTCTTCAACCTCTGTCTCTGTCAGTCTTCCCCGAGGGACTCTGGCCTTCAGATAAAGATGTCAGACTGCTGCCCACACTGGAAATTTTGTGGATTGTGGGTTAGCAGACTGGATCAGTCAGAGGTGACGATGCAGTGGGAATTCCTGTGCTCAGAAAAAGTTTTGTCTTTTAAAGAAATTGAGTCATTACAGAAACACACAATAAGAGCAGTGATCGATGTGCTTTATTCTTGCCTCCCCATGCCTGCTCTTTTCAGTAGGGACTGCTTTGCATAGGTGTGCAGGACCACAAAAACTCACTCCAGTGGATAAAGACAATAAGGTATGCAAACTGACTAACAGATTCCATGTAAATAATGGAAGAATGAAAGAAAAAGCCTACAAACTTTTAGTTTAAGAATATTTTCAAAATACTTCAGTTACCACGTGACTAATGTAATTTGCAGTTTGCTGTCTGTGGTGCAGGAAGTACTGAAGCTGTTAGTGCTCAATCTTAGCCTCCTTTTAATTACTAAATTGTTTAATATATGTGCACCATATGAGTCAGATGTGTAAATGTGTTTAGGCATACTTTACTAAAATAAGTTGCGCAGCCAACAGACCATAACAGCTGTGGAGAAATTGTTTAGAAATAAATTCTTTGTAGTTCACAGTTTGACCTAATAAAAATAACTGTTGCTTCAGACCAATTATTTTCAGCAGGGTCAGTCTGGCTGCTGTCACTGTGCATTCAGATTTCTGTGGTGATTTATTAAATATAATCACCTGGGGAAGATGAGCACAGTGCTCTGAATAAATCGGTGTTAGTTCAAAAGCATTTCTTCTTAGTATGTTGTCAGCAGAGTACATGGGCTTAGATCAAAAGTTGGAAACTTTCATTAACTCACTTTGGTTTTACCTCCTACTAAGTGTTTTAAGACCTTATTTTACCTAATGCCTTTTATGTAAGAGTAGTTTGCCCAAGCGGAGCGGGATTTATTCCCCCCCCCATTATAACCTGTAGCTTGTCATTAAGTTAACAGTGCATCTTGACTCTTGGAAGTGATTTCTTGCTAGAAATCTTACTTCATTTTGGAGCAAAGCCCTCTTCAAGAATACTCACAAGAAAATACAGGGCATCCATATGGGGCATAAAATACAAACTACTTTCGTGGCCAGAAACACACACTTAGGAATAGATTTGAGATATTTCTGAGACTCTGTGTAGTTACAAAATATACATGAAACTGAATCTAATACTTTAATAAATTAACCCTTCTAAATATTAGAAGTGTAAATACTACAGGGATTAGGTTTGTTTGTTTCTTGTGTGTCCCTTTTTTCCTGCGCGTTTCTGGGACTTAAGATTTAACCTAAGTTTTATGTTTTTTTAAAATTGTTTTAAAAATATCTGATTGTGACCTGATAGGAAATGGTGTTGTGTGTTTTTAACTGTTGCTGAATAATTTCAGCAATTTCATGCTTAGGCTATCAAGTTATTTTTCTCATTAATGAACGGGACTTGCAAGGTCCAGGGTTGTGGGTTTTTGAAGAATGTATGTAATGGAGAAACTCATTACTCAACATGAGTACTTCTCAGTCAGCCAGCTGCTACTACCTCTTTGGTTTGTTGAAGAACATACATTTTGGTAGTCTGAAAATCATGTGATAACTTGAATCTTTCCTAAACAAGGTGTCTGGGAGGGAGGGGGAAGTGGCTGTGTCAGATGCAGGGTAATATATATTTGTTTTTTACATATAAATATAAAAATAAAAGTGTGTGTATATATACATATAGTGCATATATATAGCGTGTGTGTATACACACGCTATATATATGAACACATACATATATATAGTATGCATATGTGTATTTATGTATAAAAATAATTTTCACTGAAATGATGCATCCTAAAATGTTACTGCAGCAATTTCCTCATTTATACAGGAAAAAATGCTGAGTGGGTGGATGGCAAACTGCAGTACTTCTTGTTAAACATGTGGTACATGCCCTGACTGCTTAACTTAATATTTAAAGACTTGGGGATTTTTTTTTCCTGTTTTAGAAATAGTCCTACACATATTGCTATAGAGACAGGAACCTGTACAGCTTACAGCATTTTGACAGCAGGAAGGGTTGGCTACAAACCTAGTTTCTTAATCCTTTGTGCTTTACAATTTATTATTATTACTTGTTCCTTGAGCTGTCAGCCCAATTTAAAAGAATTAAATATATTTGATAGTAACTATTTTGTAAGCGTCTCTGTTCGATTTAAGAGGTTGTGTGCATCTTGATGTCTAGAGTACAATTGCTTTCAAAAGATGCTGTAACTTACATCTGGTGTCTGAGGGCTTTTTTTTCCCCCCAGTTATAAAAAAAATTTTTTGAGACAATGTAGTGGATAGTAAGTCAAAGTACATGTGTAATTCTCAGAACTGTCTCCAGCTATTTTAAAGCTTATTTCTTAATTTACTTAAATTTAACTGAAAGACTTTTTCTCTGTAAGATAGATCTCTGAGGTTTCTAGCAAAGTTGCAGTTTCAATAAAAGTATTGCCAGGTGCATATTGCCAATTTTTTTCTATAGTTCAATATTTGGGGAATGTTACAGTGTCACTGTGAGGGGATTGCAGGCATAACTGCACTGGCTTCCTTCGGATTCCTCTTTAGGCAGAGATTTGCTTTCCCATATGAATTTTGGTATTAATATTTTCACAATATATGCTCAAAGAAACTGTATTAACTGACTTGTATATAGGGCAGTACTGTCAACACCTTATTCTAATTATTCTCTTCCAGTAATTGGAACAGCTGCAGTTTAGTAGATTGAAAACCCAGAGGTAGAGGCATGAGAAGCATCCATGTGAAGGGGAAAGAGCTGAATAAGGAAGACAAACTATCACACTGTCAATTTTTTAGGGATCCTGAAGAGAAATGTTATGCATCCTTATTTGCTTCTGTTCAGTTTCTAGGCTTGTCTCTTTAGAGCCATGTTTAAAATGCTGAAATGATTTGATGTTGAAATGATTATTGCATTTGAGCTCCATGGCTTTGATGTGAATATTTTACTGGATTTTGGGGGGTTGTGTTTTATTTTCTTCTATATCAAAATGGTCTTGCATAGTAGTATGCATCAGCTCAGTGGGCTGGTAGTTGTAAGATATGCAAAAGACCAGAGCAATTCCTTCCAGTGCCAAACTGAGTTTCTGCCTTCAGTTTGGAGCAAGCTCTGTTAGTGCTAATATCATATAATAACATATATCCATTTTAAAATGGAACCATGGCTTTGAATCAATGAATTTTTAGAACATAAGTGTTGGAAAAAAAAATCTCAAAAGTCTGAAGATGTTTACTGGTCTTAACACCACCATTTTAACCTATTTTTGTGTGTTGGCATATTTTCTTATATGAACAAACATCTATCAGTAGGAAAATAGTCTAATGTTAGAAAACAATATTTGTGACACAAATATTTAGACCATTGTTTTTGTTTCTAGATGAAAATGGGACATGTAAATCACACAGTCACTGTAACTTTGAACATTTTTCTTTCTGTAAGGCTAAAATAAGCCTGGGATTCTGGAAATGCAGAAGATTTTTCAGGTCACGCTAGAAAAGGTTTGCAAGATTTGAGAAAGTTTCCATATAGCATAACCCTATTTCCACCTAGTGCTTTCAGTTCCTCCGGTACTTAGTAGATGAATAAAAGGAGGGAGGTAAGCAGCTTGTTAGAGCAGAACAGCAAATCTTTTAACCGCAGCAAATCACTTGACTGAGCAAATATTTTTCAGTTTTGTTTTTAACAGTTTAAGGGCTGGAAAAAGAAGTTAAACTCAATCTGTGCAAACTGATGAGAATCCAGTGACATGTCTAGAAGTAAACTTCTAGTCTGCTTAGTTTTCCTGCAAAAATTCATGTGGCATTTCAAGGCTAAGAAAAAAATATTTTCAGACTAGTATAGTTTTATGTTGCCACTGGGCTCTGATTCTTTCTGTCTGTGACTTCTTCTTTGAACAACCATGAGGGGAAGTCTTATGGGAAATGCAGAGATAGTTTAAAAGTTTTGTTGCAAGTATACATGCCCCAGGAATGTAAGCATGCTGGGCTGTAAGAGGAGAACTGGTATTTTATAATGCAGGTAAAAGGCAGCAAAGGCATACATATTGACAGTTGGTATGTACGAAACGACATGGTAGCTGCTTGGTGTTCAAGTTGTACAAAGGAAAGAAGAGGATATCACAAGCAAAAGAGAATCACAAGGGAAGTGGTTTTAGCTACATTCCTACCCTGAAGATCAGGGAGAGCTTGCAGAGGCAAAGTTGCTGTGATCAGGACGCTTGCAAGGGGTGGTTCTGTGTCCATGGTGCTTTGTCCACGTGCTTGCAGAGTACGGTGCTGCGTGCCTGCTCCTCTCATTTGGGGCCAAATCTTGCTTGTTGGTCAATAGTGAAGAAGGCTTTGGGGTGGGGGTGGAGGAACAGAAATAAGAAATGCCTTGCTCCGTTAAGCACTCTACGTACCTTCTTTTTGTGGGATCAGAGCTGCACTGCTGTACAGCCTCAATCAATAGCTTCTGGCCTTGCTAACAGCTCAGGTCTTTAAAATGGCAGCTTGGGATCTTGCCTTTGGTCTTTTTATTTTCTTTTTTTCTTCTTATGCCACCTGTTCAGTTACTTTATGGAGGAGTTTTCTGCAGAAGTGCTTGATACTCTGTCAGTTATTTTGCTGTCAGTCTGCTCAGTGCAGCTTTGGAAATACTAGTGTGGAAATGATTGCTTAAAACCCAAAGACTTCCTCTTTCTCATCTTTTGTATACAGAATAAAAGATAGGTAAGAAACTCAGATAATAAGTAGAATCTGGCTTTAAGCAAGTTATAAATGGTAAATGCTTTTAATCTTGAACATGAACTTGCTTGTGAGAAAAATACAGAAAACAAGCCCCTTGAATGGTCCCAAGAAGCCGTTTAATCTGTGCAGTTATCATGGGTCTTCAGCATTTAAGAGAGCTTTAAACTTAAAGAAAAGCAGATCTCCAGTTTGGTTTGTTTTCATAGCCCTTGTCTAGGAATAACTGTTTCCTCGGCAAGTAGGATTCTGCACAGAGCTGTAATGCTGCTTTTGGCCTTCAGCACCAATTAATTTGGGGATGAGTGGCAAAGCAATGTAAGGTGAGAAGGGAAAATGTAGTATATTCAGTGGGCACAATGCACTCCAGAAGATGAGGTTATTCTTCCCATATTTTTAAATGTGTAACTAAACCGTTATTTTGAAGTCTTAATTAAAATAACAGAATAATATACTGTGATTTTCTGTTGTCTTAGGATTAGTTTATGTAAAGCATAGAATACATTTAGGTAATCTTTTCCCTGGGAATACGCAACTGATTTGTGATTGTCAGGAAGAAAATGGTATTTATTTTTTTTCTCCTTATGTGCAGATAGATGATTCATTTCTCATGTGGTTCTTCTTTTGCAAGAGAAAAGCATTTGCCTATTTTTAGAGTACCTGGCACTGCTACTTCCTTCAATGCCGTATTTTGTAGATTGGCTGTTTGATCAAGTAGCATGTGCTGGACATTAGGAGGAGGTGAAGTTGGGCAGTGCTTTGGATTCATACACTTTAAAAAAAAATAATGTTAAGTTTACTGCTACTGGGTTTTCTGTAAAGGTTTTAATCAGGTTGCTTGTAAATTAAATGAAAAATAAATGGGAATAGAAGCACCGAAAGGAGAGTAGGTATTTGAGCACTAATGCTGAATGATCTTATTGGGGTCAGAAGTGGGAAGTAACTCTGCTTTCTGGGTGTGCATTGATTGACTTAAATACCAGTCAATGCTTGGGAATGACTGTGGGGCTTTAGCTGGCTTTTATTTTGCTAGTCAAAAGGCTATTTCAAGAGTTACTTTTGAAAAAGTGGCCCACTGATTGTACTTAGCCTCACTCTTTTGTGTTAGTAATGCTGCTGTTAATAAACAAAACGTGTAATCAGCTCCTTGGGGTTGGCAGAGCAGGAAGATACAGACTTTAAAAGCGGTTACCAGTTGGTTGCACTGGCTGTGCACTCAATGTGAGAAGGGAGTAACAGCATTTGCTCATTGTATTTTAAGACAGTTTCTGTATGATGGCAAATGCAAAAGCAAAATTGGGTCTATGAATTCAAAATCGTGATATTTTTCTTTGTGATTATAATAGCTGCTATCTAACATCTTTTTCAACTTAACTTTTAGGCTTTCAGTGCAGAGAAGGCATGATCTTGTAGTCTGGTGTTACATATATGGATGAGACTACGCAATATTTACAGTGTGTGCAGACAGGCATGGCTGTTGGCATGTAAATGCATGAATTCTTTTACTAAAAGTAAGACTTCTTTATGCTGAAACTGCATACTTGCTCTCTGCAGAGTTAGTGTTTCTTAATATTTATAGCATATAAACACTGTTGTCTTACACAGCAAATGTCTGTTCAGCATTCAAATAGCAGTTTCTCTGAAATTTGCCTGTGTTAATGTTGCTCGTGTAATTTAGAACTTCTTCAAAGAAGTGGGAGAGCGCTCTTCAGTCGTTTGTCCAATAGGTGCATCTGGTTTTGAATTAGTCCTCAGCTCTGATCATCCTGGGTTATTTTAGTTCCTTGCCTGTGGTTCTGGTAACAGCATCAAATGCTCAAAACTATTGAAAATGTTTGCCCAAAATAATAATGATCAGAAGGAGCAATTATTCCCTGGTGATTTCATCCCAAAAATTAACTTAACAGTGTAGGTTTCACCATTACGAAAAACCTATCAAAGTGTTACTAAATGTTATTAAAATGTTTAAATTTATAGAAATTCTGCTCCTGGTTCTATTCTTTATTGCTGAGTAGTGTGACAGGGTGTTGGCTTTTTTGTGATAGGATTAAGCTGTCCTGATGAACAGAAAAATTGTCATGCTGTACAAAGACTATTCTGAAATCTGTAGAATAAACATCTTAGTGTTGTTCTAGTCTACTGTGGTAATACATTAAAAGTGGGTTTTTAAATTTTTTTTTTCTCGTAAGGGAGTCAATGTAGTTGAAGCTCTGCCTTGTTTTCCCTAGAAACCTTCTCTGCTTATGCACAATATTCTATTAAATTCTCCATTCCCTTTTTAATAGCTTGTCTTCTAAACTGCCCGCTGTCATCAGCCCCGGGAGGTCACCAAGCAGAGCACAGAGTTGCAGAGTGGTCCCTGATGGACACCTGCGTGACCATCTGCCTCGTCACTTCTTCAGGCAATTTGTGAGCTGCTGGGGGGGGCGTTCAGAATTAGATTGTTGATAGCGTCCCTACAAGGACTGCTATTAACAGCGTGCTACTCTCTGCTTCTCTACTGCAGAAGACAGAGTGATATTTGTGTTCCCATAGCATGTTGTAAAATGCATGAGATTTTGCTCATCCTCCTTGGAAATGAGAATAGGAAAAAGAGAGCATCCTGAACCAGAAGCTATTAGAAGAGCATGCAGAAACCTGCAGCGATTTGTGCTTTATTTTGTTTTCCTAGCTATGGATTAGAAGGACTGATTTTTGCAATGGGCTTTCTCCATAATGGCATTCTTGTATTGTTTGGTCAGAGCTTGCACAGGAGGAAAACAGGCTGCTGAATTTAGTCACTGATCTCTATTAGCCGTGGCCTAAGGCTATGCTGAGATTTATATCCCATTTGTATTGTTGCAGCTCAAAAGAAGAATGTTCAGAGGATGACAAGTGTATTCTGAGTAGGTATGTTGTTTCATTTTCATAAGAAACCAATTTTTTTTTTCTGCTTCCATTGGTCAGAAATGAGGTTAATAGGAAGAGAATATAGTACAGTGCTGCTGTGTCCCTGTTAAGGTAGAACAATAGCATCAGAAACAGTTCTTTAAAAATTAGCTGCTTTTATTAAATAAAGCTGCATTGTGCTAGTGTGCACAGTGCAGTCTTTTTTTTTTTTTTTAAACATATACTGCAGTCAGCGCTTCCCTAACGAGGTGGCACTATTGTTGAGTTAGAAGGATAGAATCATCATATTGCTTTAGGGGACAGCAGAATTTAAAAGGAGATGCCTTGCAGCCCTGTTTTACAGATTGGAAGGATCGGTTTAAGGGCATTGGCAGAATCATTTCCTTGTTCTTAGCAGCAGCCACTGCTGTGTCAGTAGTGTGTGGAATGGAAGTCCTAGTTGGTAGTCTGTTATGGAAACGCTGTTTACTGTTATTGTAGTACCGTGGTGACAACATGCCATTGAAATGGAAAACGAGCTCTCCTGCTATCTGGAAATTCCCAGTTCCTGTGCTTAAAACATCCAGGTCATCGCCACTTTCTCCAGCATACATGTAAGTGAGAGAAATGAGGATAATAAGGTGGGATTGCTTTTGTGAGACTACCCTGTGGCAAAATACCCTGTTATATATTAAATGACATTGGCACTCAGAATTTTACTTTGTTTTCTGTGTAGACCCCCCAGATTTTATCCTGGATGTTTCATGATGGATGTTGTGTCGAGTCTTTCCCTCTTTGTTGAAACGTAGAGAAATTGTGCAGATTAAGCCGTATTCATAATAATACCGTGTGTGTTCATTTGAAAAGTTCGTGTTGCTGTTAATTTGTAGTGCTGATCTTGAATTGACAAGTTAAGCTTTGAGGCAGGCTTTCTTTGTAGTGTATATGCTAACATTTCCTCCTCCTGACTATTACACTTGGAATTTAAACATGGAATCACCTGCTGTATTGTACTGCACTTTTCGTGTAAGTTCTTGTATAAAAGAAATAATCCTGCTTTGGTCTTGTTTTATTCTTGAAAGTCTTGGCCTTAATACAAATTGAACGTATTTTTACGAAGTTACAATAAAAGCTTAAAACAGAAATATAAATCATTCATCTCTGAATACTTACATAGTTATGCAGTTTGTCCATGTAAAGTAGCTTCACATAAGAGTATTTTAATGCACATGGAAACAGTATGCCTTTGTCTTGCCAAATCTCGGTGGAGCTTTTGTTCAGCTTTTGTTGCTGTGAGTTCTGTGTTAGCATATACAGGTGGCTTTTTTCCTTCTGTGAAATAAAACTAAGCACAGGGTACTGAATTGCTTCTGCCTCTATTTAAGGAAGAAGCTCTTTTGAAAATGAGGAAGAGTTGCTTTAAAATGCACATCTACAAGTGTAGATGACTTCTGTATCTGGAAATTACTATAAAGACTATTACTTTCCAATAATATTCCAGCCTAATATCTACAATACTAGTACTTTTAAGCTTGCATTGTCTTTTTGCAGTTAGGCTTTTGCTCCTGCTGCTCTAGGGACGTGCTGTAAGAAATAGGTGTATACAGGTCCTCTAAATGTCATCTTTTTTGGTTGTTGCTGAGAATTGCATTGATAAGCAGCGGAGCTGAAACAATACAATGCCATATGCGTGGTCACTATTGTTCTTGGTCAGAAGGGCTGGGCTTTAAGGAGCTAACCTGGCTGTATAGAACCTGTGCTGTGCATACTCCAATTTTAAGATAAATTTTCATGGAAGTGTTTCAGCCTTTTCACTCACTGAATGCATCAAATATGTTTAAGGCTACCAGAAATAAGCTGTTTCCAAAAAAAAGCTACTTATTATGACTTTGTAAAAAATATGACTAAATACAAAGAAAGTATAATGATAAAGAACGAGTTGTGAGGCTTTTGAACCTATTTCAGGGAAATGCTGTCTTTAGTGTTGTATGTTATGTTTTTGTTTTTTAAACTATAGTACTTATTAAATGCAAGAAAAATCAGAAATAGCCTCATCTGATCTATCTGCTGCTGAAACTGAGCATTTCTTTTGTGTGTCGCCTTTAAATTGCTAATCTAGCTCTGTGTATGCTCCGGCTTTTATGATGGGGATCATGTAGCTGATTATCTCAGTGTGTTGGAAGTATGTGAACAGGTTTAGTGATCATACTGAACTATATGATGCCGAGCTTATCTGGAGCATGAGAAATATGTGATCAGCAGCCTTAATAATCTTTTTATAATGAGTCGATATATCCCAATGTTTATGGAGACATTTCTTCACTGGCACACAATCCTGACATTAGCAGGACTCTTAAATCTAATGTTAGAATTATTCATATACTTTATTATAAAGAATGAGAAACATTACAAAATGGCACCTATTTAATTAGGCAGTATATATCAACTGATAAAACTTTGCAATTTAGGTTGACCAGTAAAATAGGTGATGGAATTCATTATCTTCATTGCAGAGATTCCAGTAAAATTGCTACTGTTTTATGTGATCTGATGTTTTTCATATTCATATTTATAAGTTTTCTTTTGTAAGTAGTACTCTGCACACTGGCAAAAGGCTTATGTTTTGAGTAAAAGATTCAGGAATAAGTGGCATGTGAAGTGGAACATGTATCCATGTAAAATAAATGACGATAAAACTCTTGAATTCACAGATGGACATTTCTAGACTTGATATTTTGGATCTGGAGTATACAAAGGTATAATTGAGCTTTTAATCCCTTAATACTTGACACCGTAATCTTATAAAATAGGTTTGTATTGTAATTTGGAATGTTAAGTAGGGAGGTCTTAAAGGTGATTTTTTCTTTTTTGGGTACTTAAAATGAAATTCCAATTTTTCAGGTTTTTCTAGTAAAGTTGACCTTAACTTTAAAAGCTTCATCTTGCTTATGATTTACAAGTAACTTATCTAGAGATTAAACCAATTGTCAGGACACATGGATTTTATTAGTGTTTTATTTGGTCTGTGTACACGATACCTGAACTCTGCCTTAGTTTCCCTGTACTGAAATGCCGAGACTGGTGGTTACGAGCACATTTAGCTTCCTGGATGAAGCAGGCATCTACGTACAAAGTACTACTGTAGAACAGTTCACTGTCCTGCAAGCTGTGCAGCTGGGGTGGTTTAGCTGCAGTCTCTGCTTGAGAAGTTTGCGGTAGTTCCTGAGGTGGGGAATGAGTATGAAGAGCTCGTCACAGAGGGTCCTCTGCTGCAGGAAGCTTGTGGCTGGGTGGTACATGAAATAAAGGACCCGCTGAAGTTGAGCTGGTGACTTCGTAGGCGAGGACGTGGTTCTGTTACTGGGAAGTCTGCTGGTTTTGCTGGGCCTGGTACTGCTTTTCCGGCAATGGGAAAGGAGCAGCAGTGAATCACTGCCTCTTGGCTGGTGGTTTTGTTTCCCACCAGTTATTTATTTGGGATATTTTCAGGATATCCTGACTGCAAGAGATAACTTTTCATGTTACATGGAAGACAAAGGGTCCCTCTGAAGGGAAATGCAGACATCTCCTGGCTTCTGGTGGAACTGGTCCACAGTAGCTTGAGCTTTCCCCCAAGTTGATGGAGAGATCCAGTGACGTTGTGTAGGGAAAATTAGATAGTATTAGAATCGGAGCACGGGCATGTGACCAATATATATAGGTGTAATGCAGCCTGGCTTAGTGCATGGGTTAGGAATGTGCAGATATGTGTGCATGTGCATGCCTTTGTCAAGCTGCTTTACGCTTTCTTTCGTGACACTTATGGTGTTGGGATTTAGAATATAGATTCCTTTTGTCAAAATGAGTGTGAAAGCTGTTACAGCAAGTTTACGCTCCATTAGTGAAATCATATTCATATTTGCGGTTGTGTTGACTATGTGGGGACAGACCTAGGTGACTTGGTGACTAGCTGATTATGTGTGCAGGTGAGCAGTTTCAGCAAGTGAATCAGAGAAAAGGACAAAGTGAGTAATACCGAGTTGGAAAAGTGGTATTCCTTGGCATTGTAGCTATGTATTGATGGCCACATGTTAAAAACAAAAAAGTGACTGACATAAGCAGAGGTTAAGAATTGAAGCACTGTGTCAGAGAGGATGAGGAACAGTTCAGAATTTAGTTATAAAACAGCTTTGAGGTGTAAAGGAATATGTGTCCCAATTATTGTTCACAGGCCATGTAAATCTCATGCATTAAGAGCTAAGAGGAGAATTCTTTCTTGTTCACACTAGCAATGTCATTTATGTTGTTTTCCAAAGTTGTGCACATCTTCCATTAACACAAATGGAAGAAATGTTTGTGGAAACTAGTACTATGATGAGACATCTACAAAGAATTCAATAATGCAAAAATACTATTTTCAAAAATACTATGACATAGGATTATTCTATAATCCTGGGTCATGTGAGAATGATTGTTAGCTGTTTTCTGAAAAGCTAAATGTTCAGTTGTTTTTAGTCTCCAACATGCCGTGTTTAGAAATAAGTAAAATAAAAAAAACCTTCAGGCAGAATAATCTGTTTGTAAACTTAGTGCCTTCTATCCTTTTGCATAGAATAGTGTGTTGATATTTTAAATGGAAATTATCCTTTGAATGTATTCATAAACAACTGACTAATGTTAGGAGAAATAAACAAATGCGATATTCCAAATATATTGCTATCAAAGGGTTTGCATCAGTCTGGCTATCGTGAGTTATGTGGTTGTGAAATTTGTCCAATAGGAAATGCTTTGCAACAATGGAAATCGGTTCCTGTGCAGAAAAGTAGAATAAATTCTTAATACTCTGGAGTAATCAGTGTTAGTTTTAGCTGCTTATATAGGTTATATAGGTTAATGCTTTTGTGTCTTCTTTCAAATCCCTGATTTGCTCTATAATGAGCTCTTTGAATTTATTCTATACAATGATATATACTTAAATGGGAAAAGGTGCATATGCGTAATTCATCAGACCATCTATATTAGGCAATTCCCTTTTGTGAGACCACCCTATATGTATCTACTGTCTTTATTGGTCATTTTTAGTAAATAAACCCTTTTGTTGGGCTCTTGAGCATTTGGCAGACTACGTGGTATTCACACCAAAACACTCTCACCTGTTTTTGGCAACATTTCCAAAACACACTCACCTGTCTTTGGCAACGTTTCCATTTTAAGCACTTATTTCCTAGGTATTTCAATTGTCAACATGTTGAAAGTCAATGTGCAGGTCACCCCAAATACTTCTTTAAACTAATCTGACAATGCATGCAAACAGATGAATTGGGCGGGTGGGGAATAGAAGGGGCTTATATCTTAGAAATAGAAGAGTGCTTTTAATCCCAGCAATTTTGTATCTGGAGTTTTCATTTGTGCCTGTTGATCTTGCTTTTGCTTTTTAAATAATAAGTATTTCAGTAGATTATTGTAAGTTCAAAATGTGAAATTTCATTGCAGTAATAAACTGGCAAAAACAAGGAAAAAAACCAAACCTGGTTGTCATGAAGTTTCCCAGTGCTAGTGAATTTTCTGGGCAGACCGTTATAGGTGATGCTGTGGCTTACAAGCCCTCAAAGTCACATTCTCCTTTTATAGCGTGATGTTGCAATATTGACATTATGTTGTGACATGTTAAAGCATCTTTATTGAATTATCTTGAATGTGTTACTCAGCCTGTTCTGCCAGAATGTCAGTTCTGCCAGTTTGTAATTTTTGCCATTATTTCCTTGTGATTGTGGAAAACTTGTGCAATCACTTTCTACTCCCTGGCTTTTCTAGTGTTAGGCAGTATTTTCTGTTGAAGTTTGGATGGGGACACCTATGGATTTTCATAAAGTACTTGGTGAATATTGGGGTTTTAAAATAATAGTCACTTGTTCTAAATGGTAATAGTAGGAACTGTAGTGTGATAATGTGTAGCTATAATGCTAAAGTGGAAGTGCACATCTATATTATTACTGTAATATTTTGTCCAGCAATGACTGAGACTGTTGCAATATCTAAGTTGTAAAAATGTGTTCTTTCATGGGATGGACAAGTCACCCACACCTGTTATCTGGCATGCTTAGATTTAAACTCTTTATCATGTAGGGGAAAAATATTTTACAATATAAAGTAGTTAATGCCCCGCTATGTTCTCCCCGGGAGATTGTAATAAAGGAATACTAAAACGACTGTGAGAAATGACAAAGCAAGAGGAATGGTAGAGCAGACCTAGGCAGCAGAAAGAGCAGGGGTTAACTACCAAACCCTAATGTCAGAATCTTGTTTACGTTTTTTTGCTGGCTTTTAAGCTATCAAAATTATTCTGTACAGTATATAGAGGGGAAAAAAAAAAGCCAACACTCTGGAAAGGAGTTGTTCCTAAATCTGTTACAGGAATATAGGGGATGTATATTCTAGGACCAAATCTTGAATGTGCAGGTGCCACCGTAGACATATATAGGTGTTTGTCTCTAAGGAACCATTCTGTAAACTTAACAATTTCTGTGTGTATGAAAACTAAATTTAAAGAAACATCAGGTAGAACTGTAATCTGCTGGTGCATGCAAAATGTTTTTCTTAAGTGTTTTGTAATGCACAGGAAGTATTAAGCTGCCTAGCTAAAACTATGACTTGCCTTTTGAACACTGAAGACCAAATATAAAGGGCAGAGAATAGGATGTGCACTGTCAGTCCAGCCTAAACTGTGAAACCTCTGAGTGACTGTTGTATTTTACCTTTTAGAATGTCAAGGAAATAAAGTAGTTCTGCTTCTGTAGAAAAGCTACAAAGCATGTGTATTTGCTTTGCCTTTTCTGTTTTTAATAGTAGGAATCAATAGACTGACACCAACTTTGGCAAAAAGTCTTTAGAGAACTGTTTCTAATTTAACATCATTAAACAATCTGAGTCTGCAAATTTAAGCTACAAATGGCTCAATGAATGTAAACCCTTTGTCAAATAGATAAATGTGGATGTGATACTCAGGCTCCCAGAGAGACTAAATACTATTAGGAACAAAAGCTTTATAGCAATGACTGTGCCAAATATTGCTTTGTTTCTGTGGAAAACAAATTTGAATTAACCAGCGGGCTGTAATTATGCTGCAAACAGCTTGAGACCTCTGACAGTTCAGTTGTTTAAGAAGGAATTTCGAGGAGAATATTTTCTGTGTGCATATCCTTGGGATATCACACCGAAACAGTTGTTGCTCAGTCCTCTTCTGCTGACTTTGTGGGACCTAATTTTGGGCTAGCTTTGGTCACAGTGTGGCCTTACTTGGAAGTGATAGAAAAGGGTTTAAGTGATGTTGGGAAAATCCTTGTTTCTGTGTTGTCCTCTTTTCCACCCAGATCCGTTGGTGTTTGGAACAGTGATTGCGTCTTCAATCTGAGTGTTTCTAGTAGCTTTCTTCGTTTCTGTTGACATTGTGGGCCTGTGTGCTTGGGCAGAAGCTTTTTGTTAAGCTGGTGATTATGTGTTGAAGTCCAAAGAGACTTGACCGTATTTAAAAAAAAAAAAAAAAAAAGGTTAAAGGCTTGACTTTAATGCACTAGTCTCCAAAACTTTGCTTCTTGAATAGCTTAAGGTTACCTTGAGCCTGACTCTGGTTGGAACAAGGTTCAGTGTCTCTGTCCTTCAAGTCGGTTTGAGGATGTTGTTCCCCTCGTGGCCTTGCTAGCTTTGGTGATTGTCCTTGCAGAGCTGCTCAGGCTACATTGCTTCAGTACTTAATTTTCCCTTTAGACACCTTCTTAAGCTGGTCATTGCAATGAAGATCTCATGCTGTAACTGTGTCCAAACAGCAGTTAGAGACCTACCTGCCTCTGCTTGCTGCCCATTGGC
The DNA here is from genome assembly GCF_034638445.1 of Ciconia boyciana. Classification (NCBI taxonomy): domain Eukaryota; kingdom Metazoa; phylum Chordata; class Aves; order Ciconiiformes; family Ciconiidae; genus Ciconia; species Ciconia boyciana. The sequence continues at coordinate 10,281,528 of NC_132945.1, forward strand.
ATGTGTCTAGAAATGATCTTTGTCCTTCTCTGCTGATTTTGGGGCTTTGGAAGCTCTATGTCCTCCTCTCCTGATGCTCTTGGGCAGAGCCTTGTGAAAGTAAAATGCCACTTCTCACTGGTTTGCTGTGCTATATAGAGCCTGGTTTTCTGTTCTCCTGGTACAGAACACCCTTAGTTAAGAGGAAAGGTGGAAAATGGATACAGGAACATCTATTTGTTTTTTAATTTAAGAAACAGCTTGATTTTATGCCTTTCTCCTGGAGTGGAGATTTAGATGAGCTCAGCATCAAGTTGCTAAACAAATATTTAAATGTCTGCTGTTACTGCTGTCCTTCTAATCTATAAACAAGGTCAGGTGTGAAAAGTGAGATATGCAAATACAAATATCAGAGCATTGCCCAAGGTGAGCTTGGGCTGTAGCTGTAGCTACTTCTGAAAATCTTGCCCACAGTAGTTAAAATGCAGTGTTAATTCACTTGAGGTAAAGGTTTGCAGACTTCTGGTTGTGGTGGCCCCTTTCAAGTAAACAACATTAAAATAGAATTTTTAAGAAATGCAGTAACCTGGTAAATGCAAAGTGTTTCTAGTGACATTATCAGCCTCTAGTTAATCTATTAAAAATACAGCCTTTAAACTGCTCAGTAAAAACAGTGACATCTGAAGCTGATGGCATGGGACTAGCGATCATAATAAGAAAGGAAAAAAAAAAAAAGCCATGATTCGTACTCCTAATGCTTTGTGAGTATCACAGGTCATTTCAGTCCTACCTTCCAGCCTGGTCTTATGTTCATCCTACTTTCAGATCTTTAGCAGCAGCCTTTGTCAGTACCTGTGTATCCCCAAAGCAAGAACTGAAGTTTGCTGAACATGTTGGTTGGTCGGTCTGTTAAGCGAGGAGTTAACTTGCTCTGTCAAACTATCAGAAGAAAAATGACCTTTTGTTTTTGTTTTCTTTTCTAGCTGGAGTCATGTATCTATTTTAAAATGTAAACTTGCATTTTCTAGAGAAACTTTTGCTGTATTTTTGTAATAAGAAACCATTAACAAATTATAAAACTGGCTAGTTTTACTGGGTTACTGATACCACAAAGGAATTAAGTTGGAAACTCCTGTTAAAAAATAGTAATAAAAAGAAGAGATGGTATTTTAGGGGAGGATAAGTGTAAAAGTAACTTCTGTGACAGAATAAAGGATTTAATGAAATTGTATGGGTAGAAGATACAGAATGGAAGAAATGTGAAATACCATGATTGTGTAATTTGTTCATCTACATTATATTAATATTTGAATTTCTTAATAGAAGCATTATGAGACTTTCTTTTATACAATGCTGCCATATCAGTTATGCTTATTGAGCTCCTAGGTGGCCATGTAATTTGGGGAATTCCTGAATTCATTACTCACGAAGCTGGAACAGCTGTTCATAATGGGAAGACAGTAAGATAGTCAATACTTACATTATTTTTTTGGCAGACTAAGCATACTAAAATACTTTTTAGCAGATTATGCGTACAAAGTAAAGAATTACTCTATAATAGTAAATGAAAGTTTCATTGTATTTCACTGGCCTTTTCATTAATAGGTTCATTAGCAAAATACATGCATAGCTGCATGTATAGGATAGCCCTGTAATATACCAAATTTTTTTGATAGGTCATAAAATAGTAAAGATTTGTCTTGTAATAAGAGTACCTTAATATGAAATTGAAATCTGGTTCTTTGCTTGCTGATAAATACCAGAGTACTGGCACATGCCAGGAGTGATTGTTGATGATGCCATTTACCAGTGACCAGAACACTTGCAGTCATGGTTCATTGGACAGTAATTTGACAGGGAAAATAAGGTTATAATCCTTTCAAAAACAAGCTATTGAGCTTCACCAAATTAAGAATTCACTGTCTGGCCAATATGGCTTTGGCAAGCTTTTGCTGAGTTATGTAAAGACTGTGGGTTTTAAATAAATCAGAGAACATGCACTCTAAAATATCTGTAGCTGTAGGCTGATCTCCTTACTTTGTTTTCAAAGACTGCACTATGCTCTGACAATTTCAAACGCATCAATGGTTTACTGATGTAAATGAACAAATCCCCGATAATATTCATAGTTGCCTTGTCTTTGTTGCATCAGAATGAGTTTAATTTCTGAAGAAAACATCATAACAGAATATTGTTTTATTTCATTCCTGCCACTGAGTGCTGTACAAAATGGCAATGCCATATTTGAATATTTTAGTTGACAGTAAAACTTGTCTTGGTTTCCACAGGTCCCTGTTGTCATGGTTCACTTGGATGCCTCTGAACTGTTTTAACAGGTTAATATTTGCTAAGTGATGTAGAAAGCAATTTGGCTCTGTGAATCATGTTGTAACTCCAGCCAGTTCAAAAATATTCGTCAGTATTTGCTGGAAAGTTCCAGTACTTAAAGCATATTTTGAAGGAAGGTACGAATTGCAGTTATGCTAGAGGTGTGGACAGCTATGTTTGTCAGCAAGCCTCCAGCTAAGGATTGAGTGAATAAGGTTCAAGTTCTGGGCCCAACTACAGGATCTCATATTCTGTCCCTGGTCACAGGGTTAGTAGCTCTTCTGCTGTATACATATTTCTGTTTCAAACTTTAAAGTCAGTTCACAGTTTCCATAGTTCACTGTATTTAATCTAGACTGCATACAGAATTGGGAGCAGTAATGGACGGAAGTCCTGTAAACACTTTGGTCAGTCTGTGCGTTTTCAAATTGAGTATTTAGTATTCTTCTGAAATACTAAGCTCTCTAATGTTTGTGCCAGTCTCAATATTTACTCATGCCACTTCTCTATTATTTACTCATGCCACTTCTCTGTGCAGGTGCTAGCAATTAAACCTAGAAACTCATGAAGACCCATTGAGATGATTTTTCACCTTCCAGTGGTCTTTTCATTAGCAGAAGTCAGGTGTTCTGGTTACCCTGCTATATTTTGTCCTGCATTGTGACAAGATTTAGGGAATTATATACCTGATTAGTACTTAAAAGCCACTGAACTTGTATCTTTCAAATCAATGAATCAGTAAATAATACTACTGAATTTTTCCATTTGAACTTTATTTATTCTCCACTAGGGTGGTGCTTAGCTATGGTTTTTCTTTTGCCTGCACTGTGAACCCCCCCCCCCCCCCCCCAACACAAACCCAAAGAGGCAGTGTAGCTTCTTCACATTAGCTTGGCAAGACTCTTCAACTATTGTAGTATTTTTTTTTCATAGCTCAACATTTGGCTTATGGTCTTCTTTCTAGTTCTAAAGTAATTGCTAATTGCACAGATTCTCAAAGAGGGTGTTCAGGTACCTTTTAGTAGATGTAGATTAAAAATAATATCTTTAGAGAGAGAATAAATGAAAGCAAATCTAGTGGACAATCCTCTACAGAAAGATTATTGTATCAAAAGACTTTTACATCTTTTTTTAATGGTAAGAAGCAAAGCTATCTTCCTTCAAAATTGACAGAGTGTTGGGAAATTAAGATATATAATTAATATTCATATAATGCACACTCCATATGTCATTGCTACAAAAATACCAGTTGGAAGTACTTGGAGGATTAGCTTGGAGTCATGAGAAAAGCACGTGTGGTTACAGTAGCTAGGAAAAAACTATACTGTACTTGAAAGAATCAACATAAGGTTAGAAAGAAAATTCTGAGTGACAGCTTATTCTGTGATAGCACCTTATTAACCTCCGGTGCCTTTCTCTGAGCTGTGAGACACTGCTTCCCAGAGGTTGCAGAAAGAGTCAGGCAGCTCCTCTGCCTTGCTATTGCAATATTAATAGTCATTTCACATTAAACTCCACCATTGCCTTGTTCTTAAGACTGTAATGTTCACCCCCCTGCAGACCAAGTGTATGCACTGAAAGTGGTGTTAATATCCCCATTTAGAGCAACTTGTTGTGAAATATCACTGCATGTTATTGTAGTGTTAGCTGTCTCCTCCAACTTTTTTTTTAACCCTGGTTAAAAATGCTACTGCTGCACTTGTTTAATGATTTCTGTTGATCAGAACAATGAAATTAGTTAGAAAATGAATTGGCTTTCTTCTTTGGTAGTATGCTTAATTGTGATATACTGTACTTACAATAAAGTTAAAAATCAGTATGTTTACATTCATTAGTATCTAATTATTTATAGTGCTTAGCAGACCTATGTTAATGAATGTAAATAATGCCTTTGGTAAGTGTCCAAACAAGACAGATGTACTTACTGTGTTTTTGTTGGGAATTTGGTTGGATATAAAGCGTGTTACCCATCTGTTCTGGGTGTGAATGGCAGTTATTTCTGAATATTCTCTTTACGGCCCCCCAAACAGAAGTTATATTCTGAATAGTTAAAAATTTCTTTGCAGGGCAGTTTGAAATTATTCTCGTTGTATATGATATAGTGCTTGGGTTTTGTTGTTTCTTTGTGTATTGGTATCAACACGGTGTGTAAGAGCTGTTGCATTTTCACTTTGTCTTACAAAGACGGGTTTCTCTTGTTGTCTGGAGATAAATGTTGAAACTGGTACAAAGCCAAGGACAAACTCATAATTTCTGGTCGCTCCGGGAGTGCTCTTTTCCTCTCGGTGAATGTCACAAGGCTGGGATTCAGGGGATCAGTGTGCTGTTGCCAGGTCTTACTGCTGACTTGCATTGTAACTTCTCCTGAATGTCACTTTCTGCATGATGGGCGAGGTACTCTGCCTTCCTACACTGTTAAGCTGTAGGTAAAAAAGGTGGTGTAGTTAAAAAAAAACAACAACAAAAACCAACAAAACCACAATTTCTTTAATTTTTCATAGTTGTTTAGATATAAAGCAAAAACCAGTATAGGAATAATGTAATTTGGTTATCTTTAAATAAGTTTATTCTCGTGCAGTCATACGCAGCCAAGTTAATGTTTGAGACTAGAACTGTAACATTTATATTCTGGTGGATTTTTATAGTGTGGAAGTTTGCAATTTTTAATGTTTAATTTGCATACGCAAGTTCCTGTACATACGTAACAGCAAATGTGGAAGAGCAATAGTGAAAATCTCTTCTGCAGAAGAGCAGTAAGTTGTGAGCTGCTGAGCTTATATGTGTGATATAGGGATTAGACAAATGTGTTAAAAATCAGGTAGGGGAAGTAACTGCGTATAGCCACACCTGGCGTGTCCAATGCATACTTTTAAGTATTGCAAGTATTTTGAAATATTGTATCCTCTCTGGCTGCGCAGTTGTAACAAAGCATCACATGCTGTAGAGGACCTCTTAGGACAAAGCTTGGGAAGTTGTATGTGATGTGGCCTGTTCAGAAAAATGCTTCCATTATCACTGCCATTCTTGGAATAAACAAGTCATAGTCAAGGTCTTTGCCTTCAGTTGTAAAACTTACGAAATATGCTGGCTGTTGGGAAATAAAGTAGCATGGTATATGTGGCAAACATGGTAAAAAGTCCACTCCAGACAGCTAAGAAGGTTGGTTTACTTGTATGTTTCTTTTCCTAATGATTTTAACTATGTACATCTTCTGTTTTCTTCTGAGTTTAGAAAAAGTCTTTTAAAAGCCCCTTCATATAACGGCTATCTGATCTGACATTTCAGTAAGGTCTTTCAAGAGCAAATACAGTCAGATTCATGCTAGTTGAATCTACGGTTCCTTCCCACCCACACTTACAAGTCTCCCCATGTTAATTTATATTTCTTTTTAGAAAGACATGTACAAATGTAGAGACTGGGTGTCCTTTGAAATTGTTAGACTCTTTCCTTGATGTGATTGTATTAAAAATAAAACAAAAAAAATGAAAAATCACTCCACCCCCCCAACCCAAAACACCCTAGAACAAAGTGAACAAAAATATTTTGGGTCATGAGCTAACAACTGCTTTGCTGCTGTGTTACATCATTGTATGCATTTGTTGGATGCTAAAGATAGTTTGGAGAGCACTTTCTAAGGTACACCCTGTAAAACTTCATTTAAATTACACTCTGGATTTGTTTTATAAAATAAAGATAATTCTGTTTCAAAAATGACTCAATTCTTACATGCTGCAGTACATCCGCATTTATTAATTTTTTCAGATGTCCGAGGATTGGGTTGCTACATTAGAAGTCAAAGCTATTTAGATGTACCCTTGTTCCTACAATCTGTTATGTCTGTGTGCATAAAATCTCACTGTTTCAAACCCATGTACGCTGTTGAATGGTGAATTTGTTTTGAATATGTTTTCATAGCTGACCTTATGTACTCATGGGTTTGAACAAGGCGCATCAGTGCTATCAGGGTAATGTGTGAGTTTCAGAAACTGCTCTACATATCCATGTACCCAAAGAAGGTGAGGGTAAATATTTTTTTTAAAAAGAAACAAAACTTTTTTGGGGAAAAAATTATGAAAATTATTTTTCATCTGCAAATTCCAAATTTGTCCTTACGTAGTGATTGCAGTCAAAATTGGGGGGGGGGGGGGGGTAGGGTGGGTGTGCTGTTTAAGCACATTCTTGTCACTTAAAGTAATTTCTGAAACTAGCTTGGAGGCCAATGTTTTAACCTGCACGTTTAAAATTTGGAAAACTTTTTGTATCTGAGATTTGCAGCAATTATGTCAAACTGCTATGAATCTCTTTTGAAACATGGAGTCTTTATTAATAATGAAGATGCTCTCATCTGTGGATTAACAGTTTATGTTTGCTAATTAATATTGTGCATATATGCATTATACCGCTATGCATGCTAATAGGTAGTACATTAGATCACGGAAATTACAGGAACTAGTTATTGTTAATATTTCTGGAGATGAAATTTATTTACATTTTATAATAATTACAGGTTAGGGTAGTTAGTCTCATATGCATATCTCTTTATGTAAACCTAATTTACATCTCAAGATTAAAATGGAAGGCTAATAATAGTGCAGTAATTCTTTAACAGTTCTACCTAAAATTAGCCCTTCCTATCTAGATTTGGACAGTAATTGCTTGGAATCAAAACCATAAGTATGGACTTCACACTAACAAATCTTAAATTAAAATGATGAAGTGGTTGCCTGTGCTAGCAAAATACTGTATGTCATGTCCTAAAGGAGTTCTAGTTGTGTGTTTCTAAAGGTAGCTTGAAACTCCACTATGTATATTTTCCATTATTATGTTCATACTTGAGCAGAATACTGCAAGCCATAAGAATGAAATGACTGCCCTTAATATTACACTGTGAGTTTCAATCTTTTTTTAGCTTTCCTTGGCAATCTGGTAAGATACTTGATTTTGAAAACTGGATGAAACCCCTAGAAGCATCCTACAATACTGGAAACACACATAGAAATAAAATAGTATGCGAGTGTCTTTATCAGGGACGGTGGGGCTGGAAGGAAAAGGAAAAATTTATTAGCAGAAAATTAAGTTTTTGAAGTTATGCTGTTTTAGAGACTGTTAATGCTTTGCTTTCTTAGATTAGCTGAAGGGGACCACTAAGGACTGATCCTATCACCTGCTGGTTTTTCACCTATAGCCCCTATGCTGTTATGGTTCATCCCAGAAGACTGTGGTTTTAATACACAAGAGCACTGAATGAAAATGAGTTTGGTCTTAAGGTTTCTTTGTTCTAATCTTCTTAGATCTCTGGTGGAAGAGGAGGATCCTCATATGAAAGTGTCTCTTGGTAGCAGCGATATGGGCATCTCTGCCCATCTACAGTCTTCTAAGACAGGGACCACAAGATTTTTCACCAGCAATACTCACAGTTCTGTGGTATTACAGGTAATTAAATATTCTTGTGTCAGTATTGATCTGTACTGAGAATTTTGGCTGCTCTAAACAATGCCTCCACTCAATAGACTTTATCAGACTAATAATTCCTAAAAAGCCTCAAAAAAATGTATGTTAGTGTGCTGTACTGACAATGCCCACAAGCGAGCATGGCTTGTAACTTCTTTTTCTGCGAGTTAAAGGTTCGACTTTTAGCAACAGCTTGGAAAAAAAACCCTGGCCTTTTCCTTGGGTTATATCCCTGTCCGCTCTGAATTTTGAAGAGGTAATATTGTTTAAACTATGAAGTTACAGCTGTATCAAAGAAGTTCACTTGAATATAATCATGTAATTATGTTAGGCAAACACTTGTACCATCTCCTGTGTGAAAGCTGCCTTAGGCATGTGAATGAGGAGAGCTCCATGCTCCTTCATGTCCCTAAGATGCAGAGCCCTGCCAGGTTTGGTGTAATGCCCTGTGCTGGGTCTGACTATATGGCATTACCATATGGTAGAACGGATAAAAATGTTATCTAACAGATAAAAATGTTATCCTCTCTGAAGCTTTAAGAATTTAAAAGTAAAGTAATTTTATGTTCTCGTTTCTGCTGGAGCTTTTACATGCCATACAGAGTCAAGCTTACAGCTTGCATAGCTCTTGCTACTTTCCAATGCAGTCTTTATCAGGACTGCAGATGACTTCTGTATGGCATGACTCCTTGGCGAACTGCCACTTATTTTTTTGATTTGCTGCTGTGGTGGGTTGACCCTGGCTGGATGCCAGGTGCCCACCAAAGCTGCTCTATCACTCCCCCTCCTAAGCTGGACAAGGGAGAGAAAATATAATAAAAGGCTTGTGGGTTGAGATAAGGACAAGGAGATCACTCAGCAGTTACTGCCATGGGCAAAGCAGACTGGACTTGGGGAAATCAGTTTAATTTATTACCAATCAAAATCAGAGTACGATAATGAGAAATAAAAACTAAACCTTAAAACACCATCCCCCTACCCCTCCCTTCTTCCAGGACTCTACTTCACTCCTGATTTTCTCTACCTCCTCCCCTCGCAGCAGTGCATGGGGACGGGGAATGGAGGTTGCGGCCAGTTCATCACACGTTGTCTCTCCCGCTCCTTCCTCCTCAGGGGGACGACTCCTCACACTCTTCACCTGCTCCAGTGTGGGGTCCCTCCCATGGGAGACAGTCCTTCGCAAACTTGTCCAATGTGGGTCCTTCCCACAGGCTGCAGTCCTTTGTGAACTGCTCCAGCGTGGGTCCCTTCCACAAGGCGCAGTCCTTCAGGAACAGACTGCTCCAGCGTGGGTCCCCCGTGGGGTCACAAGTCCTGCCAGCAAACCTGCTCCAGCATGGGCTCCTCTCTCCATGGGTCCACAGGTCCTGCCAGGAACCTGCTCCAGCATGGGCTCTCCACAGGGTCACAGCCTCCTTCAGGCACATCCGCCTGCTCTGGTGTGGAGTCCTCCAGGGGCTGCAGGTGGATATCTGCTCCACCGTTAGACCTCCATGGGCTGCAGGGGCACAGCCTGCCTCACCATGGTCTTCACCACGGGCTGCAGGGGAATCTCTGCTCTGGTGCCTGGAGCACCTCCTCCCCCTCCTTCTTCACTGACCTTGGTGTCTGCAGAGTTGTTCCTCTCACATGTTCTCACTCCTCTTTTCCTCTGCAGTTGCACAGGGTTTTTTTCTCCCCCTTCTTAAATACGTTATCCCAGAGGGACTACCACTGTCCTGATGGGCTTGGCCTTGGCCAGCAGCGGGTCCGTCTTGGAGCTGGCTGGCACTGGCTCTGTCGAACATAGGGGAAGCTTCTAGCAGCTTCTCACAGAAGCCACCCCTGTAGCCCCCCTGCTACCAAAACCTTGCCACACAAACCCAATACAGATGCCTAAATAGATGGCTTAAGTTTGGGGACAAAAATTTGACTGTATTTTTTTATTCGGAGAAGCTAGTGATTCTTTTGTTTTAGTTTCTAAGGCTTGAGCGTCTGCGCATAGCTGTCCCTTGTTTGAACGCTAGGCAAAGTGTTCAGAGCTTATTTCCTCCTCATTCAATTTTTTTTCTTCAAAATTTGAGCGAATGGAGAACTGGTAGTTGTAAAGCCTTGTTTTTAGGAAGTACAGGCAAGTCATTTGAGTAATTGAAATACATTAGTTTTATATAATCCTGTGCTTGGCTTCTGATTTATTGGAGCTAATACTCATCTTTTCATTTGCATTCTGTTCTTTTCTGTGCGACAAATTTGAATGTTCATTTCTACTTACCTTTGCAGTTTTAAAAATACAGCCTTGCTTTAAGATATCTTAAATTTTAAACCAAGCGGGCTGATGCCAGGACTTCTCTAAGTGTTACATCTATAAAGACAATTTTTACGTTCTTGTTAGTACTAGAAAAATATCAGACATGCATGGTTGAAGGAAATGGTTTTATGTTTGAGCTTCTGTTCTGCAGTGTGTGAAGGAGGTGAGTATTCCACTCATCCTCCAGTATCCCCAACCAGGCATATCTTTAGAGGATAATCTTACTCTAGGATGCTGTTGTAGTTGACTTTCTTTTTTGTCATATTTAGCCATTATAAGTAATTGAGAAAAGATCAGATATATAATGTGAGCTTATTTTGGAGTTTTTGCCATGTAAACTTCGGTAATAAATTTGATAATCATAGAACCAGGTGACAGCTTTCCTTTTAGGCCCCAGTATTTTGTGGCCTCTTAGCTTGCAACGCACTTAAACTGGTGTGGAACAGAAATATATCTAGAATGCACATGTGTCCAGAAAGGGTAGGTCCAAAAAAGATATCAGTCCCTACCCGAAACAATTGCTGGAGTGCAAGCTTACAAAACAAACTCCTTCTTGTAAATAACTTAATTAGCGGAATAAAGCTACTTTCTAAGGCCCAGTGTACTTTGCATTCTTCAGCCATTTCTGGAAAATAATAATTATTCTGCTTGTTTTCCAATGAATAATTATCATTGAATATATTAGAGATAATGGTTGTAAGATGACAAATTATTTCTTAATGACTCTTTGGAACTACAGTACATACTTACTACTTACTTTTATGTACATATTTACATAAGGAAAACGAAAGAGGCTCCTACTCTCCTCCCAGATCAAATGGATGCTTTGCATTATGCTCTTCTTGCAGGGTTTTGACCAACTGCGAGTGGAAGGTTTGCTTTGTGATGTGACGCTTGTTCCTGGAGATGGTGACGAAGTGTTTCCTGTTCACAGAGCAATGATGGCTTCTGCAAGTGATTACTTCAAGGCTATGTTCACAGGTGGTGTTTTTGTTAAAGTGATGCATACTGCTGTCTCCAAATTACCATCGTTTGGACACTCAAACACATGTTCAGTGTTGTGTGTGAATCAGCCCGGGACTGCAAACAGCTCTATGTAGTTGTACTCTCTCTACTGTTGCATATGGGTTTTTAAATTAAACTTTAAAGTCATATTTTAGTTTCATGTAAGTTTATGAAATTATTTCAACCGAATCAAAATGGTGATATAAACATACCTACATGTCTTTTTCAGGAGGAATGAAGGAACAGGATTTAATGTGCATTAAGCTTCATGGTGTGAACAAAATAGGCCTAAAGAAGATCATTGATTTCATTTATACTGCAAAACTTTCCCTTAACATGGACAACCTTCAGGACACTCTGGAAGCTGCCAGTTTTTTGCAGATTTTACCTGTTTTGGACTTCTGTAAAGTGTTTCTTATTTCTGGGGTAAGACTTACTACTTGTTTCACATTTACAATGATTAAGGCCTCGGTATGCTTTTTTTATAAGAAAAATGACTATGTAAGTCAAAGTTAAGTCTAAAACTTTCCATTATTTGTAATTTGGATTCATAGAGAACAAGTTTGCTTTGTAGTTTTCTTGAAAGTCTCTTTTCTTCTGAGTATTATATACAGTGTGGATTTGATATAAACGTTATACCACATTAAAATTCTTCTAATTCCTAAGCATATTGCAGTGATGATAGCAGTGATGATAATCGTAGTTCCCAGATTTCTTAGTTCATGCCCTCACATTCAATATCCTTCCATAAGAAACCTACTTGGTGAGTTAAACTGAAAAAAATAATAGAAGAGTGAGCTGCTGTTGCTGTCTGGGAACCTTTCTTGAAACCTTTTTGTTTTGAGGAATGAAGCCCGCAATTGTGACCATTACAGAAACCATTACATCTTCTTTGTAAATGAGTGAACTTGGTCACAGGCCTTTAGAATAATTTATCCTCTAAAGGGATTACTAATAGGGATGTTACAGAAATGTTGGTTATATGAGAAAACTAGCTACAAGGACTTTATGTTGATTGCCATATTTTGCTAGAACTAAAAATGTCCTTGAATGTCTACTGGGGAAATATTTTTTCACAATTACCAAAATAAGTGCTTTTGTAAGCAGGGGACAGCTCCCAAAGTAGCAACCCTCTCCTACTAATAATGGTTAGTTAAAAGAATATGTACACAGCTTGTAGCACAGTTGCTTTTGTGTAATTAGAACAAATAAAAAGTTTGCCCTGCAAAGCAGTACACTGTAGTTCCAGTGCAATGCAGTCTATTTATGATTTAAAGTTGCTCTGCTGATTTTTTTATTACAGAGATTAAAATCTTGGGTCCTAAACTCACTCTGGGGGGGGAGGGGAAACTTTGATAACAACCTTTTTTCCTCCTCCTTCCCTTCCTCTTTCAGAGTTGGTGTCCTGTTTTGTTTTGAGGCTGTGCTTTGGAGAAGAATGCCATGCTCCCTTCAAGTTGAATGTCAAACAGTTTTGCAGTTTTCTCTGTATTAAAAAACAAACTTCTGTTCTTGCAAAAGCAAGAGAGCTGTTAAGCATTCAGCTTGTTAAGTGGTAACCGGCTTCTCCTCTTGTAAGCTTTTTCCTGGATTCTGTCTTCATGGGTGGGAAAAGGCATATAAGGAAAGAGATGTGACATGAAAACACTCCCCTCATTTATCTGGCTCCAACCTCTTGTTAAAAGCATTGGGTTTATACTCCTCTGTTTAATCTTGTTGTTTATTAAGCATAGCTCACATATACATGTTGGGCTGTTTTTCAGAGGTTTTATTTTTTTGAATATCCTTTACTTAAATCTCGGATATCAGAGTTTCCAGGGTCTCACTGCATGACTGCACTCATTCTAGCGTTATGGTCAACTTACTGCATGCATTTTGTATGCTTCAGTTATGTTCACTTTATTTCTATAGTTAAAACAGCGCAGTCTCAGAATATGGGTGCAGTTATCTGTTTTCTGACTTAAACACAGTACATAAGCAATGCCAATATATGATGCTTTAATACCTTTCCTAGTTCTTGCCCTGCTGTCTTGTATTAATATAACTCTGTGTCCTGCCAATGATAAGGAACACCTCTTTGTTGGGGCTGCAGAATGAGAGAGCTGTCAGAGCTGTGTTATCAAAGCAGTTCTGCCTAGAGAGACACTTTGGCATTATTTCTAATTTTTCCTGGAGGTTTTCTGATGTTAATTGCTTATGTACCTTACTAGAAGTCTCGCCTTACCTGTAACAGGGAAACTGGTGTGTTCTACATGAATTATAATATTATTTGGAATTCAACTTTCTGATAGTCTGTAGTGAGAAATAAAGAAGCAGGTATTCCCATTGCTCCTCAGAGTACAGGCTCAGAAATGTGACCTCCCTAATGAAGACATGTACTGGGATTTATGCAAACAAGAAGACTCCAAGCTGCTAATAACAGCAATCTGTTTCATAAGGAAAGTGTTAGAGGCATTTAGGCTCTATAACGCTACTGTTTTGCTTTTAATTTTGGCATATTTTGTAATTGGCCAGTTCTCTGAGAATGTTGTGATAATGTTTCATTAATCTTAATACTCTTAAATCCTACACCACCTGTTTTATGTTGCTCAGGTTTTTTTTTTTTTTTACCTTTCAAAATGATGCAGTCTGCCTCTCCAGGGTTGACGTTGCTATAAATGCCAACTTGGAGTAAGGTCTTGGTGTTCTTTTGAATCAGGGATTTGGAGCAGCCTCCCTTTGATGGGAGGTGAGCCCCAGGGACACCAAGTTGCCCTTTCCCCGTGCTGGGTAGGGCAGCTGCTCGTTTATTTTGCTTTCTTAGGGAAAGAGCTTCTTTCATCTTAAATTGTGTTGTTTGGAAGAATTTATTTCATTGTTTGAAATGCTTGTTTTCTGAAGGTTCCTTCACTTACAATGTTGACTCAGTCACTGTTTTGATTCAAGTAAGAAATGTCTTGTTTGATACCACGTTTTGAGAGGGGTGAGGCTCAGCATCAGGAAGACTTTATTAATTCTCTTAATTGTATTGATTTTCTTTTCTTAAATATTTTCCTTCATATTGATGTGTAAGGGGACATCATCTCATTCATTGTGTAACTATAGAGAAAGTACAAAACTAAATTTGTGCTGTTATTTTCTCAGCATCCTTGTATAAAGAATTTTTGAATGAACTTTCTTTGGAATTTGTTTGAACAGGAACAAGACTTAGTGAGCAAACTTGGTGTTTTTTGCTGTTTTAGTTACCATATCTTAGTTTTACAGAGATTATACTAGTTTCGCTCCATTCTTGAAGTAGCATTTCTGTAATTTAAATGAGTTCTGAGCAAGTCTTGAGCTTATTTCTACTGAAATTAGCTGAGAGCAGCATCTGAGAGCTGATGTAACCATTGCCAAATACTTAATTGTCTTTAAATTGTCTAGAGAGTCCATTATTAAAGAGATTATAGAAGTCAGTTTATATAAAGCATAATGTAACTGTGTTACTTCATAAGAGGGTATTGGAAATATTTACAATGAAAAACATAAGCTTAAGGTAACAGCTTAATTTGTATAAAAAAAACAGTGAGACCTTTAGAGAATGGTGTATGTTGTAGCTGACTTGTAAATGTTGTTTTATTTGTTCTGCATTTATACCCCTCCTATCAAGTAGCCCATTGCTTTGATAGTATTTACTCTGCAGTCAAACAGACTCCCAGAGAAACACTGGAATACTTGCTAAGATGTTTTCAGTCTTACTTTTAGTATTGGTTTTGAATATTTATAGCTATATGATATACTAGGACTACTCCCAGGTTCACATCTAAGTGAGCCATAATGTAATTAAAATTAATAAAAACGCTATGGAAATGTTTTCAGAGTAGTGAGTCCTAGAGAGAACACAATGTTTTTGCGAAAGTAGCAGCAGTGTACAAAATGGAGAAAGATGAGAAACCTATCCAAGTAAATTACAGCACTTGGGAAAATCACAGTGTAATGGGGAAGGGGATGTTATACTGTAATTAGAGAAAACATTCCAAAACATTGAAAATTAATGTCTTGGCTGTAGCTTTCATATAGCTGCATAAGAAAATTTTATTCCTTCTATAATTCTGTGCTTTACATTTTTGTAACAACTAGCAAATTGTCAAATATTGAGGTGTCAATATTTGGAAATCTGTCTTGTCACAAGAACTTGGTTAACTGAGGATGGAGCAAGATGGTCTCAGTTTTGTGGGAGTGTGGGATCCAATGTCAGGGCCAGCTCTGCCAGCCACCAAAAATCTACCTTTTCTAACAGGGCAGTATGATTGATTCTGTTTTCCAAGCTGGTCAAATTTCTGTGCTGTTATTTCTGGACTTCTGTATATGGGAACCCACAGAAAAATTGAGGATTTCAGGGGAATGTAAGCTCTTTTAAACTTAGACACTTTGAAACACCCTGTTAAGTACTTCAGTGTCTAATAGTTGTTGAAACAAAAAGTTAGACACCTAAATATTCTGTGGTACTGGGCTTGAAGACTTGATTTTCTGTGCATGTTATTTTTCCTGAGCTGTTCTCCAGCGTTCTTATACTTGCAATCATTTTGCTCTGTGTCCATTTTTGTAGTATTTTATATTCAGTTAAGTTTTTTAACAGAGCTTGGGTGATTGCTTCAAAATTTCAAAGAATTAAATCAACTGCTTTCTTGAGAAAGCAGTTTGGCTTTTGCATTTGGTTTTTCAGGCTGTAATAACATTCTGCTGTGCTTGACCTCTGTTTTTTTAAAAGCTTTTTAGTATTTTCTGGAACTCTTACTTCTGCTTTGTAAGGAGCAATTACAATGAGTAATGTGAATGAGCAGCTCTGCGCAGTAGTCAAAGCCCAAGTAAAATAGTGTTTATCTAAAATTCGTGACTTCTTACGAAGTTGCTTAGCTGTTTGTCCAGTTACAGCTTTTAGATGGTTCTGCATGAGTATCTTTACTAGTTACTGGATTCACTGTACAATCAATCTTACATTTTTGTCTGATATTTCCATTCCTCCCATTCACTTCAGTGGGATTTCCAGAAGTAGCAGTTCCTTCTGTTGATGAGCGCCTGGTTGACTGACTTCCATAGAGAACGGTTTCCACACCTCTCATAAGTACCATAGCATAAGTCAAACTGTTTTTTTTTAAAATCAACACTTGAGTAACTTAAGTACTTAAGTGTTGAAATAGCATTATTGTACTTTAATGCCGTCCAATTTTGAATATTTATGTAGAAGTAACTATTGCATTTCATTCTGTTGAAGGATTATTTTTTGGCTCAGGACTTAAGAGTTTCTAGAGTGTATATTTTTATGACTGTGAAATCTTTGCAATATAATTTAGCCTGGTACATTGATTGTTATCTTGGAGCACAGTAAAATTGGTAATAGTACTTTTGGCAAGGAAAGTAACCTTTAAGAAAATATTTAATGTGGTACCCTGATTTGAGGTGAGTGGTGGAATTTGCTAGTAAGCCAAAAAAAGTGCACAATTTCATAAGCATAATGGGGAGTACTTGCAGTCATAGTATGAAATAAAACTCTGAGTGCAATACAATTCCAGTGGATTAATTAAGGCAGTATAAGGTAAATTTTCTGAGAATTAGGGGGTGACTGGAAACTGTTGATGTCATGTTCATCAGTCATTAACAGTGTGTAATGTGTCAATAAATTTCTCAAGTGTAAGTATTCCAGGAATATATTCAATTGCATAGATTTACAGTGTACATAGTTACGATAATGCATCAGCTGGATGCATGCTGGGCATTTGATAACTGGCATGCATTCTGCAGTAGGTCTAAATACTTCATTGCAACCCAAACACCATGTACCAATGGTACGCAATCTGTACCTTTTTTGCTTTGATCTTTTGACTTCAAGCATGGCTTTTCTGTATGCAATAATATCTTTGCTTACCTTGATATAGAGAAATTGCTGCATCTTTGTAGTCTGATGCCAGTAAATGTATTCCAAAGTAGTTTTTAAATGCAATAACTGTATAGCAAGAGTTAAGATTTGTGGCATACTGTAAGTCAGCTGTTTAAGGGGTGATTTTTCCATTGCTTTATTTTTATTATACAGCTTGAAAGAAATTTTAGAAGTAAGAATGTCCTGTTTCATTTACTTAATTTAAGGTATGCTGTTACTTCCATTATGCAATTAATTTACATAAATTAAAAATCCTAAAAGGAAATGTACAGAAATTAGTTTGATACTGACTCTCAAACAGTCAAAAGAAGAAAAAAATGTTTCTTAAGAATCAGAGAATGTTTTATAGGTCATTGGTAGCTGATGTGATTATATTTTGATATAAACAATGTGGTCTGTCTTGTAAGACAAAAATAATTTGCATGTATATATTGCATGGATATTTTTATAATAGAACTCCTGACAGTCTGCCACACGTTCATCTTATAGACAGGACCTGATTACAGGATTAGTGTTCCCGGAGATGAAGAATAAGATTCCGAACCTTTGACTGTATGAAGGCATTTCAGGATGTGTGAATGAAGACTTTTGATGGCTGCAGATCTTAACTCTAGGGCAAGTTAGATCAGTTTCTAGTGAATTAAAAAATCTTCTATTCCCATACTCATTAGACTTTTGAATTGTCTAGTATTAAAGGGCAATGATCAGATTGAGTTATACAGTATTAAAATCTTGTAATCTCTGTCATGACCAGAAGGTCATTTGAAGGTTTTTGAATTCTTAGGCTGCAATCTGGTCATAGTCCTCAATCTTTATAATCTTTTTAAAAATAACCATGAGATTCGGAAGCTTAAATTCTTTTGGCATTACAAATATAATGAGAATCACAAAGTTGTGGGCATTGTCGACATTGAGTAGGGCTGACATGCAGAGAGACTAGAAAGCATGTGTAAATGAAGCTTGGGTTAGAATAAGGATTGAATGCAAAAAAGCTGCAATTCTCAGCAAGAAGCATCTGAAAATTGACTTGCTTTGCACATGTACTGTAGAGCTTGCTGAAATGAATTGGCCGGGTTCACTGGAGACCCACTTTAAGTTATGTCCCATCCCTCCCATCTTTCTTCCTCCCTCTGCCTTGGATCCCAAGTGACCTCAGAAATTTAGGAGCCAAAGATGTAAGAAAGGTAGATGTAGCAACAGTGTAAAAGATGTGGTTACCAAGGTCGAAGTGTGGTCGCTCAGGTATTGAATGAAATTAGGGTATGATCCGTACTGCGAAAGCATTTCATGTGCTGGGTATTTCTAGGGGAAATCCTCATAGATTCATTATTTTTTAAAAAATTATATATATATAAAAAGTATATTTTATATTTTATATAAATTATATATACTCACACACATATTAAAAATATATAAAATCACTACCTTTGTCTTATTTTTGACAATGACATGTATTTAATTTTGAACGTATTCCATAAGCGCACCACCCTGATTTACTAAAGATGCAATTTTGTTCATTTCTAAGGAATGTATTCATGGGATTGAACACTGTAAATAAGTTGTCTGAAATATGTGGCATTGGCGAGGTAGCTGTGCCATTCTCTTTGGCTGCATTATGACAATACAGTTTTAATAATGTTAGAAAACGTCTAATGGCAAGACCTACTTTTGCATTATTCTCTGCAACCTTGGGCTGATCACCTCTCCCTTAACTGTATTTTCCACGTTTCTTTGTAAGAAAGATGTTTGCAGAGCTTTTCAAGGATGAAGTGCTGTGTAATTGCTATGTATCATCATTGTATAATGTATTTGACATAATTAATATATGCCATCTGCTTGTTACTTGTCTCATTTCTTTCTTCAAAATAAGGAATACATTGGGTCTCCCCTTGCAGTTATGAATACATACATAGCACTGAATATTTATTTGCTCATGTGTAAATCACCTTGAGCATTGCAAAATGATGAAATATTGCTGATTCTACAGTATTCATTAAATTGTACGTTATCATTTAGACACCAAATTAAGAAAGTGTTTTGATTCCTCTTTCTGTTTACTTAATAGGTTTCATTGGAAAACTGTGTTGAGGTTGGGCGAATTGCCAACACATACAATCTCACAGAAGTGGATAAATATGTTAATAATTTCATCCTGAAGAACTTCCCTGCATTATTAAGTACTGGTGAATTTGTGAAACTCCCTTTTGAACGTCTTGCCTTTGTGCTTTCAAGTAACAGCCTTAAGCACTGCACTGAACTTGAACTCTTCAAGGCAGCTTGTCGCTGGCTACGGTATGAGGACCCTCGGATGGAGTATGCTGCAAAGCTAATGAAGAACATCAGGTTTCCACTGATGACGCCCCAGGATCTTATTAACTATGTTCAAACAGTGGACTTCATGAGAACTGACAATACCTGTGTAAACTTGCTTTTGGAAGCCAGCAATTACCAAATGATGCCATACATGCAACCGGTTATGCAGTCGGAAAGAACTGCCATTCGATCGGACAGTACTCACTTGGTGACGTTGGGGGGAGTGCTGAGGCAGCAGCTGGTTGTCAGCAAGGAGTTACGGATGTACGACGAGAAGGCCCACGAATGGAAATCCTTAGCTCCCATGGATGCACCAAGGTACCAGCACGGCATCGCCGTGATTGGAAACTTTCTTTACGTAGTTGGGGGCCAGAGTAATTACGACACGAAAGGAAAGACGGCGGTTGACACGGTCTTTAGGTTTGACCCTCGCTACAACAAGTGGATGCAAGTCGCATCTTTAAATGAGAAGCGTACCTTCTTCCACCTAAGTGCCCTCAAAGGACATTTGTATGCAGTCGGTGGTCGAAATGCGGCGGGTGAGCTAGGTGAGTGCTTCTCCTGAAGCATGGCTTCTTGCCTTGCTTTTTAGGCCTCAAAATACTGTGCTGCCCTATGAATGGGTGGAGAGGAAACAAGTTGAAGTTGTTGGCGTACGGCTTCTTTCTGGAAATACTGCAAATGCATAAAGAAGTTTGTCTGGATACTATTAGCAGTAAATTTTACAAGGGCTTCCACAAAAAAATTTCCAAATACATGTATCTTGTGTATTGATGCATAATATCCAATGTCTTCACCTTTATAATCAGAGATGAAGTAAGCATGTGTGTCTACCTGTATAAGTGTGTGTGCATATATATATATAAAAATGCAACTATACACACACACACAAAATTTATTACTTAAGCTGAGAAACCAAACCTACTCTTTTCTCTCTTAAGGGATACATGACTTTCTAACTGAAACTTACTGTTGAGTGAAGGTTGCATTTTAAAAGACACAAATTTTCTGGAATAGTCATTTTGAAATGCTAGTTGTCTTTTTTTTTTTTAGGTGGGCTAATGACTGAGTGATTTGTTTCACTCACAGATCAGTGAGATTCAGATCTCCTGACATTCTGGACTTTTTAGTTACTAAAAATGTTGTATTTTGCCTGTGATCTTATGACTACATAGTTAACTTATTTATATGAATGACACTGTCCTGCTGCCTCCTTTTTTCCCCCCTTGCAAATAATGATTCATTTTACTTGACCAAAAGGAAAGGGAAAAAAAAAATCAATTTTGGGGAAATAAGATGGTTGGAAACAAAGAATAAATACGTGGTAACTCTTAATTTAACAAAAGTCTGTAGAGGATGGCCTGTATTAATCCACTGCATTTTCCAAAGCCATAGTTGTTAGCATTTGCAGTCAAGTCTGGGAGCATACACTCAACTGTAAATTTGTCTGTGCATTAAAATTGAAATGTTACAGTGATTATGCTTGGAATTTTAGCATAATATGATATCTAAACCGGATGTAACATTTCATTATTTTGTTTGCTGCTTTTAGCCCAATACTTAACTGTGTCTTGTCAAGTCTTTGTGGCAATATCTCTTGCTCCTAAGATTTGCTTTTTAGAAATGCACTGATATCTTCAAGTGCAGTGAGAAACATATTTAATTGACACAATACAAAACCCAATTCCTGCTGCAGCATCTGTGACTTTTTTAATTAATGCATCTTAGTCATTCACACATACACTTTGTTTCATGATCGTATTGCAGACTTTCTTAGGAAACATATAATACATTGCTTCCACTACACAAAACTGGGCTGGTTTTGCTAGAAGTTTAAAATCCATTCTAACGTTTGATGAAATGAGACATTTAAAAATGCCTCCTGTTTCCAAAAAACATGGGAAACTGTTTTGCAATAACTTGTTTTCCCTAGACAGCCATTTTCTGATTCAGATCCAGAGGTTTTCAGAGTTTTTCTTACATGTCGCTTTATCTACCTCAAAATACATTCTAAAAGCAAGCTTAATACCCTGTAAAAGACCAAATGTACAAAGTAAGGTGTATTGATTTTTATCTTGAGTATCAGAAAACCTGACCTTCATTGAGCTACTTTCTAATGGTATGAATTAATAGCAGATAATCAGATTGCTGTCCTTGTGTACTGTACCATCTAAACAGAGTAGGGTTATAAGAATGTCAGTGAAAATGTTGCAAGTCTAACTAAATCAATATGAAAGAATACTGTCACTAAGCCAGTGCAATCTGTGTGTACAGCAGGCTTTAAGCTCAGTGTTTTTCTTAAATTAGATCAAGCAGTATCGTTCTGCTGACCGCAACTCTTCTGCAGCTTTAATTAAAATGCAAAACCTATCACCTGTCTAAAATTCTTCTGTAAAGATATCATTAAAATGCTGCAACGATTTCCACACAGACCTGAAAAATGTCATTGGATCATTCGGCGGGAAAAGCGCTCTATAAATGCTAAATATTGTAGCTGTCTGATGCTTTGATTTGGGGCTTC
The DNA here is from genome assembly GCF_034638445.1 of Ciconia boyciana. Taxonomy (NCBI): domain Eukaryota; kingdom Metazoa; phylum Chordata; class Aves; order Ciconiiformes; family Ciconiidae; genus Ciconia; species Ciconia boyciana. Next base: position 10,303,308 of record NC_132945.1, read on the forward strand.
AGTTTCTTTTCTTGTTAATTGTGAGGCAAGTCACTTTTCATTTTCATGTTTCTTTCATAAACCTTGACAGCTGACAGATGAAATCCAGCTTAAACTTCCCATTCTCTTCAGATGAGAAAAACTCTCAAGCTTTTCATAGAAGAGAAGGTCAAATGTGTGTTGGACAGGTATTAAAGAAGTTGCCCTTGGGTTCAAACTAATTTCAGTCTGTTGTTAGAGAGGAAAAATTCCCAAAACCTGAATTCAGCTTTCCGGAAGATCAGCTCTTATGGAAAAAGGCCAAAGGATTAAAGTTACTAAAATGAATTTCTTTATTCTTTTTTCTTCTGACTTTCACTGGAATAAAAATTATACTTTTTTGAGACTGTCTGTCAAGTCTTCCCAAAACAGTTTTCAAATGTTTAATCTTCTGAGAACTTTGTAAATACCACTTTCTACCTCAGTAGTATGTGCTTCAGCAGTAATAAACAGCTATTGTTTCAATAGTGCGTGCCACTGAGAAAAGTTTGCTTCATTGGTAAGGACAGGTGAATTTGCATGTATGTGGTACATGCATTGGAATATGGTAAATGTATCTTTGAAATGTACTGAATTACAAAATTATAATTCAGATTTTTCAACCCTGTGATAACTTAGGGTTATACAGAAACATGCACCACTCCTAGAAGGATTGTGCATAATTCTGGTTGGTTCTTTTTAAATGTCAAAGCAGGCACCTGCCAAAGATATTCCCAGGAGGCAGGGAGAACAGCACTCTGGCACAAGGAGACCACCAGCCTGGAGAAGGCAGGTGTGCAAAAGGCAAGAGTTCTTGGAAAAGGAGACAAAGGGAAAACCAGGTGTGGTTCACAGAGATACTCATGAAGCAGAGCTCATCGGCAATTTCCAGCTGTGCTGTTGTGCAGAGCACTGGGTACTGTTTTCTCTTCTCAGACAAGTAGATTTTTGTAGTTCTCTTTTTCAAAAGAGTTCAGTTGTGGTGCTCGATGATGATGCCAGAAGCTGTGCCTGTAAGTATTAGAAAACTTGTGCAGTTAGGTACTTTCCAGATACTTCAGGCTCTGCTGTTGATAGGCGTGAGTGGAGTTTGAGATTTTTATATATGGACTTTTCCTAAGCACTTTAGGGGATGTTGGGTTGTGACTAAACCACAGATTCATTGATATGGTCATCATCATGCTGCAATAAAGACAAAGAGAAGACTTCTAGTCCAGGGCAGGACAGTTATGTGTTCTTCTGACCCCCTGCCCAACAAGCGAGAAGGTACTTATTTTCCAGATACCCTCTATGATGCTTAACCCTCAATTCAAACAACTCCTTGTTTATGTAAAAACTTCTCTTGTGAGTCTGTGTAATATATATATATTTTAAATGTTGATGGTTAAGAAGAAAAATATGCATCATTACCCAGTTGGGCTGTTTGCTGTCTGTATAGTACTATGAATATCACACTGAAGTGTGAACTGGAGGACCTCTTGCATAGGAGCTTATTCTGAAGTGGCTCCTTGCTGTGCTAGGGACAAAATTATGCAGGGCTCTGTTTAATTTAACCAAGTCAGCTTTGAGTTCTACAGAAGTAAGCTGTATTATAGAAATAATATAACAAAATTAAGATCCTGGGTTTTGGGACATCACACACAGTTGCTAAGTGCTGCTGTAATAAACCTCAAGACACATTAGAAGCTACTGACAGAGAAGTGGTAAATATCTGTATACTCCTCAAATAGCATCACAGATGGCACTATAAAATGAGTGCAGACTGAGCATCCCTTGGGACTGCCAAAGCTTTGTGTCTTTTTGAGATTGCTTAATTCTATTAAAATGAGGCCTGTCTTCCCTGGATTATGGTAATGAACAGATCAGAAGTTCCACTGTTAAACATAAATAAAGCCTGATTTGAATCATTCATGCTGTTGGGAGAATGAATCCATCAGTCTCATGCTATATAGAATATATACTTAGGTTCAGTAAAGTTCTTTTGAGTGTTTTGTGAATGATGTTCTGTCTGGAGATGATGTATAGAATATCCTGATGCCTCTCTTTAACGGGCACCTTTAATAGCTGAAACTTTTTTTTTTCCGTTTCAGTGCAGAGGGAGATCTTGTTACAAGAGAGAAGTAGAATGACCTTGCAAGGAAACGGGGAAGCAACTATGCAGAACAACCAAACAGAACAGTAGGGCTTTTTCAGCTAGGAAATAGTTAGCTTTGTTTTAGAGCATGGTAGATTTGAGACTTGTTGGAAAGATTTGTCTGAAATACTGTCAAACAATACTTTAGTTCTACTGGTGATGTTCAAGAGAATTTTGAAGCCACATCAGAAAGTGAGGGATCTTGGACTCAACAGTGTCCTTTCTCAGATAACTAACGTCTTTACAACGTGGTGATAGTGATGGCAGTAACGTATACCAATTTCTGCATGTTTTATCTTCTCTTGCTAAAGTGATCTTTTGGCTATGGTTTCTCTCTTAAATGCTGTAAATCTGTAGTGCAGAGCAAGATAAACAGTTGTCCAGGGTTGAATGTCATGTTAATGTGGTTGCTGCTGGCTTTGCGGTTGGTTTGCGCGTACGCTGCTCTTCCTGTCCTTATAGTGTATTAGAAATTTAAGTTCCTCACCTCAGCACAGAGTGGAAGTGCTGTGGGAAAGAGGGTGCCTTTGTTTTTGTGAAAGCAAGTAGAATGATGATTTTGGCGCAGCATAGCAGCAAACAGCAGGTTGGAAGGGTCTGCTGTCAGGCTAGAACTGGGACAGCTATAATTACTTGCATGTCAAATCTGTTTTTCTCTATTCTTGAAATTTCTGCACATCTTCGTTTTCTTCTGATTGCTAAATAGAGCGGAGTAGAAAGGAGCTTTCCTTTTTAGAAAATAATATTGGAATGGATGAATGCATTTATACAAGAAAGAGCATGGGTTTTTTTGGGGATTGGGCAAATACTGTATGTGGTGTCAAGATGGCAGTACACAGAAATACAACTCGTAGATTTAATTTTAGGTGTAATTTGTGGAATCAGTTCTTTGTGCCTATACCTTTATTTGGGCAAGAGGCTGTCTCCAGTATTCGCTGGCTTTATGGCTATGTAAGACCTTGATGAATATACAAAGTCTGCACGATATCAAATTGGAAAAATACCAAAATTTTTTAAGAGGAGATTTTTTTACTTTATTAAAAAAAATCAAGCCTGACTTTAAAAATCTTCATTGTAGAAGAATGCTTGAATGCCTTTTTGTACCTTTCCTTATGCAGACTTTTATCTACCTGTACATGTGTGTAATGTGAAAGGCAGCTCGAGGCTCATTTCAAATGGCTGAGGTAGGAAATGCAGTAACAAGAAGGCTAAGTTGTAGGAAAAGTGTTTAGTGAAGGACTGATCTCTTACAGTAAACTTGGGAACTTGCTTATATTGGGCAGGTTTTTTAAATCACAAATTTGGCATGACAACAGTAGTGTATAGACACACTTGACTTCAGTTACTTTGCATCAGTTTTTTATTTTTTTGTCCATCTTACAAAGCCGTGAGATGGCTGGCATAACTTGGGAGTCCATGTGCAAGGCACTCTTACAAAACCAGAAGCATTTCAGGCTTTCATTACTATTTTTAAACAGTTTCAAGAATATGAAATTAATCGTTTCATACCTGTGAATCAATGTGTATCATTTGTTTTGAAAGAAACAGGAATTTAGTGTGTTTTGCCTTGTATCATGAACTTAATGTTCTGGACCACCACTTTTCTGTATTTCTTAAATTTAAATTTCAGCTCCTGGGTGGTGAAAAGCTGAAGAAAATCCAGTGTGCTGTAACAATTTAGCAATTCTTATGTGCAATATGGATTTTTTTATTTTTTATTTTTAACCTTAGATGATGCTGAACTGGTTGTCAAACAGTATTCCTGACACTGGAACTGGAAGCTTCTATTTTGAGTGTGTCTACTTGAGATACTAATTGCATGGAATTCCAAAATAGCATCCTGTTTTGCAACAATAAGGAGGTAGTGCGTTTTACAGCAGCTAAAAAATAATTCAGAAGGTCACCGTAATGTGCTCTTTGCTAAATTTTGCCATGACTAGGGATTTTTTAGTCTGAGACCGTAGCTATACCTTACTGTTACAAAATGCTCCAAAGGATTATTTTTAAAAGACAGATTTGGAGATAGGGTGAGGTACCTTATAGTCACTGTATGAGTGTTACTGATTGATGTACTGGCCCGGCCTGGCCAGTACTGCTAATTCTGCAGGCTTATACTAACACTAACTAGTTTCTGCCTTTAAAATGGCAAGTTTCTCAGCTTCTAAATTTTTTTTTGGTCTCTTTCAATTGATGGGTAATCCTGGACTGTTAGTCACCATCACTGATTCCATAGAGCTGGCTCAGATTTTCTACCCTTGATTGAGTAAAAAGCTTGTTCTAGAGCGAGTAAAATGCCACTTTCAAAGACAGATTCAATTTTGTACGCATAGTTCATAAACATCTCTCTTCAGAGATTAAGCATTGTATAACAAGCATTAGAATCTGGTTCTTAATTTTAATTATTTAAAATGAGATTTAACTTGTCTTTAAGATAACACAATTATTGATAATTGCTTTGTGCGTCATAAGGTCACTATATTACAGGATTTTTCAGAATATCTTGCCCCTCTGGTCATATTGTACTATTCAAGCTGCCAATCTCTACAGCTTGCTCAGATCCATTATTAAATCTGTTTTCTATTTCTATTCTCTGTGCTTATTGCATAGCCCTTTTCCTGCAACCCCCCATGTCTTCCATTCCACTTCGAAGAGAGGATTCCGTCTCAGAAATGCTTTCTGCAAGGACATCTGGGCTCTGGGTTTCTTTTTAACTTAGTACTAACCTCTGCAACTTCTGATTTGATAAATCCTTTGATCGTTTAAACATTCCAGTTCACAAAGAAAACTGCACAAATGGAGCTATGGATCGACACAGGCACTGCTTCTCTCCATTCGAGATTCAGCGATGTTTCATCTTGTATTTTTTTTTAAAGCTTGGCTTTTGTAAACTGTTTGAGTTAGTGACTTGCATATGCTGTGCTGCATGTCGCTGTGCAAGTACTTAAAACATTGCAAGACAATAGAAAATTAGTCAACAGTTGCTGCTCCCTTTTGAGGGTATAGGACCATTTAATGCGAATGGGATGTTGCTGAAAGACGTAGGTCTGTTCTGGTTGCCAGATGTATTGATCCTCTTTGAGACAGGTTTTAAGTGTATTCCCTATCTCTCTACAGTGGATGCTGAAGGAAGTTGTACAAGAGGAAAGGGTAGAAAAACTGAATTCACCCAGCTTTGTTGCCATTTTCTCTGATGTCCAACAGGGTTCGTGAGCTGGGGCAGGTTGTGTATCTAGCAGGAATGGGAATGAGACAAGTGGAAGGCAAGAATGCAAGAGTTTTTTCTTCCTTTTTGTTCCTCGGGGACGAAGCTTGAGGTCTTTCTGTATTGTCTCTCGACATAATGCTCAGTAATTCCCTTGACACTTTCTCAGCTGAACAATGTTCTCATTGATACTTCCTCTGTTTATGAATATATTACTACCACTGCAACTGTACTCAAAACCAAACTGCCATGCTAGCTTAAACATTTTTCTATTCTGATTTGTTTTAAACAGCCACTGTGGAATGTTACAATCCCAGAATGAATGAATGGAGCTATGTCGCAAAAATGAATGAACCCCACTATGGTCATGCTGGAACTGTGTATGGGGGATTAATGTATATTTCAGGTAAATAATTCCTATCATCATATCATCTCTATGAAACAATTACTTATTTAACTTTTTCTGTTTCAGTGGGAGACAGTAAAAATTAGTCTCTGGTTGCAGTAGGTTTGCCATGGTATAAGCAGTGATGCAATTTCACATGAAGCTAGTCAAATAGCATATATACTGCAGAGTCTGAGAAAATTTAGATTAATATTATACATTTACATAGTAAATGACAGCTCTGAATTCCAAAGCAGTTATTCACTTTAAGTGTCAGAATACATTTTTCTGTGGCAACACCACATACATACATTTAGATAGCAATAACCATTAAAAACATCATCTTTCATATATTTTGGAAAGCATTGGAAATTTTAATACTTCAAAGAACAACATCTGCCTTCATTGAGCTAATGGAAAGGGATAAGTTTTCATGTTAATCACAATATACGAATGATGGCTGTACTTTCACTGGTCTTTAATTTGTAATATGCTCAGTCCTACATGTCACAGAGGTTATAGTTTCATTCCATTCTTTTCCAAACTGGGGGCAATAGGTTTTCTGAAAATCTGGTATCTGCTCAATTTTTAAGGAAGATTCAATCTGTCTGAGTGATCTCTGCAGAGATCACAGACCTATGTGTGCTCTCCTACTGCGATTTTAAAGGATGTCCCCTAAGAACTAAGCTGAAATTCAGGGCAGGAGGTGGGACAAGGTTGCTTAGCTGTAAAGAACTGGTGGGGAGATGCACTGGAGCAGATTGATCCTCGGGGTATTTGAATCAGGGGGCCTTGTGCCAGTGGCCTAGGAGGGATTTGTTTTAAAATTTACCATAAGGTACAGTTTATTTTTCTATGAGCAAGTCCATTAAGCTAGCTTCTAATCATTGTGCTGCTATTTGTATTTTTTGCCCATTTTGCTTGTTTTACTGCAGGTGGCACATGTATATGCTCCCTGCTGTGTTTTTTCATGTAGATGCTGTGTTTTCCCACAGATTTTTCCTCCTGTCGTCTCAGATATCCCTCTGAGTCTAGACACTTTTGGGGTTGAAAATGTGAAGATTGGTTCCTTTTGTCATTAGAGCCTCTTCTCTCTGACAGGCTCCCAAGCACTGCCACTGCTGTGGCTGTCATTAAGTGTCAGGGCTGGACAGTCCTATTTTTTCTGTATTTAGTTCTTACTGTCCAACTGAAAAATTAAGCACTTTCTTGCATAACTCCTGTAGACACCATGCCGTCTCTGTCTGCAAGTCATCCAAGCGTGGTAATTTAATGTTGAATGGTTAGCCCAGCAGGAGGTTGTTCAGTAGCAGTGTGTTCTCTCCATATTTTTTAGCACCTCAAATATAGTTGCATTATGGTCTTAAACCATAGCTAATAAGCCTACAGTGTCTGAAATTGGTGTGACTGCTTTCTGACTTGCCTAGTGACCTTGCGGAAAGGTGGGACATTTCATCCACTGATGGGAAATCGTCCTGTGATTTTCCCATGAAGCCTCTCCAACTGCTTTTGGCAGGGAACCTTGGAGAAGGTAAATATAGAGAACACCATAGGCATCTATTAACAGAAGAATATTTGAAATTTGTGTCCTCTCTCTCTGCAGTTCAAGTTGATGAAAAAAGTTTTCTGAAGAAAATTCTGTTATGTGATAGGACCACTTAAAAAACAATAGCGTAGTATCCAAATTTGAATTTTGATACTGTTTTCTTGATGGTAAGAAACAACACTAGCAAACTGAACAAATGTAAGCAAAGAAATAATTTTGCCAAAATGAAGCATAGGTAAGAACAAAAAATTGTTTTAATCTGCCAGTATCATCTTATGTAATGAAGTACTCTGAGACATGGCTTTGTTCCATATTCAGATTTAAAGGAACAAGGTACATTAAAAATGTCATTTGAAATGGAGCACATATGTGATAGTAATCTAAGCTAATGTGAAAAAGTTTTAGGGAAGGCTGAATTCATTCACAAAAATTTATGTTTCTGCTATTTATTGCTTATTAGAGCAGTGTTCACCCTAACATGTGTTTTATTTCTCTAGGGGGAATTACCCATGATACTTTCCAAAAGGAACTTATGTGTTTCGACCCTGACACAGACAAATGGACTCAGAAAGCTCCGATGACAACAGTCAGAGGTCTGCATTGTATGTGTACTGTAGGAGACAAGCTGTATGTTATTGGTGGAAATCACTTTAGAGGAACGAGTGATTATGATGATGTTCTAAGCTGTGAATATTACTCACCAACTCTAGACCAGTGGACTCCAATTGCTGCCATGTTACGTGGGCAAAGTGATGTTGGGGTTGCTGTCTTTGAAAATAAAATCTATGTTGTTGGAGGATATTCTTGGAATAATCGGTGTATGGTGGAAATAGTTCAGAAATATGATCCAGAAAAAGATGAGTGGCATAAAGTATTTGACCTTCCAGAATCACTTGGTGGCATTCGAGCCTGCACTCTTACTGTTTTCCCACCGGAGGACAATACAGGGTCACCGTCTAGAGAATCTCCTCTTTCAGCACCTTAGGAACATCCCTTGACTTATGATGTTGTAGTAACACCTTTGCACTGCATCATGGAGTCTATTATTTTTCTTCAGTAGTTTCTGTTAGGCTTAGCCTACAGCATTTCGTACAATTACTGGAAAAAAAAGACTTTGACATTATTTGTGCTGTTTGTTTGACCTAGAATGTTTGTCAAGTGGTTAACAAAAAAAGATGTACTCACCCGAGCCAAATGTTTAACAAATGAGAAGATATTGTCTATAAAATGTATGAACTAGGTACGTTATTAATGTTGTGTATTGGGTGTGAGGTACCTTATAGCTTATATTTGGAAGCCCAATGAGTCAAATTTGAAGACTTTGTATTGAACATGTTCTTTCACTAAATTTCATAGTTGAAACCATTTTTGCTTTCATTTTTGACTGCCGATTACAAGGGGAGGTAGACCACATCAATGTGAACTATGACAGAAGGTTGCCAAGGGGCCTGAGCTACCTCCCTCTTTTCACAGAGAATTTTTGACATATCTGTTTACCCACCTGACTTTGTGGGTGCTTTCAGAGCATATGAAGTTTCTTAGGCAGAGGGGAGAAATAAAATAATTTTAAAATATTAGCACTATACAGGAAGCGGACCTTGTAGAGGCCGGGGGTTTTTTATAACGTATATAAAGTGTTTTTCCTGAGTCGGTTGAGTGATGCTTCAAACAAAAGATTTAAAATGTTTGGGTTTTTTAGTTTGGGTTTTTTCAGGAATTGGCTTCCGCTTGCATGGGAGCACACACTATTAACAAGTGGGAATTCAGTGCAGTTGTATATTCTGTTGTATGCCTGTACTGAATATAGATAGATAAGGGCTAGAAACATTAACTTAAGCCACTGAATTTGACCAAGTTGTTCCATCAGATCAAATTTAATCTAACTTTTCTCCTTTGCTGTTGAGAACTTGCATAATGTGTCCTCTGTATAGTCTCAGTTAATAAGGTTATTTAGCACAAATTGCAGCTTCAGCGAGAGAGCTGCTTTTGCTCAGTGAACTTGGACTACCACATTTTACCTTCTTTTGTTCAATAAAACTTTTAACTGCAGTTATTCAGTCTAAGCTACCTCATTAATGTATTTGGTTTTCTTCCTCTGCCTCACTGTCTCCAGGATACGCATTACGTATATCTGTGTGGGTAGATTAATTTGCTAGGAAACCAATGCAGAAGTGATCATGAATGGGTATTTTTGACCTACTTTTAAGAAACTATATTGGCCTGATGTGTTCATTTTATTGTTAAGGACTGACAAAAGAACAAACTGTCTTAATTTTTTTTCTTGGAGAACTACTGCTGATGTGTGCAGCCGTGTAGATTTACAGAAATCTTATCTGCTCCAAAATACAGTACACTGCTGACAAATTGCAGCTCTGAGTGCTTATAGAAGGCTAATACCATCGTGCTTGTTCCGAACTTCCCATCATATGTTACAAGTGGTTTTGCTAATGAACAGAGTCAGAGGGGCATCATCTGGGGAAAACTGTTTAAATCACCTTATTTTATTGTGCTACCTATTACCAATAACCATGTAAAGCTTAATAGACTTTTGTTTGGAGTATGCTAATTGTATTTTGTCCCTGCTTGATGCATCAAGCAGCTGTATTACTATGGTGTCGATTTTGGAAGTACTGATATTTATTCTTTATGCAGTTTACTAGTAATGATCACTACCAAAATGTCTGTGTAAGCTTTAGGTTTTATAATTGTTTTGGTTAAAATCAAAAGCAATTCTTCCTCTTTAAAAAAATAATAATCTTAATTCTGCATAGCTGTGCAAGGTTGTTACAGATGTTAATAGTGGCACCACTGGATAGTCTTGGAAAGTAGTCAGTCAAGATTAATTGACTCATCACTTTAAGAATACTCTTCTAATGCTGTGCAAAGCACTAGATTGGAAAATATTGCTTTGTCGTTTAAGTATGTGTCAGTCATTTAAGTGTCACATGCTACTAATTTTTTTCCAGCTCAGAGACCAGATTTTAGAGCCTGCTTGAGTTTAAATCCCCTGAAATCCATATCCCATTTCTATTTTATTAATTAAACTAAAAAGTAGTTGAAGTAGTTGCAACTCCTTTTGGATAATGTAAATATATCCTGCTGTCTGTATGCAGGGGATGAGGAGATGCACTGTTTAAAAGTGAGTATCTTCACTGGTGTTCTCCATTCGGAAGAAGCTTAGGGTGAGTTCTAACCATTATGAGGCAGTTAAAGTCAGGATGTCAAAGTTTTGTGTCTGAGCCTTGATAATAGCCCAGGAGCTGGTATATGGCCACAATGTACAGATTTTTTTTTTTGTGACTCATTATCTATTCTACTTAAAGTGGAAGAATTCTTTTTGAATGTCATTTTGTCATCAGTGTTGGACATAGCATAGTGGATTAAATGTAGTGCTTCAATCAAATTAATCTTTGAGGTTTTTTCTTATATCTCCCTCTGGATTAAAGTGTTCATAATGACATTAGTTAACATCTACTCACCAGGATTGAAAAGCAAACATCAAAGATTTGCCAAAAACTGCAAACTGTTTTCTTCTGTAATGCAGTGTAAAATGACTTGATGCTCATTACATCTTTCTTAACCATAGTATAACAAACCCTTTCCATCTCTGAATCCACAGCTGTAGGTGTACATATAGATATAGCAGATACTCAATCTCCATTTTCAGTAAGGCTGCCTTTATGAAGAGTAAGCCTGTCATAGTATCTAGAGCCATCAGTGTCTAGATGATAAGTGGCCGCCTCTTTTTTCACAAATCTTGAATGCTTTCATTTTTGCAGTTACAGTACCTAAATTAGAACAGCATCTGGATAAAAAGCAATTAGTAGATATTTGACCTGAATGTGAATAAGACTACATTAGTGTGCTAGCAGGGCGAGCTGCTGGAGCTGTCTGCCCTCTCCTGATGATGGTAGACTCACACTGCAATCTCAGAATTCATTTGGACTTTGCTTTTTTTGGTGCCCAATTAGCAGTGAATGCCAAAAGTGCTCATTTCCATATATGACTTGTCAAAAGGCGCAGCTGATATCCGTGCAAAGAAACACAGCACTCTGAATGACTCGAGACACTTGGGATGACATTTCCTTGTGCTGTGTTTTGAAGTAGGCAAGAATGATGGGGAAGAAAACCTGGGAAAACCCAGATTATTTGGTTTCTTTGCCCTGTTCACATCAAAGAGCTAATCATCTGCAGATGTCCAGTTTTCCGTGGTTCCCCTTCCCTTAGAAAGTTGTATAAAGTCTAAGAGTCTGGCCCAGGGAAAGCAATTCATGGCAGGACCCAACCTATCCTGGGGCATTTGCAGTCTTGGTGTTCTTGGGGTAATGGAGTTGTCATGAAGGGGTGAGAACTCTCATGAGGGCAGAAGGCAGCTGTCTGATGGCCTGAGCTGCAGCTCTAGAGTTCCCTTGGGCTGAAGAACCACTGAGAGTCTTAACCTGTTCCCAGGACAAAAATGAGTTGTTTCTCATATCAATGCTATTTCTAAATTGCCCATTCTGTTTCTGAGGGAGAGAATCTTCAAGGAGTAGCATTTTAGTAACAGTCAGAAGCTCAAACCAATAGTCTGACTCTTTAGAGGAATAATGGAAATCTTGGATTAGGACACTTTGCATGCAGATAAATAAAATTCTCCCCAAAGGCTTACAGTCTTAATCTAGTCTTAGTCTGGGCTGGTTGGACATCAAAAAATAATTTGATGCCACAGCAATAAGTGCAATACAAACATCTGGAGAAGTTTATAGCCATTGGGGATTATCTGATCTGGAAAGATCAGAGCACTTTTTTTGCAAAGTTCACTCCACCTACTAGAATTGTTGTTACTTCTTAATTTACCCTCCAGCTGGTAATTACCTCATCTTTGCATTGGTGTCTGACTCTGCTGGTTGCTAGTTTTTTAATTCTTCCTTTTTGTAGCTGACATCTTTGTTACTTCCTCTGCTCCTAATCAGAATCGATAAAGCTGAAGCTTTTCTAGTGGCATGGTCCTCACGTCAAGGGAGAAAATAGCCCATTGCTGGTATGTAACACACTTTTGATGAAGGTAATCATAATTCAGCTTGTGCATACTTGGAAATATATAAGCAATTTTAACCTAGTAAAAGGTACGTGTGTGTTGAAGGAGTAACGTGTGTCCCATTTCCTCCTGGCTTGCACCTTATGTGGTGTTTTAGGCTGTGCGTAATGATAGGTTACACAAAGGTCTGGAGGGTGAGTCAAGCTCTCACGTAGCACTTCATGCTTTCCATGCTCTGTGAAAGTGTTCTTTACTTGTGCAGCTTATGTAGCTTGTCAGATTTTTTTTTTCTTTTGTATTTTAGTTAAAATGTGAATGATTGTTCTTTGTGTACAGATGTGGTCAGAAAAAAAGTCTTAAAATGCAGAGTTGTGTATACTTTGCTTAATGATAAAGTTTTTGGTCCTATGAGTATTGCAGGACCCATTCAGCTGTGAAATGGTGATCACAGTTTTGAGAACAAGCTAGGGAATTAGGATGACTTCACTGACTGGCACTGGTTTGCATGTTCTCGTTGCCAGTCTTGTACACATCATTAAGTGAACTCTTCTCAGTCCGTAGGCTCTGTCTTTTGATGTCCAGCTCTGTTGGACCTGCTGATTACCTGTTCTGGGGAAAATGTGGTGGGATTTGTTCCACAACATATCTTACTCAGTAAAACAGCATGGTTAGTTTTTGTCAGGAATTCCAGTATCAGTGATACACAGGAGTCCTCCAGAGTTATTTAATGGCCAGGTGATTTGTAGAAGATGCAGCCCAGATAACCTGGGAGTGGTGCTACGGTAGGAACATGGTTGACAGTCCAGAAGGGATGATCTGGAATGGGGACTACCTTCTCTGTGTATTATTTTGGCTCTTGAATGAGCTCCCATCTTTGGGAGTGTTTATTGCTGCTGTTTGGGTTTGTCACTTTTCATTCATGAAATGAGTAATGCCTCTGAATTTGTAGTGGGACTGAAAGGTTCAGTTGGTTCTTTCTGAGCTACATGCTGTCAGGCTATCCACATGTTCATTAAAAAGTTTTCTGTTCGGGGCTCTATTTCCTAAGCGTTTAGAAAAATTGTTTGCAATGCGAAAAGATCTCAGCTGAAAATGTGTTTGGGACTGGAAACACACAAAGCTAGTAAATTTGCAGAGTAAAATTACAATTCTAGGCAGAAAAAAAGCTTTTTTTTTTTAGTTTGTTGGCATGGTTCAGAGGTTCATTTGGACATTGAGTTCCCACAGACTATCTGGAGTGCGCGTTTTTTTTAAATTATAGTTGGCTTAGGGGAGCCAGAGCTCAGTTGTTCATACCTGCTTGGACTCTTGGCTGGCCTGTTGCTGTGTGGGCATTACGTGTTCTCTCTTAGATCGCAGCATTGTGCACTGGCTGGGGTCTGTTATCTCTGGGCAAGTGTAAAAGCATCTCTTCTGTCTTCCATACTGCCTATTGATTGAGTTCCAAAATAAATCTGAGCTTTGATTCTTATATACCAAGTACATTGTGTCTCTGGCCTACTAAAGATCATGTGGAGCTGTGGAATGAGGGCCATGGCTTTGACATCTAATTTCCTGCCAGCCCCTTGCTGCCCTGCAAGCAAGTATTCTCAATCCCAGCTAAAATCTGTGTGCAGGAGGCAGATCTCTTAAGGCTGACCTAAGACTTTAGTTACCCTGGCATCTAAAGACCACCAAAATCTCCTCATCCTCTTTTCAAGGAGCATTGTGTGCCAGAGCTGCTGAGCCCTCTGGAAGGAGGGCAAATACTGTAACTCTTTGGTATGCAATACTTCTTGGCCATTGCTTCTGCCCTTTCTTCTGTGCCCATGTGGAAATGACAGGAGGGAGGGTCAGGGTTTGGTCAGGCTTTCCAGACCTCAGTAGAGAGCAAGCTTGTTTACTCTCATCTGTCTGCATAACACTGTGGGAAAACGAACTGTAGGAACACTTCAGATTTTAAACATTAATTCATGGAACAGTATCAATTAACGAAGGAAAAAATTAAAATTGGTCCATTTTAACATGTGTCCCCCCATATCCAGTATTGTTCCAAAATACTTGGTCTCTGTTGCGTTAACAACTTTGCCTTTACCTCCCTTGTTCAACATCATTGTAAAAAAAAAAAAAAAATTGCTTGGTTTCTTTTCCATTTGTTTTTCATTGCCTGTAACCTTTTCTTAGAAGTGTGGAAATAATTTTCCTTAACATGTTTTATGCACTAAAATAAACGCACCACTGATCACCTGAGTCCCCTCCCCATGTTTCTTATGTAGTTCCTGCCAGTGTATCTTTCCATATTTTTACCCATACCTTTGACAGCTGTCAATAAATACCACAAAGTCATGTAACTCCTGCTAATGGGCACAGGCTCCTGTGCTACATCGTTAGGTATGGTAAAGAGGGGTCATCCCTTTTCTTAACAATGAAATAAATCTGAAAAAATAATTTGCTTTGGAGAGCAGACCTGCCCTGCATCAGGCATTTAAATGCAGATTATTTTGGCCTGTGCCCGGTAACTTCAGTTTTGAATATTTTACTCTCAGATATATTTTTGCAAATAGTACCTATGTAGCTTTTTTATAGAGAGTGTGTATTCCTTGCTAATAGGTGGGTAGAGCGCTGGCTTGTGAGGTTTACTCAGCCTCTGCCTGCAAGGCTCCCTTTCTGCCCACAAAGGCTCGCTGAGAGCGATGCTCTCCCAGCTTCAAAGGAACAACCTTGTGTAACTAAAGAACCTGCACCAGGGACAGGAGAACTGAACTTGGATGGCAAATCAAAGCAGCTTCTTAATTGCAGTTAAGAAAAAGTCAACATCTCAATTTGAAAGCCCGTGTTTCTAGAAAGGAGAGGGAGAGTTGCTGTCCCTTAGGCATGTTTTGTCAAGAGTTCAGGGTATTAACAATGAAAGGATTGTTGCTGTAAATAAAGACAATTAAGTAAATCCCCCAGTCTGTCCCCAAAACAGAGACAGATTCCTTCTGTTGATATGCAACACTATTAACATCTGACTGCGTGTATATATGGGATGTCTCAAGTGCTCATATATAACAAATGCCTCACTTCTCTGCTGTAATCACATGAATGATGGATGCCCTAGTTCCCATGAGTCACCATGTGTTCTTTATAGTCAATTCTGAATAACATTTTAAAATTATACAGAATGTTAGAGGATAGGGTTTTTTAAAACCATTTTTTAAAGCCATTTTCTGTATCTAACTATTATAGCATTATTGCATTTACTTGAACCTGGCAAAGACAACATGAAATGTCAGGTTTTGGTTAATCATTCAGGTTTTTTGGCATTGCTGCAGCTGCTTTTCACTTCAGAGATTTAAGGAGGGATGTTTCTTCCTGTAGCAAGAAGAAACAAAGAAAAGGGAACATCAGATGCCAATGAGATTATAGCGTATGCTGTCACAACCTCTGCAATTTGGGACAACTTCATGATTTACAATCCTGTCAAATTTGTCTTGTTTAATAACCCAGGAGGTTTCCATTTGGCCTGCAGTGACACAGTGCTGGGAAAGGAAAAAAAATCAAACATCCTTGCATTATTCCCCAAGCTGTGGCTTTTGTCATATGCCATGGAATAACAATGCACACTCGTCTGCACCGAGGCAGCAAGCCTCAAATCCCATTTCTGTGCACTGGCCTGGGGGACGGGTCCGCTCCCCGCAGTGAGAGCGGGGAGAGCGAGGACCATCGCACGGCTGCCTCCGCTCCAGCTGGGGCTCCAGCCTGTGGCGCTGGGAAGCTGGAGGTCAGCGGAGGGACCCTGAGTTTGTGAAGGCAGGGTGCTGGCTGTGCCTGTCTGAGCTCATAGTGTGGCTCCTGTGCAGACAGCGGAGCCCTGAAAATATCTTAATCCGACAGCATGGAGGAAGGACTTTTTTTTTTTTAAATCCTTGATTGTTCATAGGAATAATTTGAATCTTGGCTCTCCAAAGCATAGGGCAAACTTGAGCTGCAATCATTGCATGTAGAGGTCCCTGTAAGAGGATGTATAGATGAGACCACTCAGTTTTAGCACTTGTCAGCCACTGATTTTGGAGAGGGTCGGGGTTTTTTTTTCCTCCCATTTTCTGCTTAGTCCTTAAATATTTCTCACACATTTTGTCTGTTATTCTAGGCAGGCTGGGGCATGCAGAGGCTAAGCAGTTAGGAACGTGACTGTGACCTTCTTGTGTCACCCAGCATATGTCCTGCACTTAGTGATGCTGATGAGAAAAAAGCCCTGTTTGCTCTCCCCCTCCTTACTTCCTCCCCAAAGAAAACCCATCCTATTTGTAAACATATATTTGCATTAGACTAGGCATTAGATCTGGGAGTTTTAAAAGATGTCACACATTCTACATCTCACTCCTCATTTTTGCTGTCTATTCCAAATTAAGATGAATTTTTTTAGTCTTCCGTTAACACCATGTGGCGTGAGAAACCATGCCATTCAATAAACAGCTGCATTTCGCAGCTTAGGCTTACTCCAGAAAATGCACTTCTTCAGGAATCACATTTAATTTTCCTCTTCCATATTTATATACTTATAAATGTGGACTTTCTGGAATTTAGATAACTCGATAGAGATGATGTGTGCCATATGGTTGCTGGGACAAATTCCAGCTTCATTAACAGTCCACTGGCTGAAGGGAAATAGTAGTTACTATTTTGAACAGTATAAAATCAGCCTATCAATTAGCAAACAAGTTAAAAATTACAGGAGTTTCTTTTTACAGAATCCCCTGCTCTGAGTTTTCTCGTCCTTCCCATGCCCCACACAGAGCTGACTTTGCAGTATCAAGCCATTAAACCCTGTGTTCATCTTACTACTCGGCCATTGGAAGTGGCTTAAAATTAAGCAGAGGAATGCTCTATGTGTAAGATGCAAATATGAAAGCTAATAGGCAAGAGAAACCTCTATATTACTCCATCTTACTGGCACAATGTCCACTGAGAGTGGAGCGAGGGACTTGCTGGAAGAGGCCCCGAGTGTTGCTACTGATGGGTAAAAGCAGTGCCCTGAGAGCAGGAGCATCTGAATCTCCAGTGGTACGTGACCACCCAACAGTGTGGCTCTTCAGCTTCACAGGAACAGGCGCTGCTGTTGGGGAGAGCAGGACGAGAGTCTTGGAGGGGCATCCTTGTCCATGAGCTGAGTTCAGGGACGGGATCTTGGTAGGAGGGTGTGATACATCTTTATTTTCCTAATTCTCCTGTTTGCTAAAGGAAGACCTTTCTCTTTCCTGTTCCTTTTCTAAGCCACCTGGAAAGTCTGTGTTCCCTTATGCATGAAATGGGAGCAAATAATTTATCACACTCTTCTGATGCTGGTTATCATCTAAGGTTTGAAGTATTTGTTTTCTCCAACTGTTTATTGATATCATTTTTTTTTTTTTTTCTCAAAAGCCCTGACATCTTGTGATCTGCCTGAAGGTAGATCATGGGTCTCTGATGGGTCTTACATCAGAGCTTTTTGATGTAAACAGCAAAGACCACACTGTCAAGTAGCTGTATTGACCACACATGGAAGGCATAGGAGAACCTCATGAGGATGCACTGGTTGTTTTCATAAAACAGTTCTCGAATTGCTGCAAGTAACTGGGCTTGTTGCAGGAGTAACTGATTAAAAGTCTAGTGTGGTACAGATTAAATGCCTAACATGGTACAGGCTGCCTCTCTTGGCTCTGAGCCATCCCTGCTCAGGTGTGGGAGGTGGCTGCAACCTGGCTGGGTTGCCATGCTGAAATAGCACTGTCACACATGGGGTGAGAGGGCTTCCCCATCTTCCAGATGAGTAACCGCTTAAAAATTGCTGTGGCATCTCAGCCAGCTGTGTTCTGAGCCAAGAGATGCTCGTCCCTGTTGCCGTCCTCTGCCAAAATGCTGTGCATCGCTGCTGTGTGATGTGAACCATCAGCCCTTGAATGTACCTGTGCTGCTTTTGCAGAAGGTGGTATGCCCCTTGCTCGATTGTCAGTGTCTACTCATAACTGAGGACTCTATCCATGTGATTTGACAGTCTTCAGTAAAATAACTCAACCAGACTAGTAAGTAAAGCAGTCTAACCAGGCCTGTGACCTCGTCTGCAGATCCTGGACAGCATGTTCTCAGATGCATTACACTGAGATATGATTATCGGATAGCTTTGTGTGCCTTTCAGAACTGGAGAGTAATGTTTTGGAAGGACCCAGTCAAAAGACTGCAAAGTGGCCTCTTCTCTGGATATATTACTTGGGTGGTTTTTGAAAAGCCAAAGCATGCAATGTTAAGACCCTAGCAAGGGAGACCCCAGGTATCTGAATTTACTACCACTAGAGATACTCACTTGGGTTTATTAGGTAATTTCTTTGGTTTTCCTCTTCTTCCTGGTCCCTACCCCTTTGCTTGGAAAATACACGGATGACTTCACGTCTGACAACTCAGAATATTGGAGGGGAGTGTTTCCCCACAGGCACCTCTGCTCCTGCAGGTCAGAGCAGTTGTGGCACTTGGCAGTGCCTGTCCTGCTGTTACTGTAGCACTGCAGAGGGGGCATCAAGGAGAAAGTCACCAGTGCACAAGCCGAACTGCAATAATTATTTTCATAACTCTGCTAACAATAGTGGAACTGAGCTGAAAATGTTCTTGCCTGAAAGAGTCGAGCCACAGAAAGACACCTATCTCTTCTCTATAATTCAACAGAAACTGGGTCTGCTCCTAAATGCAGTCAGTTTTGAAACCTGACCTTGCCTGGAATTGTAGGGGTTAATGCCCATCTCAACTTTCAGATGAAAACTTCAAGGTAAGTTGAAGCATGCAAAGTAGCTTGCAGTCCCATTGTGTGTCTTCTGTGCTGTCTGCTCTGTATTTAGGCTGTCTTGTCTTGCTAATCACATCACATCTGTCAGCTGTCTGTGGCTAGAAACAAATTGTAAACAAGCTGTCAAGGTGGAGTGGGATGAATTGCTTAAAAAAAAAAAAAGGCAAAAAATCAAACCACCTTGAATGGCTAAATAAAAAACTTGAGTGGCTAAATAGCAGCTAAATGTTCTTTCTTCCATTTTTAGTGCTTGTTCCATCATAGATGATGGATGATGGTTTATACATCAACATTTGGTTGTGAAATCGTGCACTACAGTGGCAAAGACATGGTAGTTTCAGCCCTGCTCCTTTGCATTGCCTGTAAGAAGTGCTTTACCACTTCTCAACAAGCTCCACTTTTGCTTTCCATCATTAAGACACTGGAAAGAGGTGCAGTAGTTTAGTGGCAACTTGTTCTTAGAAACTGTACAGCCCCACCAGCCATTTCACCAGCAGTATTTGTCCTATTCAGATCTTTTAAATTGTCTGGTACCTTTGCGCTTCTTTTACCAGGTTTGCATAACAGGAGGACTCTGGTAATATAATTGCAGACAATATCAGAGAAAACACATTCTGTAGGCACACAAGAAAGCTTTACAGTTTACTTATTCAGTAAAACTAACTTTGGTTACTAATTAAAAGTAACTTTGGTTACTTATTAGAGTATCTATCACCAATAATTGTGTGTTCACAGCTGACTAAAGTGACAAGAAGGATGTAACAGGGGAACTGGTTTCCCTCAGTTGAAAAAGATGCAATATTAAGTACTCGGGTGCAATGTTTAATTTAAGGTCCATTTTCCTTCCAGCTCCGGTGAATGATGAGGAACAATGTGACATGTTTGTGTGTAGGTCACAGATCAGATTAACATGTCTTGTTGAAAAGCTATTTCAAGTAATTTTAGGCTCAGAAAAAAAATCTGGAGCATATTCCTATCATTACTACAGGCACAGGGTGGTGCGAGTTTTTTTTGTGGCTGTCACCAAGCAGTGAGGGAGCTTTTTTTACTAAAATGTTGTGATGAAATTACTGGTAAAACGAGAGTTTTATGAAAGCTGTAGTGATTTTTAAAGCAACTTTAGTAGAAATACTGCTTACCTTTCAGCCTCTTTGATAGGTTCTTAGGGTTTTGCTGCTTAAAGGTGGTGGAGGCCAGGGAAGCACTCGGGCCTTGTGCACGCCCTTTGGCAAGGCTGGCTGGTACCTGAGAGCTTCGACACCCTCCCAGGACCCAGCTTTCCTCCAGACACGGGAGCAGCTCGTCTGCCGCCAGGCTGACGGCCGGCCGGCGTGCTCAGTCTCATCTCTCGCAGCCTCTGTTCGCATTTGTAAGAGGGGCTGGATTCAGCACTCACCTGCCCAGCAGTTTTGACCTGCCTCTCTTGTTACTGGCTGCTCCTCGCTCAGCCGTGCTATTTGAGTGGGTGATCTCCAAACTGGATGCCTTCTGGAGGATATAAGAATTACTTTGGTCACTTAATTTTCTCAATATAGAAGCTAAATGAAGCAGAGGAGGCAAACCAGCTCTTGTATGCAACATAGTATTTGCTCTCTGACCGGATCTGCAGAGGGTCCCATGCCAGGCAAAATCGGTAAGTCTGAGGGTTCCCCCCCTCCGCCCAAAGAGTTGCCACATATTTCAAAAAGCATCACTACATTTATTTGCTGATGGGTCGTCTTTTACGACAATAAAAATAAACCTGTGGGTGTGATTGTTTTTGTCTTCCTGAGGCTATTTTGCAAGGTAACTAGTGCTTTCTCTTGCCTATAAGTCATCTAAACAAATAGCCTAGTTGCTGGTAAATGAGGGAACTGACCTTGAGGGGCAGGGAGGGAAAAAGGTAGATACCGATTTGTGCAACGGTTGAGCCCAAACCAGTGTCTGACAGCAGGGTCCCGTGACCAGCACGCTCCATGGGAGGTGCTTTGTATAGTCTCGAGAAATCCCGGTCGCCTGCGTTAACACTTCTGTAAAACATACTTTTTTTTTCCCTTTTTAAAAATTTTTTTTTGGCAAATTAGGCCTTTGTGTGAAAGGGCAACACAAGGCTCGTGCTTCTTCCTGCAGGCTGGAGTATTTCTGTGGGGACAATGTGAAAGCAACACCCACTTTGTAGGAGTTCAACAAGCAACTACCTGCAAGTAGTTCAAGTTCTTGTAACGAAACACTGGAAAGCTATGATTTAAGAAACCAAAATGAGCCTGGCACAGACATAGAGCACTTCAGTGAGGTGTTGTTTCCATTTGGCACGTAACCCTGCTAAGCTGGTATTGCTCGTGTCAAGGACTTCCAAAAGGTGCCATAAAGGGAATGAAAGGATGTAGCTGTGGGTACGATGCATGGTCTGAGCACAATGAGGTGTATGGTCTAAGTTATACACGCACAAGATTATTGCTAGCTTTTGCATGTAGTGGTTTCAGGTTTTTTTCTGTTATATTCTCACAAGAAAATAACTGATTTCTTTGACTATTTTTACCACTCAGAAAGGCATAAAGCCATAGTTTAGTTTCTTTGATGTGTTTTCCATGTATATTAGTCTGTGCTGTTGTATTTGATAAGACCAACCATGATTTGCTAATGAGAATTACTGTATTCCCAGAGACAAATCAAGAGTATTTTTAGCAAGAGGATAGACTAACGAGACCACCAAGAGGATACGTGGTCGCATTAAATATTGCTATTTAACATACAGACATTTTGCAAAGGATTAGACATTGTAAATCCAGTGCTCTTTCCAAGTAGGATAAGTATCACTTTGAAATTATATTTAATTGTCCACTCTAGACTTTTATGTCATTTAGTGTGTCTAGCCATGCTATTAGTGACTTACGTCAGGGACAGCCTGCTGTGACCTTACAATACACAAACCTCTAGACAGTCCCTCTCCAGCCTTCTCTTAGGGCAGTCTGTTGTTCAGGAACAAAGGCTTGGCATAAAGGAAAATAAACTTTAGCTGTAGCAATGGAGGGAGGGAAAAAACCCGAAAAGCATATTTCTATGTGTAGAAGAGCCCTTGAGGCTGATGGTCTCGGGATACCTGGACAGGTCTGATGGCCTGTGGCCCCTTGAGCTCTGGATCCAACCTACCTTAGAGAAGGTTCTGAAGTTGCCATTGTAGAAAGGAACCTGCCTTGAGGCTGGGAGGTCTCTAGGAAAGACCAGCAATGGGGATTAAAATACTTTCTTTAAAATAATTAAACCCAGAGGTTTAGCAGTAACTGCAAAATGGGTTAATTCCCAATTGGAACTGCCTCTTACTAAGCATCTGGTGGCGTGGGAGCTGACATGCAGAGCTCCTGCTGAACTGCACTGAATGAACTCCTGGTGGCTTTTCTCCTTGTCACAGTTTAGCCCCAGCTGGCAACTACGCACCACGCAGCTGCTGGCTCACTCCCCCCTGGTGGGATGGGGGAGAGAATCGGAAGAGCAAAAGTAAGAAAACTCGAGGGTTGAGATAAAGACAGTTTAATAGGTAAAGCAAAAGCCGCGCACGCAAGCAAAGCAAAGCAAGGAATTCATTCACTCCTTCCCATGGGCAGGCAGGTGTTCAGCCATCTCCAGGAAAGCAGGGCTCCATCATGCGTAACGGTTACTTGGGAAGACAAACGCCATCACTCCAAATGTCCCCCCCTTCCTCCTTCTTCCCCAGCTTTATATACTGAGCGTGACGTCATGTGGTATGGAATAGCCCTTTGGCCAGTTTGGATCAACTATCCTGGCTGTGTCCCCTCCCAGCTTCTTCTGCACCTGGCAGAGCATGGGAAGCTGGAAAGTCCTTGACTAGTGCAGCAACAACTAAACCATCTCTGTATTATCAACACTGTTTTCAGCACAAATCCAAAACATAGCCCCACACCAGCCACTATAAAGAAAATTAACTCTATCTCAGCTGAAACCAGGACATCCTCCAGCAGGATTAAAGCTGTCTTCCCCAAATTAAAGCTGCCTTTTTCATGTAAGGAGTGCAGCAGGAAAACTCACTGGCATGGTAAGCAAATTGATCAGATGACTCATCACCCTCGTTCATGGAAATGATCCTTGAGGGCTGGTTGCAAATGCTAAGTGATGACAGGTGCATCCACCTGAAGCAAAAAGGACCACTGGAGGCCTGGAGCATGTTGCCCCGCATGCCAGAGAGTGAGAGCTCAGGATCACAGCTGGTCCCTGGGGAGAAAAAGCTTTGCCCTCTGAGGCCTGCATCCTGGGGGAAGATGCTGCAATTAAAGCTGGCCCCCAGGGCAGGTATGTTTTCCAGTTCTCATCACTCATCTTGGTGCTTAACACCTATGAGTGAGCAAGAGTTGCTGATGGCCAACACATCACTGCCTCTGGCTCAGTAACTGGGCTCTGAGACAGCAGCACCTGCCCAGTCAACGTTTGCAGCTGCAGCTGCCTGGCCTCTGTGTGGAGGGGCCCCAGGCTGCACCCGCTTGCATGAGGATGTCTCCTGCAATGGCACCATGTTGCTGTGCTCGCATGTGCAGTGAGGTCCCTGTGCACAGTGAGCCCTGTCTGCATATCCCTGATGGCAGCAGGGATGGTCAGCCCCTGCATGAGCAGAAAACCCTCTTCCTTGTGTGCAGGGGAAAAGCCCAGGTTGGTACCTGGTTCTCTGCAGAGATGTTTAGCTGCTCAAGATGGGATACATGTGTCTGTGGTCTCTGGGCTCTGCTGCTCATCTTCCCCTGTGCCCCCACCCCCATGTTACAGCTGCCGTCCCCTCCTCCTCAGGGAGAAGTTTCCCTTCTCTGGACACCAGCTTGCAGGAAACCCCGGGGCTATTTACCCCGCACTGAGGCCGTGCCGGCATTGCCTTGGCAGGCAGTGGTGAAGCAGTCCCTGATGGCTCCTTCCTGCACTGTGAAACCTGGGTGTGGGGAAGGCACCTGTGCAAAAGTGGGTGTTTCCAGCAGGATTGGTGCCCAGTGTGGCCTGGCAGGTTGTGCCCATACGGGAGAAAGCAGCTCCTTGTGAGGGTTTTGAGCTGAGCGACCAAATGGGTAAGTCGCTTTGGGAGCTGCAGACATAAAGGGTGGAGGAGAGAGCACCCAGCGCTGTCTGTGGGGAGCAAGAGCACTGGGGCTGGGAGCGGGAAGAAAACGGAGCCCCAGCGGCGTGGCACGCTCAAGGCAGCAACCTGCTGCAGCCGCCATCGTGACGTGTACAAGCAAAGGGAGAAAAGGGAGCAAAGTCACTGGGAGCACAAGTTTTAAATAATGTCAATATGTTCTCAAGGTGAAAGTTTGCTTTACGTAATTGCTGGTAAATACCAGCACTGTGATATTTCCTTGTGTCTGAACAGGCGCAGGCTGCTTCTCTGCACCTGGTGACTTGGATGGAGCCTGGGGCTTCAGCAGGAAAAATAATGAAAGGTCTGCCCAAGCTGCTCTTTGGGAAGCTCATGGATACACACTCAAACGAGAAAATTCCAGCAAGCTGCCAGCTCAAGCAATGCCTGTGGGATCTCCAGGGGGAAGTGCAGTGGTCAGTCATCTGTCATCTTGTAGGGTTTTGCTAAGAAAATGTTTATTCTTCTCCTCCAGGTGAGAAGACTAGAGCTCATGAGAGGGGCAATGTGAGCAGGGTCACTGTCTGCCCATGGTTGGGAGAGCTGACCTGGCTGCGTGGCTCAGGAGAGGTAGGGAAGATTGAGTCTGGCTTGGTGGGAAGGAAAATATAGAATACATTAGAGGTCTAAAAAAGTGAAGAAAAAAGGAGTGCAGTAACAGGAATAAGGGAGCATTCAACAAAAGAGGAAGGTGCTTTTGTACCCCTCCAAGGGCGCATCGGCTCCCTGGCACATCCAGCACCGCGCCCTCTCTGCCCTCGGATGCTCCTCTGGCACAGCACCAGCTCCCAGATCACGCTTTGAAGCCTGGCATTTCTGATCCACGTGTTGGTGATGCTCGGGAGGACAACTGCAGTGCTCAGCGGGCAGACAGTGGGCAGGCTGCGTCTTCCCAGTGGTGGAACTGGGAGCAGAGCTGAGCCCTCTGGTTACCTCTGGTCTCTGCACTTGCCATGGTTGTGAATCTCAAACCTCAGGTCATAATGAGATTGTCACGCAGAACAAAAAGTGGTATTAAAGAAAATTAATAAATGTCAAAATCCATGTAAAAAAACCATAGTTCTCATTACTCATATGCAGCATGACATCCCCAGAATTGTAATTTCCAATTTCATCTTCTCTGGCTGACCACAGATATGAATTCATTCAAATAGCAAGGAAGGAATTAAGTGTTAAATTAACAAAAAGGAAAGGCTACTAAGGAATTAGATTAGATTCTTAAATTAAATATAAACCTGTAAAAAGGTTTTCTGAGTGTTCCCAGCCTGTCTCCTTGATAATTCTCTGCAGTAATAAAACAAAATGGTATCAAGTGTCTGGCGAAGTGCTGAGGCACTACCCCCAAGCAGCAGGACAGAAGTGTGCTGATCCTTATAATGTCTTTTTTTTTCTTTTTTTTTAATAACCTTGAAAATTTTGGTTTGCCTCCTTGATGTACCCAGAGCGGCTCGAGCTGGGAGCAGCTGAAACTGCTGGCAGGAGTAGGTGGGTTTGAGGCATGGCCTGGGCTGAACATAATTCCTCGTCATCCGCAAGGGTTATACTTAGCAGCAAGGTATTGAGCCTTGCATATCAAATTTTAAATAGGGTTTTAAAAGCCCTTTCTCTAATGGAGCATCAGATCGTGCTCCATAATTAAAGATCGTGGTCCAGCTGGCTCTGCCTGTGGAGGGGGAGGCAGACCCTGTGCGCTGCTGCTCGCTTCTCTCTTATCTTCCTGGCTTGGCAGAGGAGGCTTCAGAGACCTGTCACAACGGAGATAAGGACAGAAGCAAATTAAGATTTAGGAATTTCTTCTGGGACTTTTCTAGGCAAAAAGAGGTTTTTAATTGGTTTTCAATTCTGTGGCAGCCAAAGGTCTTTAATTAGGTTTTACACCATTCTCCGATATCGCTCTGCTTTTCTACGTTTAGTGCACCGTGATTTGGGCTTCTTTAAACAGATAAAAATTTACTATTTGTCTTTGTTTCAAAAAAAATCAAGGTGCTGAATGATTTCATGTAGATGCTAAATAGCAAATGAATTGTTGAAACTTAAGCCTGCTAAAGACGGTGTTTTAGTCTAATGCTGCTATATTTAGCTGCTATATTTAGCTTGTCTGATAAACGTAGTATTAAAGGCCTGCTAACTTTATTTTTCATTATTTTTTTGTTTTCCTTGCATTATTTATCTGGTGAACTGACTTCAAAGTTTTCAGCTGGAACTCTTTATTTATTTTTACTCACTTTCCCAATTTTTAAAATGTTAAAAATAGCTTTACAAAAATCCTGCCTTGCAGAGAGCTCTGCTGTGGCATTGACAGTTTACAGAGTTAATTTTGGCAAACAAACAAACAAACAAAAGTATGCTTCTATAATCCTTAATCGATTGTTTGTTTTTTTTTTCTAATGGAGCTCCTGCTCTGCAGAGCAATAGCTGGGACCGGAGGATGCTGGCTTGGGTCCAGGCAGGTGTGCGGACGAGCACCAAAGCCCCTTCCCTGTGCCTTGTGCCTGGGGCAGCACAGCCTCCAGGAGGTGAGCCCTGACCAAC
Source organism: Ciconia boyciana (assembly GCF_034638445.1). Taxonomy (NCBI): domain Eukaryota; kingdom Metazoa; phylum Chordata; class Aves; order Ciconiiformes; family Ciconiidae; genus Ciconia; species Ciconia boyciana. The sequence goes on from NC_132945.1 coordinate 10,330,006, forward strand.
ACCTTCCAAAGTCAGCAAAAATGGCCCTTCTGTCTTGAGCAGATTTAGAGTTGGACCAAATTGCATCAATACTCTACTAAGAGTCCAGGTGGTGGATTATTACTCAAGTCCAGACAATAGATCTGTTAAAAAACAACCAACCAAGTGAGGAACCACACTGTCATTCGTCCTATCTGGCTGAATATGAATGAACTCTTGGGACTAAATTATTTTCTAGGTATTTCCATTCATTTCATTGGAATTACTAACAGTGAATGCTGCTCTGCTATACTGCATGTCAGGAAAGAAACTTTATCAGTAGATGGGGAGATTTGTCTCTCTATACTGATTTACTCTATCCCCAAAAATGTTTTTATGCCCAAAATCTACAGTGGTTTTGGAAGTTGCTCTCTCCCCTGGGTTCACATCTGCATGTGGACGATGTGGTGATGTGTCTCAGCAGTGCAGTTGTTTTCAGTCGTGGCACAGGCAGAAGACACGGGTGAATGCGTGGGCAATGACGAGCCTGGAGGAGCTGCTCAGGACAAATGCTGGCTGATCCTTGTGCATCATGCCCTGCTTGAAGGAGCGTCGTTTGTGTTCAGCCAGAAGATGCAGCACCAGCCTGGGGGTGAAACTGCGGCTGCCAGCACCTCTCCAGCACCATCCATGGACGCTGCCGATGCTGTTTTCCTCCCAGAGACCAGCAGTGCCATTTTGGTAATGCTTCCAGTCACCACAGCTTGCACAAAACCCTGGGTACCTTTGGACATGGGTCCCCTGTGCTGCACTCATGTCCCCTGCGTCTGTTCAGCTGCCGGCAGTGCAAAGCAGGAGGTTAATCCCAATTACAATAAAGTTTTCTCTTAATAAATAAATGATAATATAAGTGCTTTATCCAGGGGAGGGGAAAAACCCAAACATGTGATTGAATCGCATTTGTTCCACTATTTAAAATTATTATTATTATTCTGTCTGCATGGGAAAGGTTGCTGTTTTGGCTAGTAATTCCCATGAGGAAAGGCCTTTTCATGTGAACCTGGGTGCTGCAGGCTCTCAAGGGAGACGCTGCTGCCGCTGCCCCATGGAATAGGACAGGCCTCGTGCTTTAACACTAATGGATCATTAGTTAGATAATAAGCCGCTGTTTGTTAGTCAACAGCTGTGGCTGTACAGTTTGTTCCACCCTCTCTCAAGGGTCTTGCTCTCCATGCTCTCTGCTGGACTTTCTTCAAGGATAGCCTGGTTCAGTGCAGTTGCCTGCGATGCTGAACACCCCTGGGCAGCTGGAAGAAGTTCCCCAAACTTCTCCCACTCTGTTTAACTCCTGTCACCTGTTTCAAGGTGGAGCTCAGCTCCCACCGGGGCTCTCGAGGAGGGTTCAGTGCTCCCCAACACCTTCTGAATGGCTTCGTCGCTGCCTCCATGCTTTGCCCATGTTTCAGGCCCTTGTTACCGCTTAGGGGCTGCAGGGAGGATCAGCATTAAAATGGTTAAAAATGTGTATTTGGCAAGGGAAAGGTTCTGGCAGACCCTGATCAGGCCATGTACACCATATTGTCCATACACTGTACTGTGTGTATGCCGTGTTGTACGTACACCATAGTGCAGCCTCAGGAAGGGCTGATTGGTGACCAAAGTGTCTGCAGTGCTGTTGGTCTTCCTTGGGACCGCTCCCTCTAAAACATGAAGGGATGAGTTTGGTGAGTAGATTTCCTTGGACAAAATTAGCAAACTGAGTGTGCTGAAAAGTCTGGTAGTTTTGCTTTCTGTCCTGGGAAGCATTTCTAGAGGAGCGGATGCTCAGCAAAATCTGTTGCTTGATGCTGACTCCACAGCTGATCCAAAATAGCAGTAATTTTTCCATAGATATTTATAAAAGCTTTTTTATACTTAAAAATCCTGTGGAAATACTTCTATTAATTTTTGTTTATGCACTGTCTTGTAATATTTTTTTTTTCTTTTTGGCCTTCTTTGAAAATCGTGGTATTTTCAGTTTAAAAAATCAATGGGAAAGAGTGAAAAATACCACCTGTTTTTTTTCCTGTGAAAACTGCGGTTTCTGATGAGCAGACGTCCTCTACTAGATGTGTGCTTTGATGAGAGGGGCTGGGCGGCTCTGCCTGCCCATGGAAGAGCCCAGGGCTGCCTCTGTGCCCAGCCCCAGCACGCTGCTGCTTGGGGTCCTGCTCAGGTCCATCCGCTGCCTTGTAGGTGCAGAAGGATTGGGATGTTTTTGGATGCAAAAATATCGCCTCCCCTCAGCCAAGCACTGATCCTGCCCTGGGGAAATCCAGCAGCGGCAGCGAGCAGGGTGCCTGTCCACCCTCCCCTGCATCCCCCGTGCTGCATCTGGGTCTCAGTAAGCTCCTGCCTGAGCTTTGGTCCTCCAACCTGGGGCTCACGGGGGTACGGAGATGCTTTAGTAATAAGCTGCTGTTAGTCTCAGTGGACACCGTCAGGTAAATGGAGTGCGAAAGCATAATGACTCTGGCATAAGTGGGAGAGCATTAAAATTAATGCAGTTTGTTGATGTAATTGGTAGCTCATTAGGGTGAGTGCTAAGCTTGCCTCACCGTGATGCTGCAGTCCAGAAGCTGCCCCAGCCAAGCCTTCCCGGTGCTGGGGCAGGGCTGGCAGCCTCAGCCCTGGGTGCCCGTCCTGGCAGCTGACTGTGCCGCTGCTCAGGCTCACCCCTGTGCCCTGATGGTCCCGGCTGAGCTGAGGGAATCCTGCAAACCTCCAAGGGTTTGGTGACCATGGGCACGTCACCACAAGGCCTCCCAGCTTGGTGCAGGAGTTGCTGTCACCCCTATGTGGACTAAACCCTCTGCACCAGCTGAGCCTTTGCCGGTGCTCCCTGTGGGGCAGAGGCCTTGCAGACGTAGGCTTCAGCAGCTGATGTTTTAAACCCCCTTTTTCCTCCACTGTTTGATTATCTAGACGCGAAGCTTTTCTGGGAGGCAAATGGGAGCATCTCATCCTCTGTGTCCTGCACATCTTGCACAGAGCTCAA